>NW_009970725.1:10824125-10836336 GCF_000747805.2 Chaetura pelagica
CAGGAAAAAGCACCAAAAAATCAAAAGCATGAAGCCAGATCAGAAAGTCAGCTGCTGAGCTGCAGGTTGGGAGGTTTTTGTAAGCATTCTGATCCTTTACTGGGTGGAACCTCCATCTCCCAGAATTCACTAGAGTATCACAACAAACCCTCAGTCTCTCCAGTACATTTTCTTTACCTATGAATAACGGAAAACCCACACATATAGACAAATTCCTTGTGTTGGAAGGGAAAAAAAATGTAAAGGGTAGTGCAGGTAATTTTAGTGGGGTTATTTTTGTTTGTTCCTTTGTTTGTTTTCTCCCTTCTTTTTAGTAACAGTCCTCAGCTTGCTTTCACTTCAACTTGTTTAACTGTCTTAATCAGCAACACCAAACATGAGCATTTAGACTCTGATTTTGAGGCATATCGCTCACTTTATTGGCTTCCATTATTTTTAGCTGTCTTAGCAGATGCTCAAATTTGCAACAAAATCATACTGTGTGTATGATGTACGTGGACTCTACCCCAATCTCCACTTTCACAGCAGTGTAAAGTCTGCATTGCAAGGGTGTAACATGGAACAGCTGAGAACAGTGTGCAAACACATTGCAAAATGCTTAATGGTGCAGTCTGATGACAGTGTAAAGATACACCTCCTCCCAGACAAATCCCAAGACAGGGTTGTTTTTCACTTCCAACTGAAAATATTCTCCTCTCCTTTGTGTATGCAAAGGCCCAGCTACAGCAGGAGAGGACTGGGACTGAGGTAGTGTTTAATTTCTCCCATCTTTCTATTTGCACCACCCTAAATGACTGGGTTGCCTTTTGGAGCCATCTCACCTCATCAACAAAGTTAAGGGAGTGAGGTCCCCACACATCTTCCTTTCCCACACTCACCCATTCCCTGCACCCATACCCTCCCACAGCCCCACGTATGCTTTTGGTGCCTGAGTGGCACAGGACCTGTCTCTGGTGAAAATAAAGCTTCTGGGAGGTGAGGCAACAGTCACAGGACAAAAAGAGGATTATGAAAAGAACGCAGGCTTAACTAGAGTGAGGAAAATAGTTCAAAAGGAGCCTGGAGGTACAGCATTACCATGAGGGTGCAAGGCAAAGAACAACCCACCAGTGCACGTGGTTGGGGTGAAGCTTCCTCACCCAGCACATCATTTTGCTTGTAAGAAACAAAAGGAATCTCAGGTCTTGCATAATTTCTCAAAAAAAAAAGGGACTGAAATGCTATGGGAGCCAAAGGAAGCAAGAGGGAGAGGGTGTGAATAGACGTCAGGCTGCACTGCTTTTGTCTCACTGTCAGCTCTATGGCAATTTTAAACCCCCATTTGATTTGCATGTAATTAACTATTAATATCTTAGTCTAATGTGGAAAAGAGGAAAATATCGCAGAAGCTGTTAAATAAAGGGCTGAAAGGATGCAAAAAGTGAACAGGCTGTTCACTCCCCAGCCCAAAGGAACTGGATGAATCTGCCTTACACTCTTCCAAGAGCAAAAGTCTTATTTTAAATTATTTCCGTAAGTACCAACTGACCTCAGATATTTTTCAGCCATTGTGCTTACAACATTTTTCATCGTATTTCTATAGCATCACAAATTACTGCAAGCACTTGACATGGAATCCTTGAGCAGCTGCTAAAATGAAGAGTTGGAACAATCCATTTTTACTTAGCACCACACACTGTTGTATCCATAGGTAGCTGCAATCTGTAAGGCTGCTTTATTCAAGTAACCCATTTGCCCATGGTGTAATTGGCTGCAGAGGTTTCTAAGCAGAAGCTACAATTAAATGCAGTTCAGAAGTACAAACAAAGTAAGATGCAAGAGCTACTGTTAAAGCAGAAATGCCTAGAAAATAATCTTCTGTAGAGAATTTGGGTAATCCTCAAATAGATCATTGGGATATATAACTAAAGTTTCATGTTGATCCATAGGAGCTCACTATTATTTTTCTAGTCTCATAACCATAGCCAGATGTTTCTCATACCCTATTCATAATTTCTTTTTCTACCCTCCACAGGACCTAGAGTAGCCAAAGCAAGTAAGACAGTTTCCTCCTTGAAACTTTTTGTTCTGCAGTGATCTCCCTTTTTTGTATGTGCCTCCTGCAGCCTCATGCACAGCCAGAAGTGGACTGTTGCCTAAGAGGATGCAAAAAAGAAGACACTGACTGTGTCCTGAGAAGCTTACTCCTCTTCTCATACTACTGTTATGAAGACAGAGTGTGGCAGAGCACCCAAAAGAGAAGGGTGAGGGCAAGTAGGCACGTGTGACAACACTGAGGTTTTTTTGGTGACTAACTTTCAGCATAAGGATATAATTAGGAGTAAACACCAGGGAGGAGCAGGTATAAATGAGGGGATGCCTGGGTTGTCATTAAGCTGCCAAAAGGTCACACAATATATTGAGAAGGGTAGATACAGAAAAGACACAGAAGGCAATGAAAAAGAGGGGCAATGTGGGCAAAAAGACAGGCCATTTCTGTGGCCAAGCTTTGACTGTGCTGAGAGGCAGGATGTGCACTGAGTTGACAGACATGCCAGCAGTGCCTGCACAAAGCTGGTGGAGTTACATCATAGGCTAGAGTGATTTCACTATCTGATGGTGGCGAGAACTTTGTGATATCTCACTGCATGCAAAACTCTCCCCTATAGACAGGGCTGATTCACTTACTTGGGAATTTGTGTTCATGGCTCAGAGCAAGCAGGCGTTTCATTTCTGCAAAAGACATAGAAGAAAAAATGCATTCCTTATGGATCTGAGAGACACAGCAGCAGGCAAGAACAGATGTGAAAGTGAAACAGCCATGCTTAAAAGACGTTGTATCTACCTTCCTCATCAATTGTGTAGCTTGATGAAACTCCATCAGTGTCCGTAACAGCACAAGAGTAAATTCCCAAATCATCTTCTCCAAGATCCTTAAAAGAAGCTTTAGACCTTTAGAGAAAGAAAGAAAAAAATAAATTGATAATATTAGATCAGTCTGAACAAAACTCCTCATTTTTGTCTCTAACACCAGATAAAAATAGTCTTGTATTAGCTTTTGCTGTGATTGAACAGCAAACATGGGGCTCTTGCCAGTAGAAACCAGGGTACGTCCTACCATGTGTGGTACAAATGGAAACGGCACAACTTTCAGACAATGCCAAAAGCACTTGTTTAAGTGAGATAACTTGGAGATAACGAAGGAGATAACTTGTTTAAGCTAGTTCAAGTATGCTTAAAAACATGTTGTCAAGTCTTTGATGAGTGCGAAAGGGTGCTGTAAGTACAGGCTGACTCAAATTTCATGTGCAATACCAAGAGTGTGGTGAGCCACTGTTTCTTTCTGTGTGTTTTCTACAACTAGAAGAGCACATAGCCAGTCCATAGGCATGAACCCATGTGTTTGCCAGTTATTCCTCTCTGTTAGGAGCCTGAAGAAACACAGTAGTCTTGCACAGCATTGTAGAAGTCAGTCACGACCAATTAGGGCCGTGGTGACGCCATCAGAGTCCTGCTTACTCCAGCAGACTGCAACAGTGTTACATGGCAAAAACATTTTGCATGCAGACAGATAATTTTGTTCTTTGGAGATTATTATTGTTGTTGTTGTTGTTGTTATTGTTATTATTATTATTATTATTATTGTTTGACAGGTTGTAAGATGACAGAGCACAGATTGTCTCTCCCTATGCCTCACTCATTCTGTATAAGCTGCAATTTCCAAAAGGCCTTGATTTCAGTGACCAGCCTAGGTCTTGTAAACAAGAAACTTGCTGCCACTGAGGGTTCTTACTTTCCGCCTTTGGTATCAATGTTCAGCCGAGAGTCATCCTCAATTGGTTCATAATTCTTGGACCAAACAAACTTAGAGTTTGGAGACATCTGATCACATTCAAAGTTCAAGGAAATTATTCCGTTGTCATCTACATCAACCACCACTTCCTTGGTTCCTGAAAGAGCAGAACAAGGTTATTTCACTTTCTCAGAGAAAGCAGCAAACTGACTTACATAAATATTGTTCATAGGATGGATTAACCAGATCCTTGCTTTTTCTTGGCACAGAAATTGCTGCAAACATTGGCCTGCTCAGCCTTTGATTCACAAGAAAAGTTCTTATTTTAATCCATAAAAGTAAGGAACAGATTAAAATAAATCAACTGATTTATTTGAGCAAGTCTAAGCACACATGAGAGTGATGATATGTGCTCTGGAAAAACCTAAAGGGGAAAAAAAGAAACAAGTCTCTATATCCACTAAATATTTAAAATATTAAATAGCAATATTTTCCATGGTAAGGAGAAGCCAGAGCTTTCATTATAAAGCATGAATTTCTTATTCCCTAATAAGATAATAGCTCTAAAAGGAATATGCAGGTGTTTGAAGGGGTGCAGGAGGCAGAAGAGGGAACAGTTGAGTTGCCCCATCAGGACTCACTTGTGCAATTGAGGCACATTTTCAGTGACTCTGGCTTTGCTCCAGGAGGTTGGTTTAATTGCTGTGCTTGGCATCCGGCCCTGCTGCTGTCTGCAACATTAATCCTCGGCCCACAAAGGGAGTGAATATTTGCAATTAGCTGCTTAAGTCGCCCACCCTGTTTTGCCAGTGCCTACAGTCCTCGAGCTGGATAAGGTGACCCAGTTTGTCCTTTAAAAGGCTCTGAGAGTGAATCCTGGGTCAGAAGCCTGAAGGCACCTCTACCCTGCCATCCTGCACCCTACTAAAGCTGAGGGAAATTCGTCTAGGATTTGGGCAGCTCAGTGAACTCATCAACTGTGGTGTTCACTTTCATTTTAACAACATGTCTGAGAATATCAGGGAGAGTGTCTGCACTGAGACTTGCTGGAGAACATCCAGGCTCCTTTTCTGAACAGCTCTGAGCTGGATCTTGCATCTGAATCGGGCACTCATGTTATATTACTCAGCCTAATACAATTCTGGGCTGCCCAGAATGTTGATGACACACTTTCTCCACAGGGTATTGCACCTTAAAGACAAGAGCCTTATTCCTGACATTGAGATTAAATGCTTTACTTGCAGTGTAATTCTTAATAAGTCTCAAGCATACAAGGAGATTTCTGTGTTTCATCATCCTAATACTACACATGTCCTTTCCAGCACTGTGAGTAGCTCCTATTGTGACAATTTGGGTACATGCAGCTTTCTTAGTTTTTATAAATTTTCATAACCATTTAACAAAAGATGAGATTAATATTCCCATTTTGGCACCGTTATTTACCAGCCCTTGCAGTATTGAAGCACGTTAAGCAGCAATATATGATAAAAGAAGTTTAAGGTCTACAAATATTTTACAAAGAAGCAGCATATTTCCTTTTTTTTATAATTTATTTTATTATATGTAAATTCATCACTTGACATTTAGTGTTTATGTTCATGTAAATCATTAGCACATTAATCTTTTGATGGCAGCTGATGTGATGTGCAAAGAATTAGAGCCAGAAGGTCCATTTGAAGGACAGAATCTTTTCTATTTATTTTCAAGTATTCTCATTATGATAACAATGCATAGCATTTCTTTCCAGAAGTGTTTATGGTGTTTAGCTCTCATATTTAGATTATTTTTAAAGAAATCTTTAAAATTACTGACTAGAAGCCTCCACTGCTCCTACAAAGTGAAACCAACAAGGCTGCATAGTCGTAGCAGTCTGAATTTCCCTCCTCTAAATAGCTTGGTGGTTTCAACATATCATCTAGACCTTCTCATAAGGTCACAATAAGAAATAAAATACTTAGATGTCATATCAAGTCTCCATTTATCTGAGTATTTACTGCATCAAAAGGAAAGTGATAACATGAAGCCAAAGCAGGTTCAAAACACTAGACTTAATGGCATCATTTTGAATACAGCTGGTTAGAAAAGGTGAATGGGACAGTGTTTCATCAATTTCTGGGGTATTCAAGCCCTTCTCAAGTAAGTGATGCAGGAGCAGATTCTAATTTTGCTTTGCACCAAGATGCGCAGGGATAGAACGCAGCAATGGGGAAGAGCTGCAGTCTGCTCTTGGAGTTCCCCGGCTTTCTGTGAAATCCCCACACACCAAAGTGCTTTTGTCCACAAAGTTACAGCTTGAAAGTAGCCTGGATTGCTATTTGTTTATGTGGGTGAGTTTTTAAATTTAATTTTAGAAGGTAACTGTAAAAAGTAAATGAGGTTTTCAAACAAGGGAAGGAGGATGTTAAGTATCACATTGTCATATTTACACATCTCTCTGGGTAAAGACAACTGGTAACCTTTTGAATTAAAGTAAATGTTTTCATTCAGGATATTATTTAATTCTTTGATTAGAAAGCTCAGTGTCTGGTGATTTTATACACTTGCTAAAAGCAACCTTCCAGGGGAAATTGTCTATAGAGACCTGACAGTATTTTGTCTCCATCCAAGATGGTAATAAAGGCAGCATTCACTGGGCAAAACAAAAAGAACTGTGGTAATTTTTTTTTAATGGTATGATTGTTTTTGGGATTTGTGTGGTTTCAGTGAGTAAGGTGGAGGCCTGCCTTTTGAAATATTTATTTTTTAATAAGCCTTTTGTCCTTTTTAATACTTTTAAGAAGCTTAGTTTGGTGGATGTCATGTATGCAGATCTCAGCTCAAAATATGGGTCAACCAGATTTATACTAGTAAATAATTTTCAGCTTCCCCGAGATTTCACTGGGCCAAACTGACCTTCCTGTGATCCCTCAGATATTACACCTATGAACCCAAGCCTCACTTGCAAAAAGGCCGTGATCCTGAGATGTACCTCCTTTTCTAATGGTGAAGTTTGTAAATCAAGTGTTCTGCTCAAGTTCATTTTGCTAGGTGGGCATGTGCCTCATTTGAGTGAACATTGAATATGCTGTACAACTTTTTTTTTTTTTTTTTTTTTTTGGTTTTGACTTTCATCTTTAAAAGGTTTTTTCTTTTTTTTTTTTTTTTCCAAATGTACTGTCCTGATCAATCCTTTATTTAGTACATTTGAAGATTGTTTTCACAACAAATTTTTATCAAAAGCCTGACATATAGACATTACCCCTCAAAGAAAATGGATTGGTAAACCCAAAAGCTTAATACTAATACTGCTTTGATTCTCTTTTAGAAGTGGTTGCTGTGTCTAAATTGTTTTCAAGAATAAGTTTCTAATTTTTGCCTCACTCCACTTGCGGGTGATGGGAATAGTCCCAGTGCTTCAACACACTGAAATTATGGCTGCTGTCTTTTTAAAGATGCTGTCCCAAGCCCTTACTTGCACATGTATCCTTTTTTTGCCCTTGTATCACAACCTTACACCCTCTCTACTTACCATCTTCTCCTTCCAGTCCCTTCTTCCCATCCCAGCCTCAATAACAGTCACCTCAGTCTCCCCATTGTGAGTTTTCCCGTTCTTTTACAACCCCAGCTTCAGACCTTCTTTTTCTAACCTTCTTGACTTACAGCCTCACTGAAATCTAACTCAGGGCTTCTTAGGGGTTTTTGCTGCCGTGGTCATAAGGACCAGGCATTTATGAGAGCTGGGCCAGTACTGCTGCAGGAAGAGGAGATGTAAAAATGGACCTGGGAGTCAAAGGAAGGATCCTGGGAGAATGTTCCTGAGACAAACAGAGCGGGAATGGGAATTGATGATCACTATGTCTGCTCAACACCTCACAGTTATTACCATCCCAAATAAACCCTGACTATTCTCCAGGCAGGCACAGCTATCAATCTGACTGTTCAGTCAGGGTGGGCAGCTGTTTGCCCTGGTAGTCACCTCCTTTGCCCATGCCCCTGCACTGCTCCTGGTGCTCCCTGCACCTGGCTGTCCCAGACCCCTTGCTTCTCCTGCCTGCCCACTGCCTGCCCTTGTTCCTGTTCTTTTAGGGCTCTTAGAAACCTTCCTAGGTGGGTTCAGATATGAGAGTCTGCAGGTGAAGGAAGAGAACTTGCCGAAGATGATGTATGGTGGATCCAGGCTAGGTTGTACCCCAATATCTTCTTTTGTCATACTAACCTTATACTAGATATGGTTAAAATATCTGGGATTTTGTTTTTCCACCTCATAGGACCCTCCACCTCTGAAATGGTCTATAGATGAGTAAGCCGTGCTTGTGTTTTCTGCTAGGAACTTAGTGCTGACTCCAATCAAAGTCACCTATGTTACCTGTATAGCTAAATAAAACTCAAGGGTTTACTGAAGTTCCAGGAATGGAGATTCTGCCTCTGCACTGATTCCTGCATTTCTTGTTAATATTATAGACAAACTGGAGGCAGCTTTCAAGGATGACTCCAGCAAACACTTGCACTTGAATTCCTACTGAAGGTGGTTGCCAAACTGATTTCTTTATGTTTCTAAAGCCAAGGGGGAAAAGTAATTTCTTTTACCTTTTCTTCAGGCACATTACATGAGTTTAAAAAACATAGAACATAAGCAACTGGTTTATTATAGGAAGGGAAAAAAATCTACATCTGTAGAATGTTTTGGTTGAGCTGATCTTCGTAGGTTCTCTGCTTGTGTGTTTATCTATAGATATATGCAAATATTACAACTTTTTTGCATTTTCATATTCCTGAACATGTAGTTATGCTAAGAAAATCTGCTCTGACCTTAAAATATACCGGACAAGAAAGCAAGATATGATTTTCAACTCATTTTCTGCTTAGTAAAAAAGTTTCACTTGAGAGGGATCAGACAGTTTGCATGCAGCATATGTAAACACATCACCCAAACAGGAATCTGTTTAAACAAAATGAAAAAGAGGAAGTTTTTCTAACAAACCTGGTCGTGTTTCAGCTATGACAGGATTTGTGACATCTGATGGTTTCCCAACACCAGCCTGGTTTGTTGCCCGCACACGAAACACGTAGCTCGTACCTTCTTTTAGGCCACCTATCTGGAGGAAGCAAATACACATACATGCACAAGGTGTTACAAAACACTGATTTTAATTACACACTTTGTACACTTCCAGTCTGGATGCTTGACAACTGTATTTCCTTTCTTTTTGTTTTGCTCCTTTTGCAGTTGACAAGCATTTCTTCCTCGTGGTTTTTGTTGTTGTTTTTTTGTTTGGTTTGGGTTCCAGTTGACAAGCATTTCTTCCTCATGGTTTTTGTTGTTGGTTTTTTGTTTGGTTTGGGTTTTTTTCAATTCCAGAATGACATGACTAATCTATTTGGCTCACTCCTTCCTTGTATGCATAGCTAACATTTAAACAGTGTCATTACTGTTAATTTATTTCACTGGAAAGGCAGCATTGTTATTGGAACAGGATGTTTTTAACTCATGTACATTGACCTCTGAAACAGCATAATCTTTTACAGTAGGTAAATTCTGGCTTTTAAAAATGAAATTATCAGGGTAATATGTACCAGCCACACCTATTTAGAAACAGGAGGGCATTTAATCATACAGATTTAATTGTAGTGGCTTGAGGAATCATACTGACATTATGACACTTGCAAATACTCCTTTAAAACACATATGAATGGAAAGTGAGTCATCTTTCAAATATTCTGAAAAGCATTCCACAAAATGATGTAGCACAACAGTGCAAAAAGCTAGGGTTTAAATTGCTGTGAGATGGGAGGAGAGGGTATTTTGTGTTAGAAATGCCATGGTATCACATCTATTTTGGTGCCATCTGTTTTGGTGCAGTGATACCTCTATTTGTCTCTGAGCTAGAAAATGCTAGGGTTGTCTCCTGTATCATAAGAATGGTGTTTGCTTTTAGCAATGCTTTCTAGCATTTTTAGGCTTGTCATAGCAGATTGTCTTCTGACTTGTCTGACTACACTGCAGTCTTGTCTGACCATGCAGGCATTACACGTGTGTATCCTCAGCACAACATAAGCTCCTGTGTATTGCATTAAATGGAACCATGATCAGCAAAGGATGAGGTTACAGAAGGGTGACTTCCTCAAGATTATGCTGTTATTCCAGTATTTGGATTTTAATCTATTTACCTTCAAATATTTCTTTTGCAGTGGCTTCTCATTGACACCTTTCCAATGTTCCTCCTTTGCTTCAGTTACCTTCATATCCACATAATAGCCAGCTATGGGACTACGACCAGTATAAACTGGTTCCTTCCACAGCAAAACCAAAGAGTCCTTCCTAACTTCTGTGCATGTGACATCATGGGGTGGCCCTGAAAGATAAGAGTAAATGTTGGAGTTGTCGTATCAAAATAAACCCCAGGAGGACTAATGCATAAGACTTCAAAATCCAAAACAAGACACTGTGCTGTACACCCTGAACTGACATATTACGTGCATCTCCTCTTTATCATATCTAGAGCCAGTATAAGTACAACTCATGCGTATTAAGAAGCCTAGCCCCAAAAACAATCCAATTTGTTGAGATTTGGTATCTTGATCAAATATTAATGAGCAAACAAAATGACAAATCGTCTCCAAACTCAGGGAAATAAGTTAATTATTAAGCTAATGTGCTGCTTCAAGGACTGCTCTAAAGTCCACTGAAGTCAATGGAAGTTATTTTCATTCATTTTGAGGAGTGTTAAAAGGCAGTGATCTGGCCTTGAAGTAACACAAGGGTGAAACAAGGGTTACAGGACCTCATCCTTCTCTGCCTTGTACCTCAGACAGGTCTTAATGTCTACTATTTATGACACAAAGTGGCAGACACAGTACAAGCAAGAAAGATAAAGTAAGTACAAGCTGCTTGTAAAACTCTACTGATTAAACAGGGATTGTTTAATGCATCATTGTAAATGTACTACATCAAAGTCATGAAGATTCAAGCCTGGGCATGAACTTATGAACTTCAGTGCCTGTTGACTCCCCCGGAAACTGAAAGCATTGAGAACAGATATTGAGTCACAGAGCAACCCTGGGCTATGAGTAACCTCCACCTCCCACTGAGAATCCTACCAGGTACAGCAATGGTCCATTCTTCACATTTGAAAGGCTGGCTGGGTGGAGAGGGTGTCCCAACCCCAGCCAGGTTAGCAGCAGCCACCTGGAACTGGTACACCATGTTTTCCTTCAGGTCTTGAATCTGCAGAATCAATAAGATGGTACTTATTAACTTCAGATTAAGGCTTTAGAAGAAAGTCACAATGACAATTATCAAATGCATGTGCATGCTTTTAAATGCTTGAAGAAATGAAAGCATTATTGACATCACACATTAGGCAATAATTGCCTTGGCTTTTCCTCAAATCAATGGTGGACCATGAGTGGTCTTAGCATGCTCAAATTGTAAACTCCTTTTCCTATTGATAAATGCTTTGATAGTCAGGGATGGAGGGAGGTATCGCTCAACAATCTTGTTAATTTGCTTCATGATACAGAACAAGTTCACTTAAGGCAAGAGTTGCCCTCACTGTGGGGTGAAACTCAGTGCTGGCACTGCTTTTCATTTGTAAAGCAGCTCAAGCAGGTTGTAGCAAGGACTGTCTCTAAATTGGGTCAAGAACTGATCACAAAACAGAGCTGGCAAGAGCTGGTTCCAGCACTAGCAAGCACTGGGGTAGGCCCACGAAGCCCAGTAGGAATGCCATTTGTTGTGAAGGCCTGACTTTGAAAAACGCAGGCTATATCAAGAACAGTGCATTCACAGATGACATTCGGTGCCAGACTAACAGGTAAGTGTGCAAATAATTATGCAGAGAGGTTTAACAGAGATAAATAGATTTCTTATCATGGACATAAATCCCTCTGAACAGCAATCCATGCACTGAATCAGAATTCATCCCAATTTGTCTTTGAGATCTGTTTTGGAAATATTGTCTGCACTTACAGCAATAACAGAAGTTAATCTCTTACCCTGTATGCCCTCTCACTAATGGCCTTAATGTTGGCCTCCATCCATTTCCCAGGAACTCCATCAACCACTTCACGATAGTTCACGTAGTAGCCGGTAATTTCAGTTCCACCAGTGACTTTAGGTTGTTTCCATCCTAATGCCATCGAGTCACGAACACTCTCAAGTACCGTAATGTCATAAGGAGGAGATGGAGCAGCTGTTTCGATGTGAATAATACATAAATAAGCAGGAAGCAGTATTTCAATTGTCAGACTACTATTCAGTGACCTTATTCAGGTGGCTCCCATCCTGTATTTCCTAATTAGGACAACATTTAAGTGGTCCAGGGAAGTTTCTGGAGTAGGAATAAGAACTGCAGGATGAAAGCTTCAATAAAGCAAATGAAAAAAGTCCACACTCCTGTAGGAATTAATTTTCAGCATCATTTGATTTTTGAGAAGCAAGATGATACATAGTGAAAGAGT
>NW_009970725.1:10836562-10859759 GCF_000747805.2 Chaetura pelagica
GAGTGTGTTGCAATTGCAGCTCTGATGTAAGTGATCAGGACTCACTTTAAAACTGTGAGAAATGAGGAACTAAAACTAACATTACAGGAAAAGGAAAATAATTGGAGATGCAATGATTTGTTTTCTTTTGCTGAAAGCAAATTTTTCACACATACAATATGCGTTGTGTTCCTTTTTTTAAAACAGACCCATATTCTTCCCTCCCCAGAATGTAGCTTATCTGTTAATTTAAAAAATTTATTTCCTTTTAAATGTATACACTGTGCAAATTTTATCATTGCACCCATCACATGATCTTACCTTAATGGAAGGAAGTGTTATCATAGGCACTGTAGGCTGACCAGAAATGGAACATGTCTGTCACTGGAACTTACATTAAAAATTTTGCTGCATAATCCTCTTCTTTTTAATTTTCTTTTAGCAATACAGAAATCATTAACTTTATCCCGACCCATTTCCTTATAAAGCTTTTTGTGTGTCTAGTGGGGAAACACTTGCTCACACTCAATACGTTATGCACCAGTGAAGAGCTCTACTTGTGACCTCAAAGTCCTAATTCTGACAGAAATCCTACATCATATACATTTCCATTTGTCTTTAATGTTTTATCTCATTGTCAGCTAGTCCCAGATGCCTTTAGTTTATTTTCTGTTCAGCATTTTGCACAAGCCTTTTGAGACTCACTTCAGAGGGCTTGGGAGGAATCCCGTTCATTGGGCAGGTACTGGGACCTAAATGAAATTAAAACCCCACATTCCTCAGGCATGATGGGTGTTTAAGTATTGACAACAGAAAATATTATTTTCTGTATATGCCTTCAACTTCATAGGTTTTCCTCCTTACATTTTGCTGTCAGTCAGAGATACAACACAACATTTATTAGCACTGTGTCTCAGAGGATAAACTGTAGATTAGGCATAAATCTACAAAGGTTCTTCGTCTACCCTAACACAACACAGATTTTCATGCTTACCACCATAATCAGATTTTGTTTCCTTCATACATAAGCCAGACACCAGTAATAAGACTCCTAAAAAATTACTGAAGTGATTTAGAAATAATTCAGTACCTTGGATATATCAGTATGTAGTCAAACAAGCTATTAAATTGGTAAATGGATTTATAGCCACTAAGCTTGGAAAGTCGGCTTCGGCACCACTACATGCATAATGATCTTAATGGAGCATGTAATTAATGTGTCTGATGGAAGATGCATCACTGGAGAGCACGTTCAGTACTGGTGCAGATGAGCAGAGGTTACAACCTTCTGAACTGGATGTGCCAAAGCAGTGAAGTCTATTTTATTAACTCTCACCTATGTTTTTCTTCTTTGTCCCTTTTTCCAGCGTCAAAAGATCCCTGGGTTGAGACTTACTTGCCTGCTTAGCAGCAACTTTTTGTGGTGCAGATGTGATGGCATCCTTAACCATTTCTCTCGTGTTATTGTCTCCTGTACTCCCCAGTTTGTCAGAGCTACTGGGTAGAGTGTCTCTATTAAATTTAGCATTGCATTTTAGCAAAGCATCTGTGTCAAAGATAGGCTGGAAGGACCCATGCATGCCTTCCCAGCCGGCAGTGCAGTCTGTTAGTCCACCACCTTTACCACTCAGTTCAGGACACACACCATGAAGCAATCCTCCCCCTAAAATCGCCAGAAAACAGCAAAGACATTTTAAATTAGAACACATTCTTTTTTCTTCATTTAATCAACAGAATGAAGAAATGCATACAGGGAACAACACATCCAAAGCATGATAAATCACAGGTTTTATACGCAAAATGTTAAGGTTGAACTCACAAACAGGTGAAATGCACAGAATACCTCTCAACCTGCTCACAAGTAATGCTTTTTTAATAACATCTGCTTTTCAGAGCGGAAGAAATGTGGTAAGCTAATAGTAACCTTCATTTCATAGAATCATTTTAGTATTAGAACTTCCAAGTCGTATTTCTGATCCTTTTAAAATGATCTTGCAAAATTGCCCTAGGCCACATGTCTCTGTTCTAAGGTTGTGAGGTATATGGGCTTGATACAGTGAGAGTCAGGAAGTTGCAGACATACAATTTATTCTAGCCCAGTGATCTCATTAATCTTTATGGATTAGTTCAAGCAGTGGCAAGCAGAAGCAATTTATCAACAAAGGGAGAAAACATAGGGTTAGAGAAGGTTCACAAAAAACATGTTGCACTGATTATTAGGTTTAGGTATGGAGACAAATTTCTTAGGAACTGACTATATAGGATGGTGTGTGTTAGATGTGATAAATACTACCTTATGGAATCAGAATGACATTCCATTTTCCAGGACACCTATGAAGTGACCTGGACAGTGCTTTCTTACAGTGATTCACAAGAAACACCTGAAGAAGACTGGATGGTGAATGTGACCATTCTACAAGAATGCAGTGACTGTGAAACTATGGCTGTGAGACCATGTGATCTGTGGATAAACTATAATGTGTGGACAGCATTGTAAAACAAAACAATTAGTTACAAATACTTGCTTAAAACGTCTTTACTTAATTTAAAGAAAACATATTTACCACTGAAAAGAGCAAGGAAAATAGCTTACCAATGGCTGCTTTCACTTCAATAGGCTCCGAATCATCTGAGAATTCACTGAGTCCTGCTGCATTAACAGCTCTGACTCTGAAAATGTACTTCTCACCATTTATGAGCCCATGGCAAATGAATCTAAAATAAACCAGTAAAGGAATACTAAGAAAATATTATGAAGAAAATAAAAATTTGTTGGGGAAAATTAAGCATTTATTTCCTAAAACTTATTCTGGTTTCCGAAAACCGTGGATAAGCTATGACCCCAGGTACCTCAATGAATGACAGAAAACACAGAATATATCAAAGAACATCCTTGAGATAATGCAAATAATGTCTAAAACCACTTCTCTTCAGACAGACTCTTTACCAACACTCTCTCCTTAAGACTACACAAGTTTTTGTATTACCATAGGTGCTATGTTTCTTCTGCTAGTCTATAACAACCATACAACTGAAACAATGCAAAACTCTTCAGAGGTAAGGTCTATATTTGCTTGTGGGATATCTTCATGACATAAGACACCTTTAGCACAAGTTCTCATGATCTACTTCCAACAATAAATGAAAAATTGCAGTGTTTAGAAAAATGACAGGGCATTGTGCAGGAACTAAAAAAAAACTCCTCTCATTTTTTCTTTCACTTTCTTGCTTCTATAGATGACACAATAATCTAAATCAGAAACACTTACTTATTAGAATAGTTTTTCTACTGGATTACCTAATGAGCACAGAAAAAACCTGTGGTGCACATCCTGAAAACATAAAATTTCCCAAGACAGGAATAATTTATTTTCAGAAAATTGTGGTTTGGAAATTTAAACTTTTTATTTAAAACAATATTTATTTTTCAATGGGTATTTTAAGTGTATTTTATTTCACTTCTGTTCTACTTCATAACGCCGTGTCTTGTACTACCAACACTGACATCATGCAATCATGTAGGAAGCAAATATAATGTGGAAAACAAAATGTATTTCAAAATCAAAATTTTGTTTTGGAGGAAAATTCTTGAATAAAAATTTTCAGAGCAGAATTTTCCCTACCCACAGACTTTTTAAAATAATTTGCATTCACAAGGATATGTGCAGAAAGAAAATTTCAGAAGATCAAAATGTGCTGCATGATGCAAACTATGAGCTACAGCTCATGCTTTGAGATTGACTCAACCAGAAAAGCCAAGAGTTAACAGATAGCCTGTGCCTGACTGCATTACATGTTATATCACCTTGACTAGAAATGCAGTGACAGGAACCTAAACAGTGTAGTTACATCACAATGTATAGTAACTCAGAGCAATATTTTTATTTCTACACTGAACAAAGATCGTGTTTTGTATTTTAAAATAAGTGAACAGCATGAAACTTCCCCAATACTTGATGTAACCACAATATAAATAATAGAATTGTATATGAAAGTATTTAATAATGGCCCATACAGCTGTTGCAATATGAATGCACAAAAGAATACTTCAAGGAAATTGTGGTGCTTGTGCTCAAGCAACTGGTGTTTTAGGTATTTTTGATGTATTAAGCATTTATAATGCCTTTCTAAACAATCAAGTTGGTCAAAGACTATTTAGCAGAGCCTTACTTGTTTTAATAAGGGTTGCTATGGATAGCAATTACAAATAAGCATAATCAGTCATAACAAGCATGGACTGCAATTACTCCTTTAGATTCTGAATATTACATTCTTATTCAAACAAAACCAAATCTGATTGAGCTCACTAAGTTTTAAACCTTTATTATTTCTTTCTGACTGCAGACTGAAGTTCAAGAAATGTGAGTTTATACCCAATATTTTTGTTCATTAACATAGAATCACAGAATCATAGAACCATTCAGCTTGGAAAAGACCCTTGGGATCACCAAGTCCAACCATCATCCCTACTCTACAAAGTTCTCCCCTAAACCACATCCACCAACACCACATCCAAACGACCCTTAAACACATCCAGGGATGGTGACTCAACCACCTCCCTGGGCAGCCTATTCCAGTGTCTAACCACTCTTCCTGTGAAAAATTTTTTCCTAATGTCCAGTCTAAACCTCCCCTGTTGCAGCTTGAAGCCATTCCCTCTTGTTCTGTCACTAATTACCTGTGAAAATAGAACAGCACCAACTTCTCTACAATGTCTTTTCAGTTAGTTGTAGACAGTGATGAGGTCTCCCCTCAGCCTCCTCTTTCTCAAACTAAACATTCCCAGCTCCTTCAAGTGTTCTTCATAAGATTTATTCTCTAGGCCCTTCAACAGCTCCGTTGCTCTCCTCTGTACTCGCTCCAGCACCTCGATATCTCTCTTGAATTGAGGTGCAATTGATAATTGCAAGCAAAAGAGCAGTTAGAGAGTAACATTATTAGAGTGATCCAGCCCACATTTCCTCTTGGCATTCTAGATATACAGTCCAGACATGTTTACAGCAATCTTCCAAAACAAAGGACTTTGCTTTCAAACAGTGTGCAGTTTAGTTCCCCCCATTTGTAACTTCAGTCATTCCTTGCTGTACTGTTTTTCATCAAACTGATAGGTTGTACAATAGCTAAAACTAGTGAGCTGCTTCTCTTCACTAGCCATCTCTGTGTTTAATCCCTCTCGACTAATTTTTTGTCATGTAAGTATGATTATAAGTTCCTTTTGAACAATAACTGCTTTTTGAAATATGTTTTTATAACTTCTTACAAACATCACCTGCAAGAGTGATTCCAGCCTGCTGGTTACCACAGAGCAATTAATGGCTGGAAAGAAACTACACCCAGTAAATCAAGAATTGATGACCATCATTTCCATACTTTAGACCCCATTACCTTGTGCCTTTCACTGGATTGTTGTTGCATGGTTCCCAACAACCAGATCCAACTACACTTGATTCAATGTAGTACCCAACCAGCTCCTTGGCACCTGGAGGCTCTGTCCAGGTGACAACAACTGAGGTATCTGTATTCCTGGTTGGCATAATATGGCCAGGAGGTTTGGGAATATCTGTAGGAGAGAAAAAGAAATAAATCTGTGACTAGCCAGTCAAAAATTACAAATAAAATAAGAGTGATATTCTATTATTGATTGTATTAGCACAACTAATACATATTTAACCTCTCAAAACTCCTCTGATTTCAGTCAAGTAATCTGATGCAACAGGACAGAATCAGTAAGTTCAGGCCTCTGGTGGTGAGGTTCCTCACATCTCCATTGCCTATGGTTATGGACATTTCCTTCAAATCAGATTTTGTTAATTCCCTTCTGCTGAACATCTGCACCAGAGATGTGATTTGGAGCTTTCTAGAAGGAAAATGTGGTAGGTGTACACTGAAGGATTTTTTGCAGTCCACAGAATAAGTCAGAGACAAATGTTCCTGTTAAATAGCAAAATGCATCTAAAATGTTTTTCAAGAAGAGCCCTTTTAATAATCTTCTTAAATAATGTAGGTTATGTGCACCAAACTGCTCTGAGAATTCAATCAACTGAATGAACCAAAAGCAAACAGAGACAATCTGGGAGCTGGAATAAAATCTGTGCTGCCATTTGGAAACAAATTGCTAATGTAGACATAGCTACTGATGCTTTACTGTGGTGAACATTTTGGCTTTTCTTCCAGTGGAAATAGTCTCTGCATTCATGTAAGTATTAAATTCTTCACTTTTGTTTAATTTGGCAAAGAAGGAAGGTTAAACTCTGCTGATGTCTGGGCTTATTTTCAATAAAGACTCTAAGTAAAACAAAATATTTTTCTACTTCCTTGAGTTTTCATTTTCTTTCACTGCCTTTGCAGTTCTTGGCATTGCTATTTGCAGCTTAATTCCCTTGGTTTGCATCTGTCATCTGACTGTACATTAAAGGTTCAACAACCCAAACAAAAAATATTTTAGCTAAAGGGAATAAATTGCTGACCACTCTTCATGCCTCAGTTATTTATTGGGCATCTATTTGTCTTTAGACAGAACAATTACAGCATAAACTGAAAAGATATTGGGGAGGTAATTTAATACATCTGGCCGCACACTTACCAAGTTTGTCATCCACCACAGTGGCTTCAGTGGCTTCTGAAGGCTCACCAATTCCAGCTGAATTGCAGCAGCGAACTCGGAAGCAGTAGGATTTGCCTTCAGCCAAATCAAAAACTGCAAAACGAGGAGACTTCACGGGGATCTCGGTGTTCACCCTCTGCCAGTCCTCTGTGCCAGCAATGCACTGCAGCCAAACCCAGAAATTGCGTTTGGAACAAAAGTCTCTGAAAGCTGAGTGTCTAACCTGACAAGACTTTCTGCCTGGACCACCAAATGGATGTCTGCTATGGAGAGCAGAGTGTCACGCTCCTTTTTTTGAGGCCTTTCCACAGAATGAGCCTATTTCAAAGCTTATGAATTTGCCAGATGTCCATCTACTCCAGAAAATGTATGTAAAAGCTTAGTGGTTTTCACATATCAAAGCTAAACTCGGGAAGTGATATTCTTGTTAACTGCACCCAGTTCTGGACCACCTTCAAAATAAGTTCTGCAGACATTCGACAACTTCCAAAGATTAAAACTCTAACATTACCACGTTGCTTCTAGGTGTTCCTGTGTCATCCTCTAAAATATTTTGGGGTGTTAATTAATCAGGATCTGCCCTTACTTAAAAATAACACATGTGCAATTTGTGAGCTGTTTTTATTTCTGTGGCTAGAAGTTCTGCATACCAGGATTGCTCATACCACTAAGATTAGTGGTTAGTTTTTGCTTGTGATTTACATTAATGACAATTTCAAGTAATGGGTCCTGGTTTCTGAGGGATCTCAAATTCTCAGGAAAACATTAGCTGACTATGTGACATTAGTTCTCATTAATCAGCATACAATAGGTTCTTAAAAAGCTTTCTTATGTGGAAACTCAAAATTCCTATATTTATCCTCTGTTGCTAAGTGAAACTCATTTATTTAGATGAGATTTCACAAGAGAGATGAAAAACACACAATTGGAAGATATTTATGTCTCCCATGATGACACTTCTAGGTTGACAGAAAAAATTATTAATTAAAAAGTTTGTGAGCCATGAAATACAAGTGAAGAGGGTGATGGTATCTTTTAGATTCTAGCAGCCATGCAAAAAGTATCTCTGAAAATCAGGACACTGAAATGAAAACTGATTCTGTTCTAGAAAATAAATTGTCATCTTTGTTGAGTGGGTGAAGAAAATGTAAAGTTAATGTAGAAGATAAATATGAAAAGGCAGCTGGAAAAGAAAGTGCTCATGCCAAGGAACTCCCACAGAATGCTTCTATCCAAATTGTTCACAATCTGTCCAATCAGACAAAATACATTTATACAGATTTTATATATATGTGTATATATATTTAATGTATATATATATAAAAACATGTGACTTTGCTCTGTGCCTTGTCATTATAGAGGAAGTTTGTCAGCCTGTCTACTCTCGAGTAGGTCAATGACACAGTTCATAAAAGAATATTACAGCATGTGACACATTCTGCATCCACTTTCTTATTTCCCATCTTTCTTTTCTTCCTAGTTAATCTACATTATCTCAATGAGGATCTACAAGTTCTAGTCCTGGCCATAGCATGAAAGTCTCAGGTGGAAATGAAAGGTAACTAAAAGTCCATAAGAGATGGCAAAACAAATGTAAAAGATTGATACAACATGATTCAGATTTTGTCCACTTTTACCTTTTCCACAAAGTACATGATACCCTCATGGCCCCTCTGTCCAGGAGGTTTCCAGCTAAGAACAACATAATTCTTGGTCGCTTCAATAACTTGGAGGTCTGTAGGTGGACCAGGAACAACACCCTCTGAAGAACAGGGGAGAAAAATATGAAAGGGAGTTGGCATTTAATTCCTTCAGATTTGTATCAGAATTAGTGTTATAATTAAAGTATAAAAGGAGTATGAATATACCTTGTTACCTGATTTGTTTTTTTTTAAACACAGAGTCAAAAATCTTCTAAATACTAGTTTCAAATGCCATTCCTTTAAAGGAAGCATGTTTATTTGTTAGGTTCTGAATAATGTAACCTCACCTCAACAACCAAGTTGGGAGTTACTCAAGGTCAAGTGACTCTCAGAACAACGAACTTTGGGTGCATGCCAAAGTCCACTGAACTCACTTGGAGTTTTTTCTAATTATTCAGCCAGCTTCACATGAGACTTCTGTAGGCAAAAGGGCTGTGTTTACCTGCAGGTTCTTCCTCGGTGACAATAATCTGTCCAGTCCAAGGAGCAGAAGGGTGACCTGAAACAGATGTCAGAAGTATCACAAACATGGGAGACTTCAGGGACTTTTGAAACAACAAAAACTGAACTCCTTTATGGTTCAGAACTGACATTTGCAAGATTCATATGAGGTCCATTTTTGGTCACTGGTGTAACTATTGCTCATGTAGCAATCCAGTCACCCAAGCTGGTTGTATGCTCACTGGCTTGAATATTGAGAGCAGTTCAGCAATCAATATAGCTAGAAAATTTAATCCACTGTAACATCTATTCCTTCCTAAAATGTCACTGAAGTCACCTAGGTGACAAGCAGTGGTATTTGGCACACTCAGTTAATTGTTTTCAGAGAAATAACTTCAACCTTATTTTCTGTACTCTATTCATTTGGTTTAACAGCTCACTCATTAAAGGAACAGCCAAATCCTTTAGGCTGCTCTTTGTCTCTTTTTAACCACTTTCCCTCACATTAGCAGTTTTCAAATCATGCCTCACAGTCACAAACAGGAACAGTTCAGCCTGACTCAACATGTTAACTTGATATGATTTGGGTGGCTCTTCCAGCATGTCTGTGTCATCAAATTATTGCAGTTAGGCATTGAGCTTTTAACCAGGTCAATGCACTGTAAGGAATAATTTTTGCAAATTCTTCACCTCCATGTTCTTCACCTCCATGTGCTTCCCTTTACACTGGCTGATCTATTTTGGAAATCTGAGCTTAGAGGGAGCAGGTGGCGAGATCAGAGGATCACAAAGGAATGAGAGGAGGAGACATAATGGGAATTGGCCACCAAGACCAGACTTCATCTCCTGAGGCAATTTCCACACTTCCTATTGAGAAGAGGCCTCCCCCAGACTTGAGGTTTCAAGTCTCTCTGAGTAAAATATTTCCTAGCAGTGCCAAAACTCCTTTCTCTGGCCTTTTGCTTGTATTTTCAATGGGAACCTTGATTATCTGACTGCAGTCTGTTCCTTGCAGCGTTAATGTAAGACACACAGTGGGAGCCATGTAGCTTTGCATACAATACCCTTTCACAGGGGACCATTTTAAATAGTGAAACCACATTAAAAAGTAGAACTAAGTTTAGCCATATCATTTTGGCACATGGGTAGAGGTGGATTTGGAAGCAAAATGTCTGGGACGTTGCCAGGCTGTGCGAAAAATACCCTCAACTTGTAAAATGTTCACTTTCAAGCAAAGAGCTTGGGATCATATTTGCCTGTACTGTGCTGCTGTTACTGCAAGACTTTGATTGTCACATGAGCACAGAACCAACCACCCTTGTCTGTGATACAGAGAGGCACTATTCATAGGATCTGTTCACTTTTTTTTGATGGTTGAACAGAAGCAAGTCTCTTTAGGCAATTAGTTCTCCTGTGCCTTTTCCTGTCTTCCTGCAAATTGGAAGCATAGCCTCACAGCCAGCCAAAGCCATGTGAGCACTTTGTGCAAAGAGAAGTGAGAGGATTTCTTCTTGGCAAGCTGTCTCCAAAGACTATTTTGTTTTTGCATTGCTCCCTCTAGTGGGATTTCAAAGGTTTATGAATACATAGTCAAATTTATTGACTTTTTTAGAGTGAGTTGCGACATCTTAAACCTCTCAGGCAACCTGCAAAAAGAACACCTTACTTCTAAGCCTGGCTCTGTCAGAAGGATCCAGGGCAGCAACAGGCTCTGACACCCGGGAGGGAAGGCTAACACCAGCTTTGTTCACAGCTCGGACTCGGAAAATGTAGGAGCGGCCTTCGATCAGACCCGTGACGGGAAAACGAGCAAACTTCACAGGAGTCTCATTGCACTGGGTCCAGTGGGTGGTGCCAACCTCACACCTGAAAAATGTAAACAGCAAGAGCAGTGCTGGGAAGGGAAAAGTGCAAACTGGGAGTACCTGCCCTCCCACCCCTTTACAGCTTCACCAGCTACTGGGGTTCATTGGCTGGTCCATACCAGCTTCCTCAGCAGTTGAACACTGGTGACAAGAAAGCAGCTGCACCAGGGAGTCAGGGCTGAAGTACCATGTGGGCCTGCACTAAATCTCTCACAGCTGCACCCCTGCTTTCCTGAACTGAGGAAGGGACATGAGCAAAACTCCCTTCACTGTTTAAACCCTCTGAAGTACACTCTAGGATGCTTTAAGGAGCATCAGCTTTAGCACACTTGAAGGGACATGAAATACATGTATCTTTTGCAGTTGCCAGAAGGAGACTAGTTCATTTCTCATGCACATCAGGCCTAGCTAATCTAAAACAATAAAAGTAATTTTCTTCCGGCCAGCAACAGGAATGAAAATAATAATGACCATTTTGTCTCCTGCTTTTCAATGTTCTTTTAGGTTTTTGAGTTAGAATGAGGAGCAATACAAACTCTCCAGTCCAGCTTGCTCACTGACCTGTCAATGAAATATCCAAGGATGGAGTTTCCTCCATCAACAGCAGGTTGCTTCCAGGAGACAATGACATAATCTTTGTTGGCATCCAAGCACTGCACATCCAGTGGTGCACCAGGGGCTCCAGGCATTTCAGCATCAGCATCTGTAAGGATGGAGACATATGTTTCCAAATGTGAACCACAGTTTTTTCACAATTATTAAACTTTAGGAGCCAAACTCTGTTCCTACTGAACAAAGGTAAAAAAAAAAAAAAAAGTTGTATTACTGGCTTAAAAAATTATTTGGTTTTATATTGCCAGTGCTTTTCTAGGTTTTGGTTTTCTCTTTGCCACATTTACAAATGTTTAATATGTCACAGCATATTGTAAATGTAATTCACCTAGGCATTTCAAATAAAATTGGTAACATGCATTCTAGTTAGGTAGCTGTGAGAACTAAAAACTTGCAGTCCATATATTTACCTGCTATTCTACTTAGGAGAAGAGGCTGGTATCTTGCCTTACAGCCAGGCAATAATTCAATCAAAATTATTCCCACATTGGATAGACAACACTGAATTAAATATCTTATTTTCACACATAGTCCTTCCTTTTTTTTTGGTTAGCTATGAACTGCAAAGGTATCACAACCTTTTGAAATTTAATTATAGTACATATACACTATCATTGTGGAATACAACCTTCTTAAGGATGAGCATATGCTTCCTTTCAAGTGTTTATCACAAATCTTTGACTGTTGGTGTCAAAGGGCCTTGACTCCAGCATCATATCTTATCTAAAGCTTTAAAAAACAGAGCACAGTGCTGGACACTGTGGAATTTTACTGTTTGCACAGGAAGAGTCCAACTTTTGAGATGGGGTAATTTTCACATAAAGAAAAATAACGTTTGCAGGAAGATTGTATAAAAGACTTTCAAAGAGAGGTTGTTTCTCTGCAGAATAACATCAAGTTGTACAATTACAGATAGCATTTTTCAAGCCAGTTACTTCAAAAGAAGACCCAACTTACACAAGAAGATGCATATACCTGAATTTTTAAAAAAAAAAAGGCTAATAAATATTGTTCATACATTCTATCTAAACCCTAGACTTCTTTAAAAGCTTTGATGTTCCAAAGCACTACAGGATTTTGTATTACAATATACAGTGTTCTCTATTTTTTATGCTTTTGAATTTCAGAAAAAAAAAAAGTCTTCCAAGAGTATTTAACATGCTTCATTATTAAAAGACTACTCTTCAGGGAAAATTAAAATAAGGCAAAACAAAAACAAAAACACCCTTTACACTTTTCTTATAGGCAGAACAGCACTGCATGGACTTTCTGAGGCTGGGCCAAAGGTAGAGTGTCCAGGTTCTAATTAGAGCTAATTCGATGCATTTTTAAAAACAATTAAGTACAGAGTGAGGAATCCAATTAACATAACAAAATAATAAGAATATTAAGAGTAATAACAATGCATCTTCAGTGATCTCCATACAAAAGGTTTCAAATGCCTGTATTTACCACTTGACTAACATGAGACACCATAGTTTCTTTCCAAGACAGACTGGGAAATACCTGGGACAACCAACATTGCTGATCAGCCTCAGGGAGGTTAGGATTTCGTCCCTTATGGCTTGCTGACAAATGCTGACCTGTAGCCATGGCAGAAGGGTCACACATGCTCTCAAAGCCTATTAACATTATAAGCCTGATGAGTGCATCGCTCACTTCCATCCATACACAGGGATTTCTACACATGACACAGAAAGAAAACTGCTTGTGCTTAAATACCAGAGCTAGCCATTTGTACCAGATTTTCCTACAATTATGAATATGCTAGACAACTGAGACTGTGGGAACCGTTTAGGTAGGAATGTAGAACATAATTAATCCAATTAGAATCTGGCAAACACACCAATAGGCTAGTAAGATCCTCTGGTGAAAGGGGTCATGGGTTTGCAGTCAGGTCACATCTAGAAGACACATTGCTAGAAGACGTAACAGGAACAAGAGTGATAAATTATTTTTACAGCAGCACAATTTAAAACAAAGCAAGAAAGTCAAGCCCTGCTCCCTGTCATGGATGCTCATTTTAGTAGACTCTTTCTTTCTGCAATGAAAACTCTGCTTCAGTCATGTTTTCTAAGCAGGCTGTTATCTCACAGAGCTCTGCTGGACTTGGCAACACAGTTCCACTCTTAATATGGTCCCAGAGCCAAGAATTTTCAGAGCCTTTTGAATTAGCATTTCATGCTTCAGCTGCTTCTAGCAGCTGGGACAGATATAGAATCATCATGCAACCTGATAGCCATGGCTCCTTTTAAAGAAATATGTCTCTAATAGAACTTCAAGGAAGATTTTCATGGTACAAGGAAAAAACACTCTGAGAAATCACATTTTTATTCTACAGTTTGCTGCTTTACTTTCAAGAATCATGGAATGGTTGAGATTGGCAGATAACTCCAGAGATTGTCTAGTCCAGCCCTTGGCTCACAGTGAGTCAGCCAGAGCTGGCTGCTCAGGACCATGTCAATTCAGGTTTTACATCTCTCCAAGAATGGAGAGTCCACAGCATGTCTGGGTAACCTGCTTCAGTGTTCAACTACCTTTGCAGAAAAAAAGTGTTTTCTTATGTCAAAACGAGCTGTCCTATGTTTTAATTTGTCTCCATTGCCTCTTGTCCTGGCATTGGCACCACCAAAAATAATTATAGAATCATAGAATCACAGAATCATAGAATTATTTAATGGTTTGGGTTGGAAGGGATCTTAAAGATCATCTAGTTCCAACCTCCTGCATGGGCAGGGACACTTCCCACTAGACCAGGTTGCTCAAAGCCCCAACCAACATGGCCACTTTGGAGTAAGGGCTGTGGCATCTGCAGCTTCTCTGGACAACCTGTTCCAATGTCTCACTATCCTCAAACTAAAGAATTTCTTCCTAATGTCTAACCTAAATCTACCCTCTTCCAGTTTAAAGCCATTACCCCTTGTCCTGTTGCTACACGGCCTTGTAAAAAGTCCCTCCCAAGCTTCTTTATTTCTCTCTATCAGTATTTATACATATGGATAAACTCCCCCTAAGCCCTCTCTTCTCCAGGCTGAATAGTTCCACCTCTCTCAGCATTTCCTCTTATGAGAGATGCTCCAAGCCCTTAATCACCATCACAGCCGTTTGCTAGACTAACTGTAGTCAGTGCATGTCTCTCTTGTACTAGGGATCTCAGGACTGGACCCAGCACTCCAGATGAGTCTCACCAATGCTGAGGAGAGGGGAAGGACCACCTCCTCCATGTGCTGCAGTGGTCTTCCTGATGCAGCCTAAGATGCCACTGTCCTTCCTTGTGACCAGGGCACATTACTGCCTCATGTTCTCCTTGGTCTCCACCAGGACCTCAGAGATATTTCTTAAAAGCAGATTTTCAGCCAGTCAGCCCCCAGCCTGTCATGAGGTGCATGAGGTTATTCTTTCTCAGGTGTCAAAATTTGTGTTTACACTTCCATTGTTTTTTTTTCCTGCATTGTGCATTAATGAGAACCCCTCAAATGTCAGTCAAACTGTTGATCAGAACAGCTAGCAGTGAGACGGTTACAAAAATATATTTTTAAGTTATTATGTACATTTTTCCTCTTTATGACTTAAGTTCAGTATTCTTCACAGGCTGAAATTGAGAAAGAGTAGTGAAGTTATTTCATTACCCTAAATTTCCTCCTCAGAATGCCAATGTGGTTTAGAAGTCTTCTAACATGTGACACTAAAGCTTTGAGGTATGCACTATTTTTTTCCACAGATAGCAACTGACAGTTAGAATCTATTATTAGAAAATCATTATTCTTTTTTCATCAGAAAATAAGGACCTAAAATGGCTGAGTCTGATTTTGCCAGGTTTTTCCTCATTTCTCTAGTGAGTTTTGTTCACAAGACAATATCCTACCTCGAACAAAGACATAATTGCTGTACTCTTCATAGTACTCTCCCATCACCACTCGTAGAGTGTAAAGGCCTTCATCTTCCTTGTTTGCATGAGTCAGAGTTAATGAAGCTCGTTCCCCACTCCAGTGCATCTGGACCCATTTGGATGGTGTAATAAGAACACCTACAAATTAGAGAATTTAATTACGAGAACTAGTTGGATCTACTGAGGAACATGTCCCAAATGTGCAGGGCAGATATTATTCTTCTTTGCAACTTTCACTCTAAGAAGACAAGCATGAATTAAAGCTAACTTTGTTATCATGACAATTTCATCTTAATTTTCAAAGTGTAACACCAGAGAGCAACAGATTTTTTACTAGCACACATTAAGTAAATAGTAAAAGCTCTGTGGACTATGCAGATGGACCACATAGATGTTGGAGCTGATCAAAATGATTCTAATTTAAATCTCTTTCTATTCAAGAAAGAAATCCTAGAAGATGTTTTCACAGTGTTTTTTCTGTTTTCTCTCCCAGGTTCCATTTCAAAATGCTAAATTTTGCCAAACATTTAATTGAAAAATAAAAAATATTACTGTTTAGAAATCTGAAAAGTAATGACCAAATTATAGCATTCATATATGCCAAAGTAAGGAAATATTTGTGTGAAATAAGTCTATATTTCTTCTTGTCAAACATTCTCACCATTTCTGTACCATTCGATGTCTGGTTTGAAGCGCTTGATATCAGGATTGATGACAACACTGCAGCCCAGACTCACTGTCTCACCTTCTCTCCCAAAGGCTACATCAAATGTGTCGACAAAGCTGATTTCAAACCTGGAAGCATAGCCATGAGGGCTCACGCCAACTGTACATGGGGAAAAAAAAATCTTGCTGTTTACTTTATCTTTCCTTTTGTGATGAGAGCAGTAAGCAAGAGTACCCACTGGTTATGAATACAAGCACAGGTAAAGTTTAAGATTCAACTAGAGACAACATATATTCAGCAATCATATTCAGAGATAACTGCAGTATCAAATAATCCAAGTCCTTACTATCACAGAGAATCAATTATTTCTTTATTCACACAACTCTGGTTCTTACATCTAGTTCATTTTATCAGGGAGAGGCTCCTGCAGAATATCATTCCAGAATTTCCAAAATTTCTGATGCAGCATTTATTTTATCATATTTTTAATATATATAATTCAATCAGGCTTCTATTTATGATTAATTATTTGTTCAGGTCAAACTGATCTTTAGCTTATGTGGCTCTTTTATTTCCCTGCTCCATCTCAGGGCTTTCACATGTCCACTCAACCTTCATTTTTATAAGCTATGTAAGTTGGGAGTGGAGAGGATGTGGTGAAGCTTTTAATATAAAATGAGCTCTCCATTCCTCCTGGCATTCAAGTAGCCTCTTTTTGTAGTTGCTCCTGAACTTTTTTTCTGATGTTTTGTAACCTGAGTTGTGTAGTTTTCCAGACAGAATATCATAAGTGCCTTTCACTTGTACATGCATGTACATGGCTGCATGTACATGGCACAGGGGCATCCATATTTCTTTAGTAAACACCTCAGCTGATAAAACCTAGGGTCACATTTTCCTTTTCCACAAGTACCCTTCACTGGTAGCTCACAGTCTTCCTGTGATCAGTGAAGATATGCAGGTCGTCACCTTCCATTACCAAGTGACAAATCCCAAATTATATTGGAAACTTGTGGTCTTGCATCTTGTAATGTGGTGCATAACCTTGTTTCTATTCTTTCAGAGCTACAGTATAAAAATGACATCTACTATGCCTTTGCAGCATATCCCTCATCCTATTTTTGCTGCTACAGTAAAAGGAATGTCTGTAAATCTGATTGGTCATGCCTTCCATGCACAGGAGCCCTAGGGCACTTCACACACATCCCGTTACACGAGTGGACTGTCTTCAGAATTTCTCATCAAGAAAGTATCTATACAAGATGGTAAATTACTTCCAAATGTAAGGGTTGCAGGTAAAACAAATTACAGGTTTTTACCTTGGTAAATACAAAATATTCAAATTGGACACTGCCTGTTTTCCATGCATTTTCACAACGTATGGGATTCCATAGCGGTAGATAAAAATCATTTAGTTAACTGCTTTACTTATGCATGTGCACCACTTAGTTTTTTTCCAGACTATGTTTTACAAACTGAAAGATACAAAGTGTCTCTCTCTTTGACAGATTTTTATTCTGCAGCCAAAGGCAATATTGAAAGGATGTTTCTTACACAGGCAAATAGCCATAGACCCAGAAGGCAATGACATTTTCCCCTGTGAGAGAGGCTAACACCATCTGAAATGATAGAGTTCAGTACCTTTGTAAATCAGACCTGCTTCTTTTTAAAATAATGTTACAAAATATTCTTATTTGTCATGACGTCACAACTGTAAATGGGTGTGTGAAACAAACATATATTGCAACTTACGGCCCAGAGAAAAGGAAAGAGTTCCAGCATGCAAAAGACTTGCATCAGTATCTCCTCTATACCCTAGACAAAAAAAGTGCAACTCCAGTCACTATCAAGAAGAGGTAAAGGCTCCTGAGCCACCAAAATGAACTCAGTAATATGCATCTAAAGAAGAAAAAAAAAAAAGGAAATGCTTTGCAAACCTACTCTTTACCACAAGGGAAGCATATGCTGAAATTTCTCCTTTAACATTCATAGCAGAGGCCCGATACTGAGCAGTGTCATCAAATTCACATCTAAAATGATAGAAATTATTAGGCATGGCACCCATTTACCCCATTGTCATACCTTTCTTATTTTTTGATTAAAAAAAAAACAAAAAACAACTCAGAAATCTGCATAAAACCTATACAGACACACTGGACACTGAACTGATTGTAGCCATTAAGTTTTTCTCAATGTTAAAAATATAATGTTTGGAATACAGGTTTATTTTCAAATATCACTTGCATCTTTGAAACTGAGAATACAATTGAAAAAAACTATCTAATACTATTAATCTAGGTTAGCTCTAACTTACTGTCTTTTATGGAGTGATGCCTAATGTGAAAGCTGTAGAAATGGTAGAGATGATAAAAATATGTTCAAAGGGCACCTACCAGTATCTAAATTGTCCAATCTAGAGTTTTGCTGATTGTCAAATTATGTGATTAGATTTCATGCTTTCAATGTTTCTTTAATGCAAAGCTGTACTGTTTAAGATCTTTCTTGTGTACGAAGTGAGGACATCTCAGTTCTGTTCCTCATTTCAGTAAGAACCAGGTTTAACCCAAGTTCATTTTAACCCTGGACCAGATTTTTCTCATGTTTGACTGTAGTCATTCAGCAAAGAAATGGAAAAAGTAATCACAAACGTCCCATGTTTCTGACTCACCCATAAACAGAATAATAATCCAAATAAAGTACTCACTTAAGTAAATTGCATATTCTCCACTGAGAAAACCCATAATTGTTTCTACATTTACTAGACAACATTCACCTCAGCTGTAAAAACTTGGTATCTCTCACATATACCAAGAGATATGTTTACATTGTGCAGGTCGTGATCTATACCAATATTTCAGCTTAAGCTATTTGTTAAATTATCCATTATTCCCTTACGAGCTGATCTCCAGCGAGTGCAGACCATATCGGTTTCCAATTATATACTTGCCAGGATGAGCCTGTTCATCAATGGGCACATTGTTTTTGTACCTATGGAAAGACAAAGAAACAGTATGTCCCAAACAGAAGTGTGTAATTATATACTTTAAAAGGTTAAGTTCTTGCTGTTTGAAATAGAATACCAGTTTCTGCATGTTTCTCCTAGATAAACTGGAGTCTGATTTCCTGGGAAAAAATTATTAAGCGGCATTTAAAGATTCACTCTTTTACTTTGACAAGTCTCAGGTAAATTTTTTTTCCTATTAAAGTGAGAAAATAGTATTGAACAAGGTGAAAACCAACTTACATTAGAATGAATTTCAGGTTAGTGTTTGTAAAGGAATCAGGAAGTCACCATGGGCAACACCTTAGAGTTTTGTTAATTGCAAACACTGGCAATTCTGTAGCATGCTTACCTACTCAATATCATACACATTTGGTTTACATATTTCATCTACTTTTAAAACCCACATATTCACAAAAAAATTCAGGTAGAAAGACAATTTTTTATATTTTTTTTTAATTTATTTCTTACTTGCATAGCTAAGTTGGCAGAAGCCCTGATGCAAACAGGATTAGACTGCTTATAAAAAAAAATCTTCATGGTAAAGTGCATTGCAGCAATGGATCTGGAAAGACCTGTACTACAACAAATTTTTCTGCCTTTACAAGTACACACTATGAGTGTTTTCTTGGTACAGGAATATATTCAGATAGAAAAAGTTTACTGTTTGAAATTCCTAGTAAGTTATCTGAAGGAAGGAATGAACAGCTACCACTCAGCAGCGAGAGGTAATTTCAGAATTTCTATAAAGAGCTGGAGACTCTGGGAGGGAGAGTTCAGTGCTTCATGGTAGATTCTTCCTCACCAATCACTGCACATGAAGTCAGTCATTCTGGACAATACAGGATGTAACCAAGTAAATATTCAAGTGAATTCTGTCTTAAGTGAACATTATTAACATGGAACAAACTAGCAATAGGAGTCTAATAAAATTAAACACTGAGTTGTGTTCAGTACATTTGGGATTGAAGTGATGCCTATAAAGAAACAATGTTCCCTAAGATAATGACCTCCTTTAGCAGAGCTTTCCCTGTAAGGTTCTTATGTAAGGTAAGTGGAAATACAAATTAGGATAAAGAAAAGCATCTTTCACTTTGATGTAGCTCAAATAAACCTTTCTCTTCATAAGTCATCCAGCCAAAAAGCTTTGCTTCTTCATTTTGGATTTTAAAGGTAATTTTCTCTCATGATTTTGAATCAGGAAAAGGAACTGCTCTGCTGTCAGTGGTATGGCCCACTTCACCAAAGAAGTCAGTAATAAGCTATTTTATTCTTACCAAGGATATTAGTAGTTTAATATGTCTCAAGTGAAGCTATATTCACAATAAATCTGAAAATTGCCTTTCAGCAATATCAGTGTTTTGGAATAAGTAATGTTTCCCTGGCTACAAATATTTGGGCACAGTAGTACACTGAGATTTTTCCAAGTGCCAAAGTGAGTGAGGATCATAAACCTATTGCTTTTCATCCTGATTGTCCCCTCAGCAAGATGTCCATGAAAAGAGACTCAATGCATGTCAATAACCTCAATTCCAGATTTCAAACAGTTACAGAGGAGCTTGACCCCATTATAGGTCTTCTACCCCATTATATTGACTTATAGCAAAGAATAATATATGGCTCCATTAAGAGTAAATTCATTCACTCTAAGTCTTCACTTCATCTCTGCAATGATGCCACCCAGACTGATCTGCCTGGGAACTTCTGCCTATGTGTCAAATAGCTTAGAAAACAGAATAATACCATCAGTTCCTAATATTTTCCAGGGAACATGAAATCCTATGAAATGGGACATAACTCCTTGATTTCTACAGCTTTTCTCCGAAGGGCTGGGTGACCCTTGGATCCTGTTGGCAGTGAGAGTGTTAAGCAGCATGCAATACATGGTGCAGAAGCAAGCTGAGTTAAGCAGCAATGAAAATACTTTCACCTCTCTTGTCTTCATTACCAAGTTAGTAAAAAATAATTTATTCAATGTTTGCTTATTTATATTCATCTATGGAAAGAATATGGCTCATGTGTCAGCAGGACCACATGTTATTTCTGGAAATGCAAATTCCAGAGCAGCCAAGTCATTAGCTAATGTTGGACTGCAATCTCCCACTGTCATTATGAACTTATGTTTTATGCTTCTTGCTACTGGTTTCAAGTGTCCTGGGTTTTCCATATGCTCTTTCCAAGGGAGCCAGAACAGCTGCATCACAGAGGAAGTGGGTTTTTTTTAAGAACATGAAGCTTTAAAATTTATCATGCACACCACTGAAAAGTCTCCATGGCTTGTACAAATGATTGGAAAACATGACTGACATTATATTAGAAATGTTGAATGAGAGCTGACAGATCCAGGACAGCACCATTCTATCTCTCAGAGCAAAGACACCAACTGAAATGGCTGTGAACTATTTTTTTTCCATTAGTAGCCTGTGGCGAACTGAAATCCCGTTGGAATTCAGATGTACAGCAAAATGCTGTATTAATTTCCACCATCCACATTTAGCACTTAGATGAAAGGCTGGTTCACAATGAAAGCAAGGCAGATAGCTGAAGGCTTGCTTTAACCATGTCAGGGTTTTGGGATAATGTGAATCTCAACCGAAGTGAGAATGGCCCAGCTGTCACGTTCTTGGTTTGGATTCAGGTTACAGAGCTGGATTACTGCCACAAGGGTAGCTGGCTGTTCCTTATGTCCAGCTGAGACGACACCCAAAGGGTTTGTCTGGAATCCTCTCTAGGAGTGTCAAGACTGGACACTTGCAACCCTTACATGACGGGAAAATTGCATCCATGCAGAGTCTGGCTATCTGTTGTCATCGTTTAAGGAGAGAGACCAAGTGACTTCATGGGCATCAGCTCTGGCCTGGCAATGTATGACTTAGTAGCACTGTTTCTCATGCCCTGAAATTATAGTTTTTAGACCTATAATTACCACAGAGCCCATTAAGAAATCAAATACTAAATTGCAAAATATGAGTATTACTTAACATAATGTTTTCTCTTGTCTCAACCAATACTATTTCCATAGGAGTTATTCCTAGTTAATGTCCAATGCTGAACACAGGTTTATTCTTTGTTCATCTTATAAACACAACCATACATTCTAGAAGAATTTTTTAAATTAAATAATGAGCATCAAATCTCATTTTAGGTTTGAAAAATGGTTATTACTTATGATCTTAAAAACTTGCTGAGGTTTTTTTCACCAAAAGAGATGGTGAGAGAGTAAAACTTCATAAGTCACTCTTAATTAAGCTAAATTAAACTCCAGTCAGAGTAAACTTTAACCCCAGAGTCAAATTAGACCCTCAGTTAAGGATAACAGTATATTTTGGAGTTCTTACAGTAAAGATTTGGTCCAAAGACCATTCAAGTGTATAGAAAGTTTCCAGTAGACTCCAAATAGCTTTCAAAAGATTTGGGTGGGCTTGGATCTATCTGCAGTCTTTAACTTACGTTGAGTCTGCTATGAATACTCTGCATCATGAGATTTCAGTTTCATGGGGATTCAGTACTACAAGTCCTCAGCAGCCAAGCAGCTAGTTCTTAACCAAAGCATGCCTTAAGGCTTTGATGACATTAATGGCATTTGTAGACTAAACAGAAGTATTTGGAAAACTTTATTTTAAAGATAGAACGGACAGTCAATTAAACTACTGCTATTTTTTCTTTATCAGTAGGCAGAAAGAATATATTGGGTGTCTCTGTGGAAAAAAAAAAGAAAAAAAGTATTTGCATGGTTGTTACACAAAGTGTTATTTTGCCTTTTCATATTTTGCTTTCTTTTTGTACAGGGTGACTTGAAAGGCATTTGACAGGCCTCTGTACCTGATTTTTTTAATTGAACTTGTATCTTTTCTGAAAAAATAACACGTTAACTGAGATAACTTCACATGCTGGTTATGTGGTGACTTTCAGTAGCAGAGATACAAACTTACCATGTAACACGGGGTTCTGGCCAGCCTGCCACAGAACAGTGAAATTTGACATTTTCCTTCTCCCAGATAGTGTGAGAACGAGGCTCGATAACAAACTCAGGAGCATGTAAAAGTTTATCCTTATTCAACTTTTTGCGGAATGCCTGAGTCTCTTCTATCTGGAAAAGAAATATTTTATTATAAACTCCATTAGTTATAAGTGCAAACTATTATTATGCAAACAGCATTTTTTATGAGCAGTAAAAAGGGAGACATACTTAATGTACTTATCTTACCTAGACATAGAAAACAAATTTTTCATCTTCAAGAAATTCTCCTTCCAAAATTGTTCTTTTGATTTCATTGTTTTCCACCTTAAAACTACTGAAAGTAAAATTATTTTCCACTTTTTTTTAATTATTTTTTAAATACAGAATGAAAGGTGAAATAGGTCTTTTTGCTCTAACACAAAATTCTGTAGGCCTAGATCATCTCTGACAGGCCTGCTCTCAGACCTTTCCTGCT
>NW_009970725.1:10859830-10875020 GCF_000747805.2 Chaetura pelagica
GCTGATGGGGTCTTTCATCCTCCTAGGGTAACTGTTTCAACTGCTTGGCTACCAACAGAGCTGGAAAAAAAATCCTAATATACTATAAATCTTGCTTTCTGCAAACTAAACTATTTATTTTCTGTTTTTTCACACACATGGAGACTTACTGGTCCCTGTATTAAGGTTATCAAGAGGAGACAGCTTTCATAATCCTTCCAGTTTTTTATAAACTGAGAAAATGAATTTTCCTTACAATTGTTGTTTTGCAGCTCTGGGAAGGTTCTACTTGTCCTTAACACTTATAAAGCAGTAACTGCTCATTATCAGAGGTCCAACAGTCTCCAATACAATTAAATAATCACCCCCTGTGTTTTAATAACAATATGTTTGTTAATACACTCTAGAATGGCCTGTGTTTCTGTCTACTTAACATTAAATTGACTGACATTACATTTGTGACCAGCTATAAGCTCCAGATCCTCCTCTACTTCTACCTAGTCAGGCATTCCTTGTTTATGTGTTCTTTTCCTTCTCTGCATAGTAATTTCCTTTGGTTGTCATCAAATTTAACTTTCACTGTTTCTCAATTTTTGAGCTAACTCTGAATTTTTACCATGTCCTTCAAAGCATTTACACACTTTCCAACCTCACATCGTGAGGATATTGTACAAGCATATCATCAATTCTTTTTCTCAAAACATTAATACATTTGCAAAATGGAACGTGCTTGTACTTGATGTATTTTCCCAGTTTGGTCATAACACAGTTGTAACTATCCTCTGAGTGTTATTATTTAAGAAGTTGCACAATAATGTCTAAGCCACCCACAATCAGAGATTCAGCTCCAGATGTCTTTGGCAATTCCTTCCCTAATCTACACCCCGGGTAAACATTCTGGAGAAGGCCATCAAAATCCAGAAATTACCTACATCAGCTCCTAATTGGCACCTTTCTTCACTGCCAGTATGTGGGCTTGTCTGGTTTGGTGGGTTTTTTTGTAGTGGGGGAAGAGCCCATGGGTGGCTCTGGTATGAAGCTGATGAGATTCCCCTGCTCCAAACCCAGCCAAGGAGCCATCAGAGAGGGGCAATAGATGCGCCTCAGCGATTAACATACAAAAGAACTGAGATAACACCTGAGCAGAGCAAGCACTTTGAAGGAGCTGAGCTGCAGAGGTGGAGCAGTGCTGATGAGGAAAAAGGGGAAGAAGGTGCCTGAGCAGAAGTTTCCCTGCAACCCATGGTGAGATGGCAGCTGTCCCCCTGCACTCGTGGAGGAACATGGTGAAACATTCCCTGAAGGCACTAGGAGGGGTGAACTTGGATTTGCTGCTGGTGGACTCTGATTACTCAGCTTTGGAAGACCCCGGCACCAAGGGAGTTTGTTCCCAAAGCAGCCTGTGACTCTGGGAAGCCCAGGCTGGAGCAGCTCTGGACCTTGTGGGAAGGTGTCCTGGTTTGAGCCAGAATTAAGCCAATTTTCCTTTTACTGATTTTTTTTTCCCTTCAGTAAGCTTTCTTGTAACTAGCAACAGTGTGTTCTTCTAAAGCTGATAAGACAGTGGAATGTTTTTCTAACTACTGAAGCTTCAAGGTCGCACCTTCACTCTGCCGGCTCAGACACTACGGGGAGATCTGTGACCCCGCCATCGGAGGCTGAGTTAGACAGACAGCAAAATTGGCCAGAGATATTCCATTCCATATATCTACGTAAGCTCAGAGGAAGGTCAGAGATCACAGAAGACAACTTCCTGCCTTCTTCTTCTTCTCTTCTCTTCCGTCCATGGCCGGCGTCCTGGGAGGATCTCGTCCATCCATCAGTGTCGACCCCCAGGCTCGAGCTCTCCTGACCCCCATAACTCTCTGCTCTGTTCCAGCAGCAGCTCCGGGATTCCTTGGGACTCTTCCCAGTTCAGGGAAGTGCTGTGGGAGTTGCTGGGGGTGGGGGGAGGTGAGAGGCTTTTGCCCATACCTGAATATATATCTGTATATAATTGTATATATTTTCTTGTATCATTCATTAGTGTTTTAATTAAAGCTGTGTAGTTTAGTTTTCAATCCAGCCAAGTCTCTCTCTTTTTCTCTCTCTCCTTCCCTACCTGGGTGGGAGGGGGACAGGATCAAGAGCGTTGCTGTCGGACCAGAGTCAAATGGTGACAGAAGGACTCAGGAAGGAGAGTCATGGAGGACTCTCTCCCATGGGAGGGACCCCGTGGGGAAGCAGGGAAGGACTGTAAGGAATCCCTCTTCCTGAGGAGGAAGGAGCAGCAGGAACTACCAGCCTGTGAACTGACTCTAAACCCCATCCCCTGTCCCCCTGTGCCGCTGGGGGGAAGGAGGGAGAGAAACTGGGAACAAAGTGATTTGGGTCCGGGAAGAAGGGAAAGGGTGGGATAACATATGGAAGCCCTGCTCTCTGTGTTGTCTGTGTCCTGTGTGTTTTTTATGAGTGTGAAATTAAATTATTATTTTTTCCCCAAGTTGAGTCTGTTTTGCCTGTGACCTTAATCAGTGAAGAACCCTCCTTGTCCTTTGTCTCAACCCATGAGCTTCTAGTTGGCCTTTGTCCTCCCCCATCCCTGTGCATGTGGGGAGGGGATGGAGTGTGGGGGGAAGCTGGCTGGTTCTTGTGCCTTGTGGCTGATTCTTTGTTGTGTTAGGCCCAAACCAGGAATCCTTCAGGTGCCATTTAACTAGGTGTGGGCATAACCAAAGGCAGTTGCCTGTCTCTCTTCTCCCTCCCTCTCTCCCATTACAACAAAAGCATTCCTGGCACCTGTCTCTGATCTTGAACCTCTTTTCTTATCCACATGACACCAAAATAGCAGGAACTGAAGTCATTGAATAGACTTGAATTGAAAGTACTTTGAGTTTTACAACCATAATTGTGATTGCCAGAGGTGTAAATCAGGGCCCTGAAGTGTTAAGCACATTACAAACACCAAACAAAAAAAATACCCATGCTGTTTACAACCAAGGTGTTAATTTCTGCTCTTTTACCTTTTTCTTCAGGGCCACATGTTCAGCAGACTCCCGAATTGCTACTTTCCTTGACTTTTTTTCATGATATTCCTCTTCGGAAGTTGACTTGGCCACTTTGCTGACACTAATTCCTTCACCTGTAGCAAAAAGGTTCCTCTTGGCAACATATGCAGCACTTTCTTTAATTCTTTCTTCTTCCGTGTCTGTAATCCCACTGATATTCATTGCTCTGAAAGAAATTTCAAAAAGCAGAATCACATTGGACAATGCTTAGAACATATTCCATTTATTTTTCCTATCAAATTAGCCAACTACTGCAGCCAACATCTTCCTAACACATTTCTGCTATTACTGCCTCAGGTGTATTCAGAACAGAAACAGGGAAGGGTATTGAAGAATGACTGAGTATTTCACTGTCTAAGGTCTTGGTCTTTTTCAGTGCCACTCTGTGTAACTAAGCCACACACATTTTCAACTTAACCATTATCCTGCAGTAGTTTTGTATCTCCAGCACTATGAAGTCATACCCACAGATCTTCAGCTAAGACTTATGGCTGCAGCATTCATAATAACACTACCAAAGGTGCAAGGAGATAATTGCAGCTGTGTAACAATATTCTCCTCTGTTATTTCTAACAAACTCCCCACATTATTCTGTATCATGAAAATTTATTTTTATTCACAGAATAAATTCAATCCTATAATGTTTATAAGATTACTCTTCTTCCAAATATTTTTAAGAAAATTGTCAAGGATTTTCTGAAATATCTTCCTCAGGCTTTCTACAGAGGTGATATGCAAATAATGGTTTCCCTTAATGGTCCAATCCTGTTTCCAACTCCACATGTGGAAATACCATTGCAGCCATAATTTTTTGGCAATATGAGAATGTTACAGCTGCTATAGTAGTACAAATATAGACCACCTATAACGAGAGTTCCTTGACTTAAGCATTGATATCCTTCTGCTGAGTTTATTTACTTCAGGGTACCATTAGATGGTACAATGAAAAGAGGTTCTGTTTTAAGTTCTCCTGAAGTGACATCCTGTAAGCACTATGGAGAAAACAGCCTCTGTTGATTTCCAGAAAGCACTCAAGTACAGCCTCACTATTTTATCATAAAATGCTTACAACTGCTAGAAAGCAAGAAGATCAGGAAGAGTTATTTTTTTGTGATTACTTTAAGATTGCTAGTATTATGCAATTGATAGCCCATCTCAAAACTCAAGAAAATTTGGATCCAAGCCCATAACTAACTGTCCAGCCCTTTAGCTTTGTACTATAGAGCTAGATCAGTGAGATGCAAGGCAACCAAGCAGCGTAAAGTGCTATAAATTTGGTCACACATAAAAATTGCTCAAAATACTAAAAAACTTAACAGCATAGAGCATTGACCTCCCTCATGTTCAAACTTTGCCTTGAACTTTCTGTGTTTCAGTTAAAAGTTCAGTTCATTAAAAGTATCAATGGGATGATTGATTCCCTTCACTTGGGCACATCAGCTCCCTTCACAAATATGACCTGAAGCTGCAGAGATATGACAGATTTCTGAAAACAATTTTGAAAACTCAATTTTATGCATATTAATTTAGCTATCTACACTCACTTTAAATGAATCACTGACAATTTTCTTCAAAGGCAATTGACATTATTTCAGCCTTAATTACAGTAGTTGAGATCTCAGCAACTTCACAGTATGGACCCAGTCCTCAAGGCATAAAGTATCTTCTGGGAGCTGATGGATATAATCAGACTTATATAGGACTCAGCCTAGTCATCTGCACTACTAGTCCCCAGATGTTTTTTATTAGCAGCATTAAATATTTAGATTTGCTAATCATTTCTTCCTGTTATAATCTCCCCAGTTCAAAGAGAAATATTCCCTGAAATGATGAATGCATCAGACTCAGCATGCAGTACCACTTAAGAACTGATTCTGCAGTCAGCGGTTTCAGTAGAAAACACTTTCCAAACAGAAACAAGAGGATCAAATGCCAAACGACACACACAAACTATTATTTAAAGGGTATCACCCATCTGCAGTCCTTTGGCATATGCTTATTAGTGGCTGCAAATAGTTCCACAAACCCCATCCCGTATCTTTCGCACCTGTGACATTAAATCAAGCTGTCCTTAATTTTATCTTGCAAGCATTAGACTAGGTGTTTAATGAGCTGTGAAGTGACTAATCTGAGTTAGGGAGGCTTTTTACAGCAGAACCTGATGGGTCTGAGATAGAACCAAGTAATGGAATTGGTGACACGGTGCTGAAGGTCAACAGCACAGGGAACAGCCCCGATAAACCCACAGAGGGATGACCTTTATAAATAACTATTCTGTGTAAAAGCTATCTGCCCATGGGAAACAACACATCAGCTTCACAGGGGAATTTGGGAATGACATACAGCATGCACATGGTTCAATGGGCTTCAGCTGTTATCCTTCAGACAAAAATAAATATCTGACAGGAACGTGGCATGCAGCTTCCGCAGTCTTGGCACACAGTCATGAACAGGATGCCAACAGAAAAAAAGGCCTAAAACAGACATGCTAACCATCTCATGGCACGTTGAGTTGGGCAATCTAACAATCATCACATGCACTTTTTATATATTTTAACATATTAAAAAAAAACCAAACACACAAACAAAACAAAACCAAAAACCCCCCCCCAAAAAAACCACCCAACCCTATTTGCGTCGTTTCAGTGGCACAAAAGCACACACAGGTTCCTGAGCTGACATGTGCAAAAAGTAAGATAGACACCAACGAAAGTAAGAAGCGTAATAGTAACAATGATATGAGAATGCAAAAGTATCTTTCAATGTAGGATCCCAAAGTGTTGCACTGATACAAATATATGATGTTACACACCATCACACCGACTTAGATATTCCTGTTTTCATTTTATAAAAGAAGGGGAAAAAAAACCCCATGGTTTGTTAAGATTGTTTAAGATGCACTAACATGATGTGCTAAGATAACAGGGGCCTGTACAAATGCTAAGATCATAATCAGTCATGATTTTCAGCTATTGACCAACAAGATAAAACTTATTTTTGTAGGCTCTGGCCACAATAAAAAGGGAGGATATTTGTGTTTGAGGGCATGGAAGACAGATGACGGTGAAATGCAAAGTTACTGCTATGAAAACAGAAACACTGGGTGAAGTGCAAAGGTAGCGAGAAGCCTTGAAAATGTTACCACAAGCTTTGTGTGAGACATATTTGTGTATTTCTGTCACAGAAGATATAGCTGAAACTCTGAAGAAATTTTTAAAAAATGCAACAGTGAATGCTCCTGAATGTTGGTTGGATCACAGAGCAGTGAATTTGACACCAAAATGCACAAGGGTGAGAAAAAATTACTCCAGGATAGTGGGAGGAAATTAATAAAAACCAAAACTGCTGGTCTCATCACAAAAGCATCACAAGCACTCAAAAGGCCAAAGCAATAACATCTCCCACTGACAAGATATAACTCATTCTCACATGGAAGCACAAGTTTGGACACAAAGCAGAAGTGACATTGGAAGTTGATTAAGCAGTACACAGAAAAGCACTGGCTCCCAGAAACAGCTTACAAGTGTCCCAGGAAAAACGCTGTGCTGTACAAGACAAACAAGTGGAAGGAGGGGTCCTGTGCAACTGTAGGTGGGCAAGAAATTTTTCTTCTCATCTCCAGTCAGGAACCAGTTTTCCATGGCACAACCCAGTATGTGTAATCTGAACAAGTGACTATGTTCAAACTGTTGGAGAATCCTGTTAAAATCAATGTGCCATACTCTAAAAAACGCAGGGGAGCCTCTTTGTTTGTGGTGGTTCTGGCTTCCACATAAAGTTCACATTCAGCTTTACTGAGAACACTGCTGCAGTAAAACATATTACATCAGTAGCAACCATGCAATAAGTATCACCAACATGTGAGATCAGTATGAATCATTGTGATGGTTTGAGATTTGGTTTTATTCCAGATGTTACCCTGTGCCAGGACAAAACATTAGTACATTGTTTCATTGTTTCTATGTTTAATGCTTGGTAAGAGACATTGAATTACTGAACAAGTCTTCAAAGCAAAAGAATAAGCTAAATAATAGCTTATAAATATATATATTATATATAATTTATTTATTATATATATAACATAATATATAAATAATAAGCTAAATAATAATAGAGAGATAGGCGAAGCTTCACATTCACAAGCCATGGTCCTCATGGGAGACTTCAACCACCCTGACATCTGTTGGAAGAACAACTCTGCTAAAAGCAAACAATCCAGGAGGTTCCTAGAGTGCAAGGATGATAACTTCCTTTTCAAAGTAATCAAGGAACCAACAAGGAGAGGTGCTATGCTGGATCTTGTCCTTATCAAGGAAGGGCTGGTGTGGGATGTTAAGCTCAAGGGCAGCCTAGGTTGTAGTGACCATGAAATGATGGAGTTCAAGATCCTTAGGGTAGCAAGGAGGGCTCACAGTAAGCTGACTACCCTTGACTTCAGAAGGGCAGATTTTTCAGAGGTCATGGCAGTCTGGTGAAGTTCCCTCTGACTGGAAAAAAAGGGAACATAGCCCCTATATTTTAAAAAAGGGGGAAAAGGAAGACCCAGAGAACTACAGGCCAGCCAGTATCACCTCTGTGCCTGGCAAGATCACAGAGCAGATCCTCCTGGAAAGTCTGCTAAGGCACATGGAAAATAAAGATGTGATTGGTGACAGCCAACATGGCTTCACTAAGGGCAAGTCATACCCAACCAATCTGGTGGCTTTCTACAACAAGGCTACAGAAATAGTGGATGGTGGCAGAGCAACTGACATCATCTACCTGGATTTGTGCAAGGTGTTTGACACTGTCCCACATGACATCCTGGTCTCCAAACTGACAAGGCATGGATTTGACAGATGGACCACTCAGGGGATAAGAAATTGGATGGATGGCCACACCCAGAGAGTTGTGGTCAGTGGCTCAATGTCCAAATGGAGGCAGGTGATGAGTGGTGTCCCTCAGGGGTCAATATTGGGACCAGTGCTGTTTAACATCTTTTTTGGAGATATGGACAGTGAGATTGAGTGTACCCTCAGCAAGTTTGCTGATGACACCAAGCTGTGTGATGTGCTTGACACACTAGAGGGAAGGAAGGCCATTCAGAGGGACCTTGACAGGCTGGAGAGGTGGGCCAGTGCCAACCTCATGAAGTTCAACAAGGCCAAGTGCAAGGCATGCACCTGGGTTGCTGCAACCCCAGGCACAAATAGAGGCTGAGGGGAGAATGGCTGGAGAGCAGTCCTGAGGAGAAGGACTTGGGAGTGGTAGTGGATGAGAAGCTCAACATGAGCCACCAGTGTGTGCTGGAGCCCAGAGAGCAACTGCATCCTGGGCTGCATAGAAAGAAGTGTGGCCAGCAGGGCTAGGGAGGTGATTCTGCCCCTCTACTCTGCTCTGGTGAGACCCCACCTGGAGCACTGTGTACAGTTCTGGTGCCCTCAGCACAAGAAAGATACAGAACTGTGGGAGAGGGTCCAGAGAAGGGCCACCAAGATGAACAAAGGCCTGGAGCACCTCTGCTATGAACACAGGCTGAGAGAGCTGGGGCTGTTCAGCCTAGAGAAGAGAAGGCTCCAGGGAAACTTTATAGTGGCCTTTCAGTACTTGGAAGGGGCCTAAGGAAAGGTGGGGAGGGGCTTTTCATCAAGGTGTGTAGTGGTAGGACAAGGGGTAATGGTTTTAAACTGAGAGAGGAGAGATTTAGGTTAGATTTTAGGAAGAAATTCTTCACTGTAAGGGTGCTGAGGAACTGGAATGGGTTGCCCAGGGAGGTTGTGGATGCCCCATCCCTGGAGGTTTTTAAGGCCAGGTTGGATGAGGTTTTGTGCAACCTGATCTAGTGGTAGGGTTCCCTGCTCATGGCAGGGGGGTTGGAATTGATGATCTTTAAGGTCTCTTCCAACCTTAATGATTCTATGATAATGTGGAAAACATGCTTGTTCAGTTCTCAGTAGTAACAATTACATCTTAATTTCATACGAAGTGGCCCTGGTGACATGTTCAAAACAAAGTCCAGACATCTAGGTTCATTTGCCCTGGCTCTGGATGCTCAATGTCTGATTTTCTGACAGTTGGTTGCCTTCTTTTTGTCTTTTTATCACTCATATGACATACAAACTATTACTCCGGGATCCAGGAGTGTAAAAAAAGATTAGCGTATTTTTATTTTTTTAATTTGTTAATAAAATATCAGAAATAATATACCAAACAAAAGCAAAAATAACATACCGTCCTGTGAATATGGGCACTGAGTAGTCAATGGCTTCATTCTCTTTGTCCTCTGATACCAAATTCTGTTTTGCTCTCTTTGCTTTGGGACTCATCTTATAGGATTGATCTTCAATCATTAAATTGGAATCTTTCAGTCTGAAATAAAAAGAGTATTGTTAAAATCAGAAAAAAAAATAGCTGTTAAGAAACAATCCAAAATAATATTAAAGTACTAAAATTTTTTGCTGTCTCTTGTTTGAATCATAAAAACATTTTTAATCCTATTTGGTAAGCATTAAGATATATTTTTTAATAACCATGACTTCAGAGTTATTTAATTCATTAAACAAATAACATAAGATTTGACAAGATCATTGTTATGAAGAAAACACTGACCTCCCCTGATACTAAATCTAAACAGAGAGAATAAACAATACACCTTATAGCTTTGCATCTTAAATAGCTTCTTGGTTTGGGACTTGGAGAGTCTGAATACCCAGTTTTGATTCCGAAGCCACTGAGACAACTGAGGAGTTCTGAAGGTTGTATCTGAACTCATAACCTTCACTTCTCCAAGATTTGCTGTCCTGACATTATCTGGTCCCCAACCAAAATATATTCAAAGTAATAATGCATTTAAGTATTTCTACAGAAATTTTAGGGCAGCATTTTGCTCAGCAACCAGTGTTGCAATTCCTACTGCTCTCCTGTATCACTCCCATTCACCGAAAGCAGAGAAGTGAGTGAAGTAACAGCCTTTACCATACCACTGATAAATGAAAAATGAATGGAAAGAAAGAAGAGCAAACCAAAGGGAAGGCTTCCCCTCTCCACCACCCTGGAAGGGATTCTGAAGAGAGTGAAGCATATTTGAGGCAGTCATTTTGTGTTCATTTTTAATATGGCTACAAATTGTATTAACAAAGCCCCAGCTACCTTTATCCTTCTTTCCCAACACATCTCAAACTCCCATGTCTATGGAGTATTCTAATCAGCTGCCAGCCTTTTGTAAATCCCAGAGTGTCTGTTCATCTCTGTCCCAGCATTGCCAAAGGAAATCTTGAGCCTCTTTTTGATCTGGAGATGTGTCTACACAGCATCAACTTACCACTTCTGTGCATAAACACAGGAGCAGAATTAAAGCATGTGGTTTCCCAGCAAGGCTTCTTAGCCCAGACATGTATGGCTGAAGTGGCTAACCTGCTTCCCATACCTCGTGCAGCTTACATTGGTGTCTCTCCACAGCATGCTGTACACATATAATCAAAACATACTAGCACTGAGCCTCTAAGGATGCTACACATGTATAATATAAAATTGCAGACATGTACCTGGGCTGAAATTTTACTTAGACTGCAGCCCTGCCAGAGTAGCAAGCTTCAGTGGCACCACCCACACAAGTCATACCAGGAAGGGTGTTTAATTTCCAAAGTATATGTTAACAATGTATATGAGATCACACAGGTCCAGTTTCATTCTCCCATCTTTCTTTCCTTCATTTCTTGGTGCCTTGTCCATTTACTCGGACTTTCCCTGCCACAGTGCCTGTTAAATTAGTCTCCCAGTACCCAGCTCTCCTAATGCCTTTCTTACTGTCATGTCTTCTCAATTTCCATCTAGTTCTTTGCCTGAACATCCTTTCCCACATCTGCTTTCCATTCCCGATCTCTTTGCCCACCACTTCCAGCATGGTGACTAGTAGTTTCCATTGCTTTCTGTTTGCTGCCCATCTCACCAGACTCAACTGTATCCAACTTGCCCAGCTTTGCAGTGAGGCAGCCCTCTTCTCTGTGCTCTCTGGGTACCCACTTTGTAGCCACCATCATTGTGCCTACAGCACCACAGCCAAGAAATGCTCAGTACTGGGGATAAAAACAAACTTTTCACTGCTTCTCCTTCCTTCCTCCTCCCCTTGTATCCTGGTTTCCACTCAATCAAAAGCACAGGCAGAGAGGGGCTGTGGAACACACCACAGGACCAGGGCTGAGGGCTGCCCATGGCAGGCATCACTGGGTCACCCAAAGAACAGACCAAACCTACTGGAAAGACAGGCTGTCTCCAACAGGCTCTGATGTCAGCTGCGGCCCAAGGCAGCCAGCAAGGGAGACCAAGGGAGGCAGATCCAGCTCTAGGGACAGAAGTCCCAGTAGAAAACATTTGGAAACAGCAGAGACAGAGTAAAATAAAAGGGAAGAGATGGAGTGAAGCAGGGTACACAACGGCCTTACTTCCGGGTTGGGCAGCCATGTGGTGTGAGCACTATAGTGAACCACAAATGCATTGGGAGAACTCGTCAGATAAACACTGAGAGACATCAAAGACAAAGTATTTTAATTATTTTTCAGAAATGAACTGTGGTCTGTAGGGAGCCACAGTTTTTTACTTAGCAGGTGACTTTTATTCCTGTTCTATTTTAAAATGGGACAAGCCTAGTTTCTAGAGACTTCAGGCTGAACCCTTTAGGAGGCCATTCAATTCCTGGTTGTTTAATCTGCTACTTTAAAATCTCTTTCATGCTTACATGCAGCCCTGTGTGAGAAATAGTGAAAAGTAATTCCTTGTTCACTCTGCATATCTTCCACTGCTTTATACATTAACATTACATGCCTATGTTTGCCTCTTTCGCAAGGTAAGAGCCCCTCTCTCTTACCTTCTCTAGGCAGAAAGTATACCACATCTCCCGCCACCCTTCTTGCTGATCTCCGACTCTTCTCTAGTTTCAGGCTGTACTTCTTAAGATTAGATGATCAAAAGTGTAGCTGGCATTTCAGCTATGAGCATACCTAGGATTAACACACTGACAAGATATGCATTCTCTTTCATTTTCACTTGCCCTCACAGATGTTCCAAAATTTCCAGTTGCTGCAGGATGACATCAGAGCATCTAGCTGGTGCTTTCAAAGAGGTACCATAGTAATTCCAAACTCTTTTTTTTTTTTTTTTAAATTTTTTATTTTTAGAATAGCACTGCATAAACTGAGCACAAATAGGTTTTAAGCAGTAGAAGTATTTCGCCTTCCCAAATCCTCTTATGGTTTGTGGGTCTTTGAAAGGGGTACCATAGTAATTCCAAACCTTTTTTTTTTTTTTTTTTTAATTTTTTATTTTTTATTTTTAGAATAGCACTGCATAAACTGAGCACAAATAGGTTTTAAGCAGTAGAAGTATTTCGCCTTCCCAAATCCTCTTATGGTTTGCTTTTGTTCAGATAGAGCTAATATGGAGACTTGTAGGATTATACATTCAAATAGAGATCTTTGCATGGGAGAATAGTGGTCACTGCTTCTATCATGAAGGTTATTTACCTGTTTTCCTTTTCTGGTATTACTATTTGCAACACGAAAAACCATACCCTGCCTACAACCATTATTTAGGTAGCCCAAATGAGGACTCTGCTTTCTTGAACCAGATTCTAAAATCTTGCCCTTTATTTTAAAATGTTCCAACCTTTTACCTGATATGTAGAACAGAATCTCCCCAGAGGAGAAGGAGCAGGGTATCAGTTTCACAAGGAGGAACAGTACCATGACCTTTTAACAGCTTTCAGCCTCATTTGATCTGCCCAGCTAGTGTATGCATGAGTTTTTCCAGGTCAGATACTATCTGTATTACCTTATCAAGGTTGGTGACCCAAGTTAGTGTTCTCATTTCTTGATGGTTTTCAGCATGTTAAAACAGCCACACCAGCACTTGCTTTGTTTCTCAGTAGAGCCACTGAACTGGGAGTTGGGTGACTACAAAGGCTAAAGGCACATGTATTGTCCTGTTGAGATTTAAAAACCAGACAGACACTATCATCTTTTCCCGCTGGCCCCACAGAGAAGGTAAATACAACAGCATCGTGCAGGGTCTCTGAAACCCCCAACCAGAGGTTTTGTTTTGATGTCTTATTCTCAGACATACATACACTTCAACATGTTGGCATTGCTCTTGTTTCTGTGCCTGAAGGGACAGGTTTCCCAACCTGCACAAAGCCTGTGCCCAGTGCACATAGAAATGTGTCCTATGGACTACAGCACCCTTTCTTGTAGATAACCCACCTCTGCATGAAAAGGCATCTGTAGGCTCATTTAAAGCTCTAGAAAATAGTGTATCTTGTCCTTGCATGCTTTTGTTCCATCTCTCTCTCACTTAATCCTGAGAGCAGGCAGGGATATATTTGGGATACACAATAGCTGTACCAGCTGTACCTGCTGGAGGAGCGCCATTAACAAGAAGCATTTTCCAGGCTCTCTTTTCAGCAGCTGCCTCTTTCCTAGTATTTGATGTTCGAATTTACTCACCATAAACAGGAGAGAGTGGATTGGCAAACCCAGTTACCAGAGAGAAAAAATAAATACATAAATTCACAAGAGAGCTCTTTCAAGCCAGCCTCTAAGGATGAGAAGTGCTCTCTGGTGACTATATTCATTTAAAGTTGCTGACAGATTTGTCACAGGCCCAGGCAATATTGCTGGCAATAATCATGCTCTTTTCTAACACAGCTTCAGCAACAAATTTTTTTTTAAGGGAATTGTTTCCACACAGGAGGTCTCATTAAAACAATTTCCATGCTTGGCTATGACGTTTGGAAGCCACCTTCTTAACCCTCATCTATAATAAACCAATGGATGAGCAGGGCCAGACAGGATCACGGTCTTCTCATGTTTCTTAAAGTGTGTAATTCACTCAGCCCAGTTCTGACCCTGGTTACAATATTGCTCAGGACAGCATTCACTCTTACTGTCTGGCAGCATAATTAATTGCAATTTACTAAGGCATCTCTCCTCTGCTTGCTTGGTTTACCTGAATTATGCCATGTCTTCTTCACCATTTCTCCAGACCAGCAAAATATATGCAAATGCCTGGCCCACATCAATAACTTGTGCTTTCTCTCTAAGCAAGTCTCTGACCCATTTGTTGGCTGATAGCCAGTCTGTGACACAATGGGATTTTCTGATGCAGCCAGCCAGGAAAATAAGACATGCAAAAGCTGTGAAAGTTTGAGCAAAGGCAAATGACTGAGCTTCCCAAAAAAAAAAAAAAAAAGAGGTAAGCAGGTTTAATCCAGCCATCCCATTTGAAGGGCCCTTAGTGCTATAAGCAGCTTTGGCAGACCTGACTCAAAGCTTCTGAAATGCACACAGAGGACGGAGCAATGCCACAGGAAGAAATTCTCTCACAAAAGCCAACCTGTCCACACTTCAGCCCCCAAGAGGAAGGGGACAGGTGGCCATAACAATGGCTTTTGGGAGAGAGCCACCACCCCTTGCCTGTGCAGACCCTGCCCACTGCTTGAAAGAATCACGGTATCATTCTGGTTTGGAAAAGACCTATGAGATCACCAAGTCCAACTGTTAACCTAGCACTGTCAAGTCCACCCCTAAATCATGTTCCTTCTATATGTCTTTTAAACAATTCCAGGGATGGCTATTCAACCACCTCTCTGGGAAGTCTATTCCAATGTTTGATTGCCCTTTCAGCTGAAAAGTTTCTTTTAATATCTAATCTAAACCTCCTATGGTCCAACTTGAGTCCATTTCTTCTTGTTCTGTTGCTTGTTTCTAGGGAGAGGAGACTAACACCCACCTCCCTAAAACCTCATTTCAGGTAGTTTTAAAGAGTGATAAGGTCTCACTTCAGCCTCCTTTTATTCCAGGCTGAACAACCTCAGTTCCCTCAGCTGCTTTTCGTATGATTTGTGCTCTAGACTCTTTACCAGCTTTGTTGCCATTTTCTGGACATGCTTCAGCACCTCAATGTCTTTCTTGTAGTGAGGGGCCCAGAACTGAATACAATATTGGAGGTGCAGCCTCACCAGTGCTGAGTACAGGGGCACAATCTCTTCCCTAGTCCTGCTGGCCACACTATTTCTAGTACAAGCCAGGACGCTGTTGGCCTGCTTGGCCACCTGGACACACTGCTAGCTCTTATTCAACCAGCTGTCAATCAGCACCCCCAAGTCCTTTTCCTTTGGGCAGCTTTCCATCCAC
>NW_009970725.1:10875034-10895230 GCF_000747805.2 Chaetura pelagica
CTGTAGTGTTGCATGAGGTTGTTGAAGCCCAAAAGCTGGACCCAACATTTGGCCTTGTTGAACTTCATACAGTTGACCTCAGCCCAACAATCCAGGTCCCTTTGTAGAGCCTTCCTACCTGCAGGCAGATCAACTCTCCCTCCCAATTTAGTATCATCTGCAAACTTACTGAGGGTGCACTCAATCCCCTCATCCAGATTGCTGATAAATATATTAAACATAACTGGCCCCAACACTGAGCACTGGGGAGCACCACTTTTGACCTGCCACTGACTTAACTCCATTCAACACAACTCTTTGGACCCAGCCATCCAGCCAGTTTTTTAGCCAGCAAAGTGTACACCAGTCTAGGCCATGTATAGTCAGATTCACCAGGAGAATGATGTGGGAAACAGTGTTGAAGGCTTTACTAAGGTCCAGGTAAACAACATTCACAGCCTTTCCTTCATCTACTGAAAGGATCACCCTAACATAAAAGGAGATTAAGTTAGTCAAGCAGGATCTACCTTTCAGGAACCAGTGCTGACTGGGCCTGATGACCTGATTGTCCCACATGTACTGCATATTGGCACTGAAGATGACCTGCTTCATAACCTACCCGACATTGATGTCAGACCAACAGGACCCCCAATCCTCTTGGCTATGCAGGGACCAAAGGAAGCAGCATTTGACTAGAGGTGGCCCCATGAGATAGCAGAGAGGACTAGGTGTGAAATAGCAACTTTTACACTGTGAGACTCACTTTTTTTAGGAGACCAAGCTTTTGCAGTCTTGGCAAACTGTAACCAGCAAAGGTTCAAGCTTCTGCATTTGCTCCTTGGTTTTGCCAGTTTTCATTTCTCTCCCTTTATTTCTTCAAGTTCTCATGGTGTGAAGAAGACTTGCAGTGTGATGAAGGAACAACCCACTTGCAAAGGGAACGTTTTTGTCCTCACGAAAAACAAGCTGTTCTCCTTCAAGCTGTCTATATCTGTGCTGTAGGCATGTTTTCTGCTCGAGCAAGGTTTGACATCAGAGAATTGGCTTCAGGTCAAGGTCCTACAGGTCACGTAGTCCCTAGTCCTTCTCCACTGTTTTCCCATGACTAATTCCTCACACAGCACTAATGGCATGTCAGCACTGTCACTTTATGAACATTCTCTTCTATAAGGTGGCTACAGAAAAGGATGAGACTTAAATTTTGCATTTATAGACTATATACATGCATGTATATAGTATATACATGTATATATTTTGCATGTATAGTAGAGTTTAGCAGAAGCTACTTTAGATGAACACAAGAAGTGACCTGAATAAAAGCCCAGTATATTAATGGTATACTTTTCCTGTTGGGCTGAATGGGGTTTATCCACAAAACTGTATCCATTATACATACATGTATATTTGATGTTAAAAATCCAGTGATACAAAATAATCAATTGCTACCTCAAGACTTGTATTTGTGGGTCCATTCAGTTGTCAGGCCAACACCACTGTTGTAGGTCACTTAGAAACAGCATTTAAATTCATGGTGCTTTCTAGTTTTTGAAAAATGAAAGTGTTTGATGCCCCCTCCCTGGAAAAGTTCAAGGCCAGGCTGAATGGGGCTTTGCTTGGTCTAGTGGGAGGTGTCCCTGCTGATGCAGAATGGCTGAAGCTAGATGATCTTTAAGGTCCCTTCCAACACAAACCATTCTATGATGCTATTTTTTAATTTATTTATTTTTTATTTTTTCTGCAGCATTCCTTTCTTAAGGACAAAATCAGAAAGTCTTTGATTTTCCCAGTTTATTTTAGTAAGACTTTTTGTCTCCACATTATTCCTTGAAGTGTTTTGGGAAAAATAGTGTGATCCTGGGGCAGATGATAGTACAAACTAGGAAAAAAATTACTTTGAATTTGCATTCTGTTTAACCATATAGTTGCATTATTTGTTCTATTTTATTTCTTGCAAATTTGTTTGATGACCCTGGCAAATACAGACTTGATCCTGAACTTCCTGAAAGCTAAGTGAAGGTTGTACTCATGAGGTAATATTTACTATAGTACCGCTAGTCTCTCCCTCACTGGTTTTGTCCAAAATTACATCTTTATCTACAATCCTTAGAGGTCATTAGGTTTTCAAAATTTAAATCTTCTGATGGACAAGTCTAGATCAGCTATGCTAATAATGCTCTAAATTTTATAGTAATATATTAATAATGAGCAGATGTTTTGGGCTATATTTTTTTTATCATTTCCTCTGTTGCTAACAGCTGCTCTAATCATACTAATCATAATCATACTAATCATAATGCAGAGGTGTTAATATAGCTAAAAAAACTTTGAAGGAAAGGTGGCTCATGCCTAACCAGTTTGGAGTGTGAATATGACATCATTCAGCCACCACAGTTCTTCCCACGGCCAAAGCCAAAGAAAAACACCAAGCCTGGAAAATACATGAACACCAAGGCACAGAGACAATGTCTGTGGAAGAGGAGGAGAGTTCTGCCATTGATTTCAATGAAAGATGGTTGGACATTATTATTTCAGAATATTGTTTCACAGACAGACTTGCTTACCCGAGGCTGTAGGTTTCAGATCCAAGCCTGTAGGCTGCAGCCAGCTTGTTGACAGCTTCAGATCCATGGCTGTAGGCAGCTGAGCTCGTGCTGAGGGACTCAGAGTCAAGACTGTAGGCAGCAGATCTTTTGCTTTGTGCAGCAGAGTGATCATAGGCTGTAGATCCATAGCTGTAGGCTGCTGACTCAAGGTCATAGGCTGAAGAAGAGCCATGGCTATATGCTGCCGAAGAGTCAAGGCTGAAGCCTGCTGCAGATGCATGGCGATAGGCTGCAGAGCCCCTAGCATAGGCTGTAGACCCTTGAGCATAGACAGCAGATTTGCTCTTAGTTTCCTTTTGGTACTGGCTGACAGTGGACTGCAGAGCTTTGTGGCGGTACGCACGGTCATAGTGCTCATGGTGCCTTTGGTAGAATGGTAAAGACATCATGGGTAGCTTCTAATTTTGTTTTTCCTGAATGCAAACGTGACAGGGCAATGTCTGAAAAAGAACAGATCAAATATAAAGACTAATGTCCAAGAAATTCCTGAGTTAGCATACAAGTAATACAGAAAACAAAAGCTAATGCAAAATTTAAAATTTCAAAAATCTAAAATCAAATGCAATAAATCTGGCTTTTTAAAGATGCTTTTTAAACTTCAAGATAGGTTTGTATTTAAGTTTCAAGACGCTAATATGTCACTCATCAAGAGCAGAACATTTTTTCACTATTTTGTACATCCATTTGTAATTGGCCTCCCTGTTACTGCAAACTACTGAAGTTTTTCATGAGCAATTTCTGCACTCATTACTGTCAACTTATTAAATTTTATGTGCTCAGCTTCTTCAGACTATCACTTTACACTATCAGAGATAGTGTAAATCTTTATGAAATTATTAAAGAGAGAAGAAAGTAACTGATAATTTTAAAAGGCATGAACAGTTTCAACAGGGCTAATAAGTACCTTAAAAGCTAAAATAAAAATATATTAATATTTCATTCATTTTTGTAATAAAATTTTCAGATTGACTTTAATGTTCAGGTTAATATTTTAACAGTAAATGAAAAACATTCAGAAGGATGTAATTTTTTTTTCTGTTAACATTCATAACATTTATTATTTTGTATGTAATTTCAGATACCCATTTAAAATGGCTTATCATACTTCTACAGTTTAATCAGAGATACAGTCAGCATGCAATGACTAAAATAATATAATGTTCCTCTATTGGAATGACCTTTTTTTAAAAAAAATCTAGAATGTCATGTTCAAGATCATCAAGGAACTTCCTCCCGAAAATACTGCCGTCCAAGTTCTACTTTGCACAGCCATCAACAGACTGTCTTGCAGTCACTCAAGAGTAGGAAATTTGATGAGGTGAGAGGTAGTTCCCCTCTAAAAATGGGATGAGGGTTGAGTGCAGAACGGATTTCCCTTGTTGGTTGGTTTTTTGTTGTTGTTGGTTTTGGTTCTTTGTTTTTATTTTTGGGGAGGTTTTGTGTTTGGGTTTTTTTGTTGGTTTGTTTGCTTGTTTTCAGCTGGCAGTTAATTCTTTGTTTTTCTTGTTTTATTTTGCTGTTACAAAACCTTCACCTCTGACACGAAAATTTGCCTCTACTAATCCCTGTCATAACCTTTCTTTCTCTTGACACAGGGGATTAGGCTTACAATATGGCTAAGCTTGTCCCTGAAGAGGTATGTGATTATGAATATAAATGAGTTACAATGAGGGAATATTAAAAATAATTTAAAGATCCCAAAACAATGGTGAGAGGTGTTTGTTATTGTTTGTTGCTTTTTTTCTTAGTATCACTCACAACAATAGGAGGCTCATTCTGCTTCTGGTTTTGCTCATGTTAATGAAACAGCTTATCTGGTGTTCTGATAAAAAATGCACTTACAGAGCTGTAGTGTAATCTCAATTTCAATAATTTGAGAACATTATTTTTTTTATGTGGTATTTATGCTTCAGTATTTTGTTTTGAGAGTGAGGCAATAATTTTCAAACTATTCTCTTTGATAACTACTCACATACTCACCCAGACTAAGGCAAATTCTAAACACAGACACCCAATGTTTCAACTTCTTCTATTTCAGGACTCTCTCATGGGAACTGCTTTCTTTGTTGTAACAGATCACTTGTTTGCAGAAAGTCAACAAGAAGCAAGCAAGAAGGTAATTCAGAAATCTTTACGAAGTACAAGAAATTGCTCATATCCTGACCACAGCGCAATTATGACTTCAAGGAGACCAGTTTATCCATTGACTTTATTTTTACCCAAGAAAGGTGGGGGAAGGGCAAAGAGCATTAGCCTTTTGTTCTCTATGGCAAAACCTGATGTTCCTTCTCAATTTCCTTATTTCTCCTTATTTATTTTTTTTTCATGTAAGTCTACAGAATGCAACTATTTAGTCTAGTATCTTTGTTTCTAATACCTGTCAATATTTCATGTTGTTATTTGTTTCACTTTGTTGGCTTCCAGTAGGACATAGTTCCTCTTAATTTCCTTACTTTCAGAAGATTTTTCTTCATTGCTTTCTCCCTCCGCTCTGCAGAGCTGTTTGGGGTTTGCAAGCCCCTGTGATCTCAGCTAAGAAAAGCTAAGGTGTTACAGATGAGTCCTGTTTTGCACATGGCAGGGAAAGAACAGGCGAACATTCCATTTTCTTTCTGTAGAATAGAACACAGTTGTGTTGCTTTGTCTTCACCAGCTTTATTTGCAGCGTTGCCTGGCTTCATCACAGACTGTAGCCACGAGGCTAGCAGCTATTCAGTCCTTTCACTCAGGGATTCCCAAAATCTCCCAGGCTTCAAAGTGAGGAAGGTGATCCAAATGAATAAAGTGCTGCATGTGTTGCCCATTGAGGAGAAGTTAAAGGAGGCGTTTTGTTTACATTCAATCACATCTTATCAGAGCAAAAGAACAAGAAGCAGACTTAAAGCCAGCAGGTTTAAAAAGAACAAAGTCAATCTTTTTCTTCCAAATATAAAAGGTCTGGACCTCACTGACCTCAGGATTAAGAGGAGGAGTCTATGACTGGAGTAAGAACTATGGTGGTAAGGCAGGAGCCGAGCAGGAAGCAGCTCTATTGGTTCAAATCAAAGGCCAACTCTGACTCACACTTTGTAAAAGCAAATTCCTTTTATAGGTATTTTATCACACTATGAGTTATGTTTTGTGTTTCCTCTGAAACATCAAGTGTTACTCACAGGTCAGGATCTGTTAGTTCCTCTAGTCTGTTCAGATATAGCAGTCTGATGCTACTGGAGATGACAAGAAACTCTGAACTTGTAAAGATTTTCACAGAATTATTGAGGCTAGAAAAGACCTCTGAGATCATCAAGTCCAGCCTATGACCTAACACCACCACATCAGCTAGACCATGGCACTAAGTGCCACATTTTGCTCCTATTTGGAGCACTGTCTGATTTCTGGATGGACTCCCATCTCTTAAGTTTTATAAAATCCAGGCTACCTGCACCTACTTAGTTAATGTCCGTGAACCATCCCCCTGTAGTGTAAGTGCAACACTCCCTCTCAAGGTCCATGTAGGATTTCACAAACTGAAGAGCTTGGAGCTACATGTTAACAGCTGTTGAACTGAATTTTCAAAATGATTACTGAGCAGACAGTTCTGCACTTACTCACAGGTCATAGGTACACATTAAAGAAAATTATTTTTATTGCACTGCTTACCAGGCTCTGTAATTCTTTAAAGATCTACTCCATCAATCAGTGAAAACAGTGAAACAGATAAAAAAAAACATAAACCCTTGTAAGCAGAAAAAAAATAACTCATCCTTCAGCTGAGTCACTGGCTTTATAGATCACAAGACATGCTTTGTAACTAGAAAATATTTAGATTGTTTACATGTTCTCTAAGCCCAAAGGAGGTTACATGACAAATTCCTCCTTTAGCTCCGTAAGCCATGCTTAATTTGAGAGTACTGTGACAATATGCAAGGATAGCTGAGTTGATAAGAAGTGAACCCTTCCAATACTTCTCTTTGTTCCACAGCTGAACCCTCCGATGTCTTCAGTTCATGTCAAGTCCCTCAAATAACTACTGAGCTGGTAAGAATAAAGGGAGCTACTATCAACTCAGCATTATGGATTCAGATTAAAAATAACTGAACACATAAAATCTTCCGTCATAAAGGAACACTTACCAGGGCCCAAATGATCAGCAGCAAATGGAATAGTACTCAAGTGGATGAGGAGCAGAAAAATACAGCAACGACGAAGTAAGCAAAGAAAGAGGTAGTCAGAACAGGAGGTAAGGACTGGACTTCAGGATCCAGAACAAAAATAATGCCTGCAGTCAGTGGAATGTCAGAGCCTCAGTCCAGGCCTTTTATGGCCAGGGGGGTGATAAATATAGTATCGAAGAGGGAGAGAGAGAGAGACAGATACCGATACCCTGTGCTATCTCTGTGCAAAGACAGGATGACAGCAGCTTCAAACTGAGAGCTCTTCCTTTTAAGTATCTTCACTAAATTCAATATAAAATCAGAATTCCAAATAAAAACTATTTCTAGGAATTATTTTTTTTCCTCAGTTAAATCAGATCTACTAGAGAAAAAAATGGTTTGTGTCATGAACCAGACAGTAGGGAAGATCAGTCTCTGTATTGACCTTTGTTATGGCACTATAATATGAGTATTTTATGCTTTTCTTTCTTTTTGTTTTATGCCAGAGCACAGTGCATATAGTGTAGATATTTCAGCTTAATGACAGACCACCTAGAGAAGCAGTTAGCAGCAACACTCTGTAAATCCATACAATGTGTTACAATTCAATAAAAATGTACTTCCTTTGTTCTGTTGACAAGGTGTTACATTTTTAATGCCTTATTTAAGATAAAATACTAAATTAAGAACATGACCTCATGAGGCTTTTAAGTAGATATAAACAATGCAGCTCTATGACCCAACTTTTTGTTTCTATATTAAACACCTCTATGTATAGTCAAACATGTTAGTCTTCGTTCATTTTGGTCACAGCATTTTGGCACAGAAATGTACAATCAGTAGGGCTGAATATCACACCAGAACAATTTCTCTCACCTGGAAATAAGGTTTGATAAGCGGAACGCACTGTGATTTCATTGTCAATACAAATTTTGCTCTGCACTGTACATTTAACTTTCAATACAACCAATTAGTCTAAGTTATTTTGTGGATTTGCATATTTGCGTTTGAAATATGAACCTTAACTTTCAGTTCTGCTGTAGCCACTTTCCACTGCACCCACCACATGGCACAAGTAAGAATTTTCCTTCTCTTTAGCTGAGGCATTCCACGTTCAGCTGGTCTGGATGAGGCCAGTGGGTCCCAGGCTTTTCCATACAATGGTTCACCAGTATCCTCTTTTTCACCTTACATGAAATCTCTTTGTTCGTCCCACAAGATGCTTCTTCCCTGGAGAGCTGCTACCTCCTGCCTGGTGTTTCACCTCACATACCAGGAGCTGCTCAGCCACATTAACCATACGGGCTTTTGGTCCTTGCTCCCAAGCACAGGATGTATGGGCCAGCAAAAAGCTGTAGATTCACACAGACTGTATCTTGACTCAGGAAACTGGCCAGAACTGCAACAAGTGGAATGAAAATGGTGAACATTAATATAACTTCTTCCTCCTCCGAATTCCGTGCCAATAGCAGCTCCACAAAGCTCAGTATTTGGGCTATAGTATCAGTTTTTAATTAGAGAATGAAGAGGCCTCAATGGATGGAATCTCATGTTCTGCTACAGAGTCCTGACCTCTCCTTCGCCATGGGTCACTTATTTGCACTGCATCTTCAAAGACTTAATGACATGCAAATTGCTTTTGAAAATTTCTGAGAAAGATACAGCAAAATGAAAACAATTAAACATCTTGTTTCTCTGCTCCCATTGCAATACAATTTGTATAGATCACAGGTGGGATATGAAAATCTAAACAACATTTTCAGTGTTCTTCTGGGTATAATGGCACTACCAAGTCCAATAAGGTTTTCAAATTCCATGTTTCCTCTGTTTATTTTGCAAATAAAATGGAGATAGAGTGTGACTGCAAAACTCTTCTGGGTTCTTGAATTATTTTTGCACTGAAGTTTACACAGTTTTATCTGGCTTTAAAATGAGATAATATCCACAGCTAATTTTAAACCACTTAACTCCTATTTGAATATCAAAGTACAGGTTTCAAACCACTTGGAGATCTGTAAGCTTCAGAATCCCTGTGGTTTTGTGTATCATAGAATCACCAAAGTTGGAAAAGACCTTCAAGGTCATCAAGTCCAACCATCCGCCCTACAACCCCTAACCACTAAACCATCTCCTGAAACACCACATCCTCCCATTTTTTTAATACCTCAGGGACAGTGACTCCGTCACCTCCCTGGGCAGCCTGTTCCAATACCTCACCACTGTTTCTGTGGAGAAATTTTTCCTAATATCCAATCTGAACCTCCCCTGGTGCAATTTGACCCTATTTCCTCTTGTCCTATCACTACTCACCAGGAAGAAGAGGCCAACACCCACCTCATTACAACCTCCTTTCAAGTAGTTGTAGAGAGCAATGAGGTCTCCCCTCAGCCTCCTCTTTTCCAGACTGAACAGCCCCAGCTCCTTCAGTCTCTCCTCATAAGACCTGTTCTCCAGACCCCTAATCAGTCTAGTTGCCCTTCTGCAGTGCCCAAAACTGCACACAGTGCTCGAGGTGAGGCCTCACCAAGGCTGAGCAGAGGGGCAAGATCACCTCCCTGGTCCTGATGGCCACATTATTTCTGATGCAAGCCAGGATGCTGATGACCTTCTTGGCCACCTGGGCACACTTATGGCTCATGTTCAGCTGGTTGACAACCAGCATCCCCAGGTCCCTCTCAGCTGGGCAGCTCTCCAGCCACTCCTCCCCAAGCCTATAGTGCTGCCAGGGGTTGTTGTGGCCAAAGTGCAGGACCCAACATTTGACCTTATTGAAACTCATGCTATTTGTCTTGGCCCATTGATCAACCCTGCCCAGATCCCTCTGCAGAGCCTCCCTACCCTCAAGCAGATCGACGCTCCCGCCCAACTTAGAGTCATCTGCAAACTTACTGAGGGTGCCCTCTATCCCCTCATCCAGATCATCAATGAAGATGTTAAACAGGAGCGGCCCCAGCACTGAGCCCTGGGGATCATCGCTCCTGACCAGCCACCAACTGGATCTAACTCCATTGAACACAGCTCTTTGGACCTGGCCATCCATCCAGTTTTTAATCAGCAAAGAGTGTGCACATCCAAGCCATGAGCAACCAGCTTCTCTAGGAGAATGCTGTATGATGAATTATGCATTTAGTCACATTGGTCCTGGGACCAATTTTATGCAATTTTAAATTGCATATTAAAACAGATGGTTGTTAAATGTTATCCCATACTGCATCTGTCAGTCTTTCCTAAACATCACAGATCCTTCAATACCTGTATTCCAATAATAACGGATAGTTTCTCTCACCCTCACTCTATTTTAAAAGTTTCACATTTTGGAAAGACTGGCCAAAAAAAACCTTGACACATGACTGATAAAGGACCCGAGAGTGTCTCCAATTGCAGATTATCTAAAGCTGGAAAACTTGACTGAGTTACAATATTTGAGCTCTGGCTATCTCGTTATGCAGCTTTTAGAAGCAGACAATATACTTCAAAACATGAGCTAAATAGTTTGGCCAAATGAAGGGGCCCAATGCCCAGGCTGGGGCTGCCCTGCTGGGACAGTCTGGCTGCTAGGACCAGCCCTGATGGACCCCATGAGCAGTCACCAAGGTCCCCAGGGCACCTGGACACTTAGACAATTACTTTGTGTTGGTTATCTCCCCCTCTCCTGTTATCAAAAGTCTGTTCAAATGCACTGCTTTGTTACAAAGAAAACAAACTGTAGATACCATCTTGCTCAGATTTAAGCCACTATTGCAAAAATATGAAGGATTGCCTCAGGTGTTACAATCATCATTACCACAATGATTCAGGCATAGCTAACACAAATTTAAGACCCAGTATGCAATAACAACTGTCATTTGCTTTGTCCTCACATTGATTGATGAAATACTTTTGAATCCATGAAATAATTCCATTAAAGGAAAGGATAGTGGCAACATCTGAAAGGAAAAAAAAATATTGGTTTAGCTATCACATTAGGAAATTATTTCCAATATAATAATTAAGTTGAATAAAGTTTTGAGGAAAACTTTAATCAGAAATTTACAAACAGATTGTTTTATTCAGTACCCCCTGCATGACAGAGCCATCAAATTTAAAACATCAATTATGAATTAAATGTCTTCCAGACACTGGAAGTAATGCAAAAAGAGCTGCTGAAGGCAAAGAGGGGAAAATAGACTGGAGCTTAGTATTTGAAGATGAGGAGATACACTGAAGAAAAGAAGAAACTGAAATTAGAAGGATCTTATGGATGAAGGCACAAGTCAGAGATAATTCTGATGATTATTTGCCACGTGTGATTCAGTTTTAAATAAAGTAGCATCAACAGTATAAGTTGCAGCAGCAAATTATTTTGAGGCAACTCCCAACACCACCAGGATTTTTTATAAATATTTAGACAGTTAGTAAAATGATTTTAATATTTTTTTTCCAGTCACTTAAAACATCTGCTAAAGCTGGTGACTTCAGACTTCAGTGCAGTCATATTCCACGAGGGAAGCAGTGTACTTAACTTTGAAATGGATCCATTCTGATTTTTGTCTGATGGACCCATACTCCATCCATGGAGAAAAAGTTTCCTATATTTCCAAGCAATTTTCAGTTTGGAGACTCAAAGAAAAAAAAAAAAGGGGACACACACACACACACACGGACGGACACCAGCAAAAAGCTAAAATAAAATGCTTTGAAATCTGGAGAAAGTATGAGTTTGCAGGGCAAGGCCAGTCCAGTTTCCACACTGACAGCAGACATACTAGATGGCTCAGGAAAAGATGCAAGAAATCACACAGACAGGTGTGCAATATCACCTCCAAGGGGATGTTTCACCTTAACAGTTATTTTATGATCTTACAGCTCAAGTGACTTACAGCAGAAGTTGTCATGCCTTAACAACGCCCTTTAGTAAAGAAACACAAGACTTGGAATAGCTATTTATAGTAAAACTTCAGAATTTAGTAAAACACTAGTCCTACAGATGAGAACTCAACCTTTACTAGCTCTCTGAAAACAATCTGGATTTGATTACTTTCTAAGCTGTCAAAAGTTACTAGTCCCATCTGTGTTTTTCTTGCTATAGCTTGTTCCTGGCTTTCTACCAGAAACTGTCAATGTCCTGGTAGCACATCCATGCTTCTTCCTCTGAAATCTCCTTCAGCAGGACATGCCAGCAAGGCAGCAGCAGGGTTTTTTTCCCCCACAGTGACTGGAAAGGAGCAGAGGACCACTGCCTCATTTCTAATGACTGGGATTCGCAACCAGGGTTTTTATACCCAAAGCAAGACTTGTAGCTCACTGTAAGGTTAGACAGCAGCAGTGACAAAATGGGTATCCTAATCTAACAAACCCATCTTCTCCAGGACACTTAGCCACACTACATTTCAGGAGTGCTCCTCCAGAATACTGTGTTCGCATATGTCATCAGTGAAAAATAATTACTTCTGGATGTGTCATTTCCACCACTTTTCAGTATTTCCACCCTGTAAGCTGCAGTGATGGTGAGTGGGAGGCATACACCATATGGACAACAGATGTGCCCAAGCTCCACTGGCTGCTGTGGCTTCCAAGCAGAAGGGACTGCAGGTTCACTGTCAGCGAGAGGAATCTCTGTAACTGCAGCTGGGAGAACTAAGAAGAGGTACCAAAAGCAATTTCTAGGGCAGGAGAGGGCCAAGTATGGGGTGAGTTTCAGGTATTAAAGTATCCTCATCTGCCTACAGCTGGCTTAAAAACCAGAACTCCCCCCCCTCCCCAAAACAGCTATCACAAAGTATTTATCCATGCTAGATTTAACTAGCTGAATCCAGCATGGGTGATGACATTGCTCTGGCAACATGAGGCCCAGCATAGGACCTTTTAATCTGCTATTTACCGAGCTAATCGTTTTTGGGTGACTTCTTCAGTCAGCCCCGATCTCATCACTGCTGCAGATACACAGCTAGATCTAATGAAATTGTTAGTTTAAAGCTCCCTCAGATATACTTCTAGATGATGGCTGTAAGGACAAAGCATTAACTGTTTTTTAGCACTGTAACTTTAGATCAAAAAGGTTCTGTTGTGACACAGATGTCATACAATGAGGCCCATCACAACTGTGCATAACAAAAAAGCCCTGCCTCCTAGTGAAAACAACAAAAAAGAAAATTACTACTTAGCACAGTCTGTCCCTGTGTCTGATTACATGTCTATGCTTTCCAACACTTCTCCCAGCACATCCACAGGCACTGTGGATGCAGATGCACAGTGATCACCTTCTCCCTCAATCTCTCTTCTTCTTGTGCTATTCTTAAAACCTCTGCTCTTTTTTACGTTTCGTCTCCAAGTTTTCCCTCCAATTTTTCACTTTTCTGCATGTTGCTTCTCACAATTTGAGACAAAACATTAAGCCATGATATTTTGCATGCCTTATTTTGTCCCAGATATATATGTGTCAGTTACCATTCTACACACTGCCAAACAGGTAAATGGTGTCCCAGGAGCTCAACTTCTGAAACATTAAATAAGATCTTAAAAGGCTGAAATATGACGTAATATGGCAGAAACAAGGGACATATGGACCATTTTGGTTGTGCAAAGCACAGGGTCTTGCACTGATGAGTGTCCAGCCTGAACTGTTCTGCATGCTCAGCTTCTCCTTTACAGTATTTTTCATTTTGTGCTTCAGTCATTTTAAATGGCTGTTGAAAACAAATAATCTAATTAAGCTAAAAGACTTTCTATTAAAAATCTTTGTGAAGCTTCACATCAGCTACTTTGAATCTCTTCCATGCTTTGTCACTGCTCAATCTCTGTGTGGAAACTGTACAAAGATTTTACATGTGCTTGTAAATTTGACAGGCGTATGTAATACTAATTTATTCAGAATATGCAAATTGTTAAGGGAAACATTCTCTCATTCTCTTTTTTTTTTTCCCCTGACTCTGATTGTGATTACTGTTGCTTTGCATAAATCACAGAAGAGCTGTGAGAGTTGGAAAGAAATAAGATTCACGGTTCCCGTGTGAAGTCATTTGAAAAAACTCTTCCACATGCTGATGCTGAAGATCCAGATAATCACCTTTTTAGATTTAAGATATTGTATCTCACATCTCCTAGATGTTTTATATTTTATATATTGCTCCATTTCACTTTTAATTTATGACCCCAGATTTTTAATCAGTTCTCATTTTCTTGTGTCAAAACCTTTCCAAGTAATACCTGTCAAGGCCATCTCACCTAAACTGGAATTCCCTGTATGTTTTAAATTGGACCTTTTGCCATTTGAAAAAACAGTTGGGGGTTTTCAACCCATTTCATTAATTTGAATACTTACGAAATAAACAATCTCCAAATGTTAGCCCATAAAGTACTATATTCTTGCCATGTTCAAAAACAGTCAGGGAGATTGTAAATATAAATGACATTTAAAATAATTTTTATTTTTAAAAAAACTCATATGCAAAAACATCCGTCAGTCTAGCAGACAAAGAAAAAATCTGAAAGAAAACCCAACTGCAATATAAACGTTTACAAAAGGAAAAGCTGATTTTTTTCCATGCTTGCGGGTCCTGTTCTTGCAGTCACTGGCTTTTCTGAAGCACTAAGTAAACATGAGCTCGAGAAACCTTGCTGGAGGCTCTCACAGGTGAACAACTGTCAATCATTGCTAGTAGGCTGAGACAAAAACATTCTCAGCACCAAATTAAAAAAAAAAACCACAACATAAACGAGAATGTGATTAACTTCCCATACTTTTCTGAAGATGAAAAAAACAAACTCACTCAATGATTGTGGCAAATCTCCCCCTTTTTTCTGGCCAACTTGGTCATTTGGTACTGCTCCCTTTACCAAACCATAGGAATCTGGGAAATTTTCCATCTGGAACCATGACCGTTACATGCAACCAATAGCATAAGAATCAGAAGACTTTTCTTCTTTTTTTTATAGAGCTTTTGTCTTGTTATTCTGTGCTCTTTCTTTATTTTCTTCTATTTTACTCTCTTTGAGTGTTCAGCTTCTCCAGGATCTTAATATTGCTTGGCTGCACAAGACACTGAATTTTAATTTTTCCTTACACCAGAGGGAATCACTATTTAAAACAATGCACCACCAGCAGAATGTCTAAATCTATCTATGCTTAATTTGTGGTTTTCAATCACAATTCTCTCTAATGAGTCTGAGTTGCGTGCAGCAGTATAAGACCAGCATTTTAAGCTAAACTGATTGGTTTGCATGTCTGAACTAAAATTAAAAAGTGGTTATTACTTAAATTGGATTTATGCACTTGGAGCAATATTCAATTGCCAGGGAAGTTATTACTGATCTTAAGGAAGAGAAAAATCTCTCCCTGAAATAATTAAGCCTATGTGTGATTGGAAGACTTCCCAAATTGGTCATATATTTTTGTAAGATAAGATTATTGGTGCTAGATGGAGGACAAATGTCCCATCATTTTGCTGTGATTTCTCTGTTGGCCATTTTTTCTAACTAACCTTGCATTTGTAGACATTTACATACTCTTTTCCATTTCAGGGTACCATATTGCTAGTCCAGCTAATATCTTTTAGTAATTAGTTTACTTTCAGTAAAGCACATTAGAATGGAAATTTGGATCTACAATGAAAATCGCAGATTCACATAATAATTCAGGTTGGAAGCAACCTGGGAGATGTCTCATTGAGCCTCAATCCCACAGCTCTGAGATTCAGCTGTGAGATTGTCCACTGCAAAATTAGTATCAGAGCTTAGGTCATTGGGCTGGGAGCATCTGAAGGGATGCAGCTGGCGAAAGCCTCTCAGGAGAACAGGTTCAGTTCAGTACATTCAGTTTGGTGCTATCAACAGAGATTATTTTTTTCCTACAGTGGCAAACCTTAATATCGGGAAGATCTCTGGACATAGCTGCATCACTGCCAGGCTGTCATGAGGGCTCATAGAAGTACACATATTTAGTACTACCAACATGTGATATCCAGAACCATGGTTAGGTGCATGTTCAGATAAAGGATGTGGACCTGAGAAGAGGGAAATAATCTTTTCATAGTTTCTGAAAGAGCTGGACATCAATCCACAGAAGCTAAAGTGGTTTCAGGAGTTTAATGACCTGTATGAAGGACGATTAACTTCCCCCTGGACAATGGCAAAGGAAAGACACTGATAACAGTTGTCAATGTCAGAGACTAACAATTTGTATTCACCTTATTTAACACCGAAAGCACTGAGCTGTACAGATACTGTATGCTGTGAGAACACGGAGCTGTGGCAACAATAGGCAACTTAAAATTTGAATCTGTTCACTAAAATTGCTGAATAACATCAATTTTCAGAGCCCCACATCTCTGAATTGTGTGTATAACTAATAGATCAGCATTCTGAATGTAAGATCAGACAAGCTAATCAACCACATGGTTATTTGCATAGATGAGTGAAAACTGCTGAAAGCAATATGGATATTCACAATCTCTAGCAAGCACAATGCCTTTTTTTTTGTTGTTGTTTTTCTTTCCAAGTGTCAGATACAAGCATAATATTATTTCACTGAAAATAACTTGAAGCACTGAGCAAACAGAAATCAACTGTACAATTAACAAAGCTCTTTAGTTTCAGTCCCTTCTAAGCTCAAATTCTTAAAAAAAGCTTGCAATGTCAAATTGATTTTGGAATTAAAATAATTTCACCTAGGAGAAGCAATTACCTGGAAAAGACACCTCTTAAGAATCCCAAAATACATAAAGGAAGAAAGACTACACTTAGGGCATTACTGTTCAAGTTGTAGTATTCAGGGAGTTCATAAACAGCACTCACTGGGAGAGCTGCATGTACACTTAATGAACAGACATGTATTAACAATGGTGGACTTAGACTTCACCAAAAGATCTTTACAACATTATCACAATTTGAGAAGGTGACATAGGGCTGCATAATCTGAATATGGCCTCAGGGAATGGCTCTGGTAGGGTCAGGGCAAAAACGGGTTATCACCTCCCTGCCTTGTCTATCTACTCTGTGATCTTTGGCTTTTCAGTCCACCCATGGAGGTAGAAGGTGACAAGGAGATACGGCATAAGAACCAAATGAGAAAGAGAAATTGGTGCAGCATGGGCAGCTTGGCAGCCATTTGCAACCTGCCTGGAATCTGATATTAATTATCTTTGCATTTTTGTCACAGGATATCTTTGGGTTTAATGTCCTCATATACACTTATTTTCTGATTAAGGTTAGCTGTTTCCAGATCAAGAAGCTGTAGAGATACCAACATTTTGGGTTCTATCTTTCTGTGAGTCTCTCAATTGGTCTGATAAACTTATTATAAAAATCTTTGTCAGCACAGGCCCTTTCTACTTTATCTCACTGTTGCCGGTAGTGAGCTGGCAACAGGGCAGAAAAGTTTCTTTTGCCCAAGTACTTTCTGCTTCTGAAACACTTCTGCCACCACTCAACCCTTGAGCAATTCAGAAGACTACACACAGAGGGCTGTACTCTTTATGGGGAGGCGGGCCCTGGACATGATCCTAAAATGCCTGCTGACATAATTGCATCACAATCTCCTCATCACAAGAGATGCTGCTCTGCATGGCCCATTACACTGCAAACCCCAATGGATACAGTTCCTAATCTTTATATCTGTCGTAAGAAAAACAGTGGAACAGAGAACCTCTAGAATTATTATCTTAGTCATCTTGCCCAAAGAAAAAAAAAAACAAACTTACTTATTAAGTATACCACAGTGCTTTACATGTCCCATAAGTGCAAGGCACATCTGAGAACAACGCTGCAAAACACGTTAGTTGCTTCCAGGGCAAATATTCCATTTCCGTCCTGCATCTGCATAAAACTTTACTGTGTTTTATAGCTCTAAGCACCTTCCAGATAGGCGGTAATGCAGCATGGAAGTTAGAATCCTAAAGAATGGTTAGAAACCCAAGTTGGAAGGGACCTGAAAGTTCATCTAGTCCTAACTCGCCTGCCATGGGCAGGGACATCTCCCACTAGACCAGGCGGATGTGTCACTGTGGGCAGCAGGTGGGCAAGGGCACTGTTGTCATAGCAGCCATTGTGATGCCATAGTGACCACTGTGACCCACAGGACCAAGCTACCTATAAAAGGGACACTGGGCTCAGGCTGGGCACCTGACCCGGTGAGCTGAGAAGAGCGCACGGGGGCTGCCGAGAGAGGAGGGGGACCCCACACCTCAAGGCTCTGGCTGGTGCTGTCTCACTCATCCCTCAGCGTCACCAGAGGAGCGTTTTGAGGAGACACCCCAGCGCTGCTGGCACCGTGACTCCCCTGCCGCGAATCATTGATGTCCACCATGACCACAAGCGTGGAGCGGGGTAAGAGCAAAGTGCCCACCCCGCAGCTCGGCAGCAGGGCTGTCGGGGCGCTCAGCATGGGGCCGAGAGAGGCGGAGGGAGAGGCCTGAGCCCCCCAGCTGCTCTGGGGCTGGGCCCCTCCATTCCTCAGCAAGCGGTGCCCAGGCTGAGCTGGGTGCACCTGCTGGGACCTCCTGCCTGCAATGCTCCCTCCTCTCTCCGAGGCCCCCAGCCCTGCCCCTCAGCCAGCTGGGCAGGGGCAGAGCAAGCCCCGGGGGCAATCCCTCCGGGACGCTTCGCCCATGCCCCGCAGAGATGCCCATTCCCGGTGGCATCTGCTCTCTCCCCTGCAGCGTGCATGCTGTGCGGCCGGGCCGAGGCTGACCCGGACACCTGCGGACCGCTACTGGAGGAAGATGGGATCCTTGTCCACGGCTTTTGCCTGGTGAGTTACCCGTGGCTTCCTCCAGCTTTCCAGCAGGCAGTCCCTGCCGCGTTCTCTCCTCATCAGTCTCCTGCCTTTTCTCTTCTGCAGTATTTTGCCAACGAGCTCTTTCAAACGAGCTCACATATCACTACGGAAGGATTTGTGTCATTCCCGCTCACGGATGTCAGACACACGATCGAGCAGGCAGCACAGCGGGTGAGGACCTGAGAAGAACAGGGGGGTTTGTGCCAGGAGAGGTTGTTTGCAGGAGCTTAGTCCAGACCCTAGAAAAGAAATCCCAGCCCTTCCAACCAACTCTGGGACAAAAGTCTTGCTTCCAGCAGCTCCACAGAGGCTCCAGCACAGGAGCCTTCTCCGCCAGGCAGCTCAGCCAGGTGTGACCCAGCAGCGGCCACATCCTGCTCCCTGCCTGGGAGGTGTGGGTCTGGCAGTGGAGGTCCTGAGGCTGCTGCTGATGTGGGCTGCCGTGCTCTTTCCAGCACTGCATCGTGTGCAGCAACAGCGGGGCGACCATCACCTGCCACGAGACTGGGTGTGACCGCAGTTTCCATCTCCCCTGTTCCACCGCGGGTGAATGCACCACCCAGTTCTTTGCTCCATACAGGTACCTCCTCTCCCCTGCTTCCCTCTGCTTCCCACGACCTGGGAAGGACCCAGCACCTCTCACAGCGCTTTTCTCTTTTCTCCAGGTCCTTCTGCTGGGAGCACCGGCCAGAGCAGGCAGCGGAGGCGGCTCCGGAGGAGAACACCACATGCCTCATCTGCCTGGACCCTGTGGGGGACAGAAAGTCCTACCACACCCTGGTGTGCCCAGTATGCAAACATGCCTGGTTCCACAGGGGCTGCATCCAGGTAGGAGCTGTCCCCTCGCCCCCCGTGGCGTGGCAGATGCTCAGCAGCACCAGGGCCTCACCCAGGCTCCTGTTTCTCCTGCAGCGACAGGCTATGCACGAGGGCATTCTGTGGTTCCAGTGCCCAGTCTGCAGAAACAGGGATGACTTCTTGATGGAAATGCTCACTATAGGGATCCACGTCCCAGTAAGGTTGGTGTCCTGCCCAGCTCATGAGTGAGAAGGTGCAAGCGCTGTGCCAGGCCAGGGCCAGTCCTGGCCCTCTGCTGTCCCCTGAGTCTGGGCTTCAGCCTCACAGAGGACTTGGAAATAGGGCAGCAGGGAAGGAGCAGGGACACCCTGCCTTATGCTGGGGCAGCAGGGGCTCATCAGTTTTCCTTTCTCCATCAGACTGCCATGGTGGTACGGCCAGGAAAACGAGGAGCCCACTGAGACGCACAGCCGCTGCGATGCCAGGGAGTGCTCTTGCCCAGACGGCAGGGAGCATGTGGAGGAAGAGGGGTAAGTTGCCAAAGCTGCACTCCAGGGCTCCCTTTGCACAGGATCTCTGCCTCGCCACAGGCTCAAAGCAGAAGGACTGAGAACAAAAGCTGGGCCAGAAAATCCTGTGCAGAGGTCACTTTGTTCTCACAACCATCAACCCATCTGCTTCCTCAGGCCCTGGCAACTGCTCCTGTGCAACTCCTGCGCTGCTCAGGGCACCCACAGGCGCTGCTCCCACCTGAGGAGCAGGAGAACTCATTGGGTGTGTGACAGCTGTACCGGCCTCGGCTCCGGTAAGAGGCAAAGCAGCCGGGTGCCCCCGGGCGGGGCCAGCCCGGGCCTGGCAGTGGGTGCCCAGGCTGGGCACAGCAAAGCCTCCCTGCTCCCAGAGAGCTGGGGAGGGCCTGGGGGCCTGTGCC
>NW_009970725.1:10896404-10899896 GCF_000747805.2 Chaetura pelagica
TCCTGCTTCCCCGCACAGCCTTCTCCAGCGTCACCTCGGGGCTGGGCAGCACCAGCACCCGGAGCCAGGCGCCGTCGGGGCGCTCCCGCAGGGCTCGAGTGCTCCAGAGCAGCGGCAGGGCCAGCACTCGCGAGCTCCAGCCCTGCCGGGCCCTGCAGATGCCAGTGCCCCTGCTCTCCTCGTCGGGCCCAAAGTCCTGACAGCCGGCCCAGAAGATGCAGGACCTCAGGTGTGCTGTCCCAAAGTACTGGGCCCTGATCTCCTTTCCCCAGCACAATAAAGTCGGCCCTTTAACCCTGCACTGTGTTTGTGACATGAAGATCACTGTAGATGTGGTTCTGCAGTAGCCCAGGGGCCTTGCTCGCTCCCCAGATCCTGTTCCCCAATGGGATGGCTGCTGTACCCACTGAAGGCTTCCTTCTTGCACTGTAAGCCAAGAAATCCTTCTTCACACAGGTTGCAAGCCTCAGTAAGGAATTCACAGGGCTCAAGAGAGTCAGGATTGTACCTGTTACTTAGGGGCTGAGTCCTTTTGTACGTCCTTGAGAGCAAAAATTCACATGTGCTCTATGGGAGGTTAACAAGGGTCCTGGGAAATGTCAGTCATCTGAAAGGATTTCCCTCCTGTTGGAGACCAGCAAGTGCCTTTCCAGTGCAGGAGGGAGGAAAGCTTTTGTGGCAGAGGGGCTGCTTAACAGCTCTGTGGAAGCTGGCACAGAGCTAGAAGGCTGAATCCAAGGATTATGGTGACCGAATGCTGTGGGGTGGCTGTACAGATTCTAACAGCCCTGTGCTCCTCAGGAAAACTACAGGTGGTCTTTTGATGTGTGTACTGAGTGCCTTCTGGATAGGCCTTAATGCAGCATGGAAGTTAGAATCCTAGAATGGTTGGAATCCCAAGTTGGGAAGGGACCTTAAAGATCATCTAGTCCCAACCCCCCTGCCATGGGCGGGGACACTTCCCTCAAGACCAAGTTGCTCCAAGCCCCATCCAACCTGGTCTTGAACTCTTTGAGGGAGGGGGCAGCCACAGCTTCACTGGGCAACCTGGGCCAGTGTTTCACCACCCTCACAGGAAAGAATTTCTTGCTAGTGTCTCACCTCAATCCCCTCTCTTTCATTTGAAACTGTTCCTCCCTTGTGCTGTCACTCCATGCCTGTGGGCATCAGCTATAGGCCACAGGCGGCCTTGATCTCGACAAACTATAGCTGTGCCCTTTTCAGTTAGAGACAAACATGTTTGTGGGAAAAGAAGGTATGAGAGAGATACAGATGTGTGTTGACATTCTTTTAAGAAAATGTAAGAAACTTGTAACCTGTCACAAAAGTAAGACAGAATGCATGAACAGAAGCTGTTAACCAATGGGAAGGAAGCGTAAGGCATGTGGACAGGAGAAAAAGGTATAAGAATGCTATGTAACATATTAATAAAGGCTAATACTGGTCACCATCATGGCGTGTCAGCCCCAGCCTTTGCTGCACATGCCCTTGTAAAAAGTCCCTCCACAGCTTTCCTGTAGCCCCTTCAGGTACTGGAAGGTGCTCTAGGGTCTCCCTGGAGCCTTCCGCAGGCTGAACGACCCCAACTCTCTCAGCCTGTCTCCATAGCAGTGGTGCTCCAGCCCCAGGGTCATCTTTGTGGCTCTGCTCTGGATGTGCTCCAGCAGCTCTACGTCCCTCTTCTGATGGGGGCTCCAGGACTGGACACAGCACTCCAGGCAGGGTCTCACCAGAATGGACTAGAGAGGAAGAATCCCCTCCCTTGACCTGCTGGCCACACTTCTTTTCATGCAGCCCAGGACACAGTTGGCTTTCTGAGCTGCAAGCACACATTGCCAGCTCATGTTGAGTTTTCATCAACCAGCACTTCCTCCAAGCCCTTCCTCAGGGTTAATCTCAATCCATTCTCCACCCAGCCTGTAACTGATTTTGGGATTGCCCTGACCCATGTGCAGGACCTTGCACTTGGCCCTATCGAACTTCAGGAGGGTGGCATGAACCTGTTCCAAATTTAATCCAGTTTCAGAGGAAGATCTGCAAATTTCATCTGAGTGGTAGGTCAGCTCTGGCTCTTCACATTGACCCAGGTACCTCTGCTGAAAACAAGGAGAGCAATTTTGTTACATAAGCAGAAAACATTATTTTTTCCCCCCTCACAGAATCATAACATCATTTTGGGTGGAAAAGACCTTGAAGATCATAAAAGCCAACTGTTAACCTAGCACTGCCAAGCCCACCACTAAACCATGTCCCTAAGGACCACATCTACACCGCTTCTAAATACCTCCAGGGATGGTGACTCAGACACTTCCCTGGGCAGCCTGTTCCAGTGCCTGACAACCCTTTAGTAAAGAAATTTTTGCTAATATCCTATCTAAAACTTCCCTGGCATAACTGTGATACTGTAACTGTCATTGCATTTGTAACTTTGATTGCAATACCAAAACCCAAAATGCTTCCCTCCCAGAAAAAATATATTTGAGCTTTTCATAAAATAAACACACTGATTCTCAGCCTGAAACCAGAGACTGCTCAGAGTTCTGTCCCAGGTGAAACTATGATGTCAGGTTTCACAGAACTTTCACAGACTTTTAATAAGCTCTCAGGAAAGCTTCTGAAGCAACCAGAGCTTGTAGACACTTCTCTAAGTTTCTGATGATTGGGAAGAAGCAATTAACAGCAGTGAAGCAGAGCAAAGAGAGGTTACTATAGCAAGGCAGCCCCCCACTTTGTAAAATAGCTAAGCATTTCTCTTGGTAGAGGCAGGCAGAGGCACACTACACTTTTGAGGAACTCAGAAGCACCCCAAGTGTCACCCCGGAGTGTCACCTGTAGGTTCTTTCCCTTTCCTTTCCCAGACCACAGCAGGATTTAGCCCTAAATCGATTTAATGTCATTTTTACAGCGTCCTCTCCTGTGTGTGGTGGTACCGAACCTCGCCGGTCCCTCGGTCCCATCCCAAATGAGGAGCTCCCCTTGCTGGTGGCAGCCGGTACGAGAGGGAGCGATGCTCCCGTCACCCGGGCGGCTGGTAGAGACACAGGCGTGCCCAGCTCAAGGTCGGAATTAACCATTAAGGTGAGTGAATAATTCTCAGGCTCCCTAGAGCCTGAAAGCAGGCAGCAGCAGGGCTCCGTGGTAGTGAAGGGGGCTGCTGGGAGGATGTAGGATGAGCCCAGACACGCTGTGTAGGTGGAGCCTCCGCCCCACCTTGGTAAGACCAGTGCAGAAAGGCAGCTGACTGCTGCTGTCAATAAAACAGGCGCCTTCCTTGGGAAGCACGGCACAACCGTAAGAGCTATTTCATCCTCCCACAGCTGTTGGGGAAAGAAATAACCTGGAAAAATTTGAAGTATTTGTAGTACAAGACATACATAAATTCCAGGAGAAAGGTTACAATAGGGGCTTAACAAGGGAAGGAAAGCTGCTGTGGGGAGCAGGGATGTCTCACCTGCCAACCACGGAGGCCTGGGAATCCTCACAGTCAGTGCA
>NW_009970725.1:10899996-10902507 GCF_000747805.2 Chaetura pelagica
CAGGAATGTGGCCATGCTGCTCCTGGACCCCATGTGCTCACACAACATCTGCTTCAGGCTTGTGCATCCTCAGTTACTGCACAACCTGCCCACATATAAGTAAGGTGTGAAAGAAGTCATTGCAGAGCAGAATGGGCACAGAGAATGGATGGGTTGCTGTGCCTTTCATTTCCAGTGTTTGCAATGCCCAGTGCATGGCTTTGCTCCTTGCATTCGACATTAGAACCAGCCTTTGTCCCAAAATGAATGGACAAATCTACCTCACACATAATGCAACAGTACAAAATGAGAGAGAGATGCATTTGCAAGGTTAAAAAGAAGATAACATTGCAGAGATGTTCAAACAAAAACGTTCCTGTAATACTCGATTAGGACTAGGAAAAAAGTGGCCTGGGAAAAAAGTACTGTAGCAGATAAAATACCCTCCCTTAGGGACCTCTAGCCTCTGAAGAAGCACCAGGTGAGTCACTTTAAGGTAGATTCTAAAGTTATTTAGGTGTCTAAAGACTGGAAGCTCGTAGGAGTTGTTGAAGTGTGCAAGCTGCCAAATCCCATTGAAGGTAGACTCCAAAACTACCTACCTTTTAAAAAATGCTTCTGCATTCCCAACCACATCTCAAGCATTTATGTATCGCTTGTTGTCTATCCCACTTGTGTTTCAGTTACACCATCTGTAAAGTGGAACTCACAATGCTTTTATACTGTCTGAAAAAGTGTAATGAGAGCTAATGAAGACAAATGTTACAAACTAATCACATATTTTTATATAACTGGTTAATATGTTCTCTGGAAACAAGATTGTTCCTCATAAATCAGTCTTACTGTCATCTGTATTTCTTAAAGATGCCTGAAATCAAGTGAGTCTCTAAATTTCTCCCCACTTCTCAAAATAAAAGGTTGCACACCTTTTCCCATTAAGAAGTGATTCTGGAAAAAATCTTGTGAAAGGTCAAAGGGCAATAAGGTACACTGAGCTAGACTGAAGTCCTCTGTGCTTAGTCAATATATTTAGTATTGCTCATAATGTTAAATATTAAACCTGGCAGCTGCTCATATCCAGACACTTCAGACTCGGATCTCAAGTATGAAGGCTTATTCTGACAGGCCTTCCTACGTATTTGTTATTGACATTTTAGCCTCTGGTTGTTCTCTTATTTGTATGTTTTTTATTATTTCAATTTTGGGTAAGCTAAAAAAAGATATTTTTTAATAGGTCACTAGAAGAAATCAAAATCATTGAGTTAACACAGTATAAGGTTTTGAAGGAAAAAAAAAATAGGAAAATCATTGGGGTTGAATACTATTTATTTCATTGTTGGATAAAAATACAACCTCTAATATAAAGATTCCCCTTCCTGCTCTTATCAAGGCTAACTCTGCTACATTACATGTAAATTTTGCTACTGACTCCAGCAGAAGTGTAAGACATAAGAAACAAAGATTGAAAAAGGTGGTTCAGAACAGGCCTGAGTTTCGTGCACAGCACGAGGAACAACCCATTTCTGGATCACGAGAGGAAGGTTGTAAAGTCAGACACGTGTACCGAGGGCCAGGGAGGCTGCCTGATGTAGTGCAGAAGCCTTCCAAGCAGGTGGCCTGCAGCATCCTGCCAGCACACCAGGCAAACGTGGGAGGCGGGACAGAAGCCACCACGCTTCCCTATACATGAAGAATACTGTCGGCAGCACCAGTGACAGGGAAAATCATGCAAGAGGGAGTCCTTTTTCCTGCCTCAGCAGCTCCTGTGATCCCCAGCACTCTCCTCCCTCAGCCAGGGGAGCTCCACGGGGCACAGTCCATGGCAGGTGCCTGCCTGCCCTGTCCCAGTCACAGAATCAGGCACCTTGAAGACCATCAAGTTCCAGCTCCCCTGCATGGGCAGGGACACCTCCCACTACACCAGGTTGCTCCAAGCCCCATCCAACCTGCCCGTGAACACTTGCGGGGATGGGGCAGTTCACTCAGTTCAGAAGGTATATTTTCCTCAATAAAGTCAGAAAGGGAGAATTTAATATATCTGAGGCCTCTGGCTGCCTGTCACACCTGCCGGCATTGGCAGAGGCGGGGGGGACCACAAACTGACAGAAGCCGGTTTTCTTCGGAAGCCAGGCCAGATAAGCAGCCTCGCTTATTGCCTGCGAACCCAAGATAGACAAGTAACTAACTTGCCAAAAGCAGCCTTCCAGAGGTACCAGCTCCATCGGCTGCTGGGACAAGAAGACGAGCTGCACGACAGCGCAATTAAATGCACTCTCACGTCGCATCGGGGCGGTGACCAGTCCCCCCACATCGCCACAGACGGCAGGGAACGCGCCTGCTTTGTTCCTCTGTCAGGAAGCAGGAACTGCTGAGGGCTCCGACGCCTCCTGAGGCGATTCCCCGTCTCGTTGTAAAAACCTCCTTGGACAGACGGCACCGCGGGTTTGAGGGGCGGTTTTTGTGGGGGACACGCACCTCGCGGGTGGCACCGCGCCCGGTGGCGGGGCGGGAGAGAGAAAGGGAGCGGGAGAG
>NW_009970725.1:10903204-10918857 GCF_000747805.2 Chaetura pelagica
CCGGCTGCCTGCGGGCCCGGGGGGGCCGCTGCCCCAGCAGGGGAAGGAAGAAGGGCTCTGGTCTGGGAACCTTTGCGGTGGGAAGAGGTTGTGTTAGCAGGGGGGTGGTGAGTCTGTCCCTGCTGTTGCTTGTGGCCTTGATAAAGTTATTGCGAGTTGTAGTTCGTTGTGGTTTCCGTTCTCTTAGTTTGTAGGCAGAGGGCGTGTTGAGATACCGAAACAGGATTTGGAGGGAGGTTTGACTCCTGCTACAAGGAAAACTTAAGTGATGAGGAGCGTGTTAAGATGACTTTTAGGACTAGATGAGATTGCGTAAGGTCTTACAGGTTGTTTTGAGTTTGCGAAGTGTAATCTGCTCTTTATGGAGCTTTGTCATGGATTTGCTGGGGTGTCTTGGTCTTGCCATCTCTTCCTGCTTCCGCCCAGACTGCGATGCAGGAGCGGTGGTACCTGATGCTGCGGTTGATACGTGGGCAGAACTTGGAATTTAGCTTTGAGACTTTTGAGTTTGATGATTTAAGAGAAGGTCACCATTGTGTCTTAGTTTAATAAAGTTTCCAAATGATTGGCTGTGTTAAAATCCAGTACTAAACTTTATGTAGAGGCTTCATTGGGTGTGGTTTTTGCTGTGGTTTTATTTCTTATGAGTGACTAGATATCCACAGTCATTACAAAACCACTGTTGAAACACGAGGCTGTTCTCTGATGCTTTACTTCTGGTCACTGCCCCTGAACAGGTCACTGCCCCAGCTTCTACCACTGTTAGTGGGTTGTAAAGTTCTGTATCTTGTTGTCTGGCTCAAGCTCTAACAGTTGCTCAGGTTTGTGTCCTAGAGTTTATCCTTTTTCCCAGAGACAAGGAGTATAAGATGACTTTCTATCATTCTGTTGTTTGATATCTGTTGCTGTTCCTCAACTGAACAAGTGAATATCCAAGTGGTGCAGCCCTATTACTACCACTCTAGCAAAGTGGGTGCAATTTATTCTTTTTTTTTTTTTAAATATGTGAAAATCTTCATAAATAAAGCTTATGCTTTTTGAAATCTCTTATGGTAAGTCTTACAGACGAGATCTTAGATTAGAAGTTTCTTAAACAGTTTTCAAAACAAGGCCCAGACCATGCAGTTCATGATAGTATCAAGCAACAGAGACTAAATCTGCCAGTCCTGACTAGTGCTATCAAATGTGCAGTGTTTCTGCATTTATTTGCTGAAACTTTTCTATTTTCAGCCTCTACTTACTCTATTTCAATTATAAAAGCCTGTTTATTTTTTTAAATAAATGACCTGGTGGGTTTATCAGTTTAAATATTAATTTCTCTAAAAATTAGTGAGTCCATTGTGGTTAGTTCTTGCTCATTACATTGTTCATTGTTGTACACAGAGAGATAACACTATGTGCAAATACTTGGAGCTTTTTCAAATTCAGCTGATCTCTTGGCTAACTCAATTGATGTCCTTGTTTTTCTGAACGCATTCTAGTTTATCACCTTATTTCTCATGGAGTTTCCCAGGGTTGAGTGCAGTGTTTCAGGCATATCTACACCAAACTTGTGCTGAAAGGCAGGACCATCTTGATACCTGATGTGTCTCCCTCTGCAGGCTGATAGGTCTTTTCAAGTGAGAGTTCTGCCTTCTGTAGGGCTGCCTCCCCAGCCTAGTTGAAAGAAACTTAGACACAAGCATGAGTGAATTTTTCATCTTCTCAAGTCCCATCTTCTGACATGGCAATCTTCTGAACAGAATTAAAAAAGAGACTCTTCCCACCATATGTAGCTGCAGCTGCCAGTAGTCTGGTTGTGTTACCTCCTCTTGATTAGATTAGAATTTAATTTATTAGAAATAGAATTGAATTGCAGGTAGTGACTTGTTGGGAGGCACTGCAGCATATGCAAAGTAAACTTTTTAGTTTACTTTGAATAGGTCATATCCTGATTACTCTTAATTATTTCAGAAAACAGTTATGAAGAGATATTGACTGGTTTGGGTAGTGGCACTTTTAATCAATAATTTAGAGTTTAATGGTAATTTATGCAAGGGTTTTTACTGAGGTAAGAAAAAGATGCAAGTTATGCACAACCCTTGACTGCAGCTTGAAAGCAAGCCACCTTTACTGTCAGCTGTCTTCATAAGTATCTAGTTGTCAGGAGTTCATGTTTATTTGTTGAAGTGTTGTTGGAGGCCAGACATCTCAGATAGCTTGTGGTTAGTGAATGCAATGAAGAGAACTTCAGCGTTGTTAAACGATGCGCAGTTGCATTTCGTAGGCTATTTTTAGTTCAGGACATAATGGTTTGTTTTACACGTCAGAAGAACGTTGTATGTGCATGTAGGATTTAAAAGTGTGGAATTAGCAGGGGAAATCAGTAACACTCTTTGGAAACAGACAAGGAAGGACATAACCATGGAATATCCTTTTATGATCCAGATGCTTGGTGCTGCGTGTCATGTACCTGATACAAAGCAAGGTAAAAAGTCTTTCCTTTAATTAAAAAGTAAAAAAAAAACAACCCTAACAGCTTCTTGCCTGAGCACTGGATTGATTAACCATGTAAAGCATATTGTTGGCTTAATTTTGCTCCCTTTTATTTTGAGACTGAATCCAAGTTAGTGACTTCAGTCTTGCTTTCAAGGCATCTAACAGGAAATAACAGTAACTTGGAGCAAGTTGTCTGAGAAACTGTTAGAACTGTGCTGTGATTGTGATTAGAATTGCATTTCTGACCTGATAAAATTTTTTAAGTTACAAAATTAATACTTGGTGTAACTTTTAAAATGCTAGCATTCTTGTGTTGAAGCTTAAATTTGTCTACTTTCAGGACACTTGCTGCAGGTGCTTCCTGTAAAAGTCAAAATCAAGGATGGAAGGAATGTGGTTTGCATAACATTTGGTTTGGGCATAGTAAAGGACTATAGCAGCATGGATTGTTTGCATTAGATAAAACAAGCACAGAGGTGTACAAGACTTTTCAAAGCAACATTAAACACAGGGTCTGTCTTACTTTGATTCAGTGGCAGTGTTGAGGTCTTTGCATTACAGTGAATGACTCAGCTTTTAGCATTTGTACCGTAAACTGTAGTTGAATATTACATGTATCTTCCCAGCTAAATAGCAGCAGTTAACTTGAAAGTCTCACTTTTGCCCTGATTATATGAGTGTTTTAACATGTAAAGTACCACCTTTATTTCTTGACAGCTCAATTAGTGTAGTTGTGATACCTGAAACAATATATTCTATTAGAATATATAAATGTTTTTAAAGGTTGATAACTTGAACAATCTTCAGGTGTTTAGAATTATGTCATAAATTTAAATGAATATGCTTGCGTATAGATTGTGTTCCTCTGTGTAAGAGAACAGCAACATATTAACCAAGTCAATGTCATTTTTCTGACACACACACAATCCTCTGCTTGACTTTGAAGAACTCTAGAAGGGGTTCTTTGGCAGATCTTTCTCCCAGCACCATGCAGTGACCTTTGCAAAGGCTCTCCTCAGGGTCTTTCCATGTCCTGAGACCCACTGATCTTCTAACAGCAGATACACTAACAAAATGCTCTTCAAAGCCTAAAAAAAATGTGCTTTTTCCTCCTAAAAGTTAGTTTAGCATACTGCTTGATTTATTTAACCACTACATGCTATGCCAGCTTAGCAGCCCATAGCTTTCTATGTGGTAGCCTCCTAAACTGCTAAGTATGTAGCCATCTTAATTTGGGGAAGATGGAAATAGTGTACTGAATTAGCAGTATGAGCATGGTGTGAGTTGCATTTCAAGAACTATGATTTGTATTTTTATTTAGTCTGTTGTTGGCCTACAGTGCCAGTCCCTGAATCCTGAAAGAATACCAAATTAAAGAAAACAGAGCAGGAGATATTTAAAAGGTGTACTTTGGGATATTTGCTTGTAACATACAATGGCTAAAGGAACATAAAATTCCTTCCCCGAGGATTTGTAATCTGATCTAATAAGGCCAACTTTTGGATATTTTTCTCTCTCCCTAGAACCAACAGCCAACATGTCAAGCAAAAGAGCCAAGACAAAGACCACCAAGAAGCGCCCTCAACGTGCCACTTCCAATGTATTTGCCATGTTTGATCAGTCACAGATTCAAGAATTCAAGGAGGCCTTCAACATGATTGACCAGAACAGGGATGGCTTCATTGACAAAGAGGATTTGCATGACATGCTCGCCTCCCTTGGTAATGTCTGAGGAAGGGAAGGGGAGGTCTGTAACTTACCTATCCAGCTGATAATTATCTCATGTAGAAATAGAATAATGTGGTATTTGTTAACCCATTGATCTCGGATCTGTTGCCATGACTTTCAGCTGTGAATAATAGCAATGAGATGCTATTAAATATGTTGCCTATGTCAAGTACTGGTTTTGCTCTTGTATCTGATCTTTTATTGATTATTTTTTTTTAATCTATGTATGTTTACTGTAGGTAAGAATCCAACAGATGAATACCTAGATGCCATGATGAATGAGGCTCCAGGACCCATAAACTTCACAATGTTCCTCACAATGTTTGGTGAGAAGTTAAATGGCACAGACCCAGAAGATGTAATCAGGAATGCTTTTGCTTGCTTTGATGAAGAAGCAACAGGTAAGTGGGTGAAATAACAGTGTATGTGTATTACTTCTACTTGCTTTAGTAAGAATAAATACTTGTATTCATAGAATGGTGATTAATTTCTTAACTCTGAAAATTCTGATTTCTGCAAACTAAAAATCATGCCATGTGTCCTTGGCAGCTGAAGTTGTTTTCAAACGCTATAAAACTTAAAGTCCCAAACTTCTTGCACTTCACTTGTGTTGTTCAAGATGGCAGAAAGGCAAAAAAGAGGTTGATTGAGAGCCACACCCTTAAAATTGTTTAAGTTAAAATTTGGGTTGGGTGTCATTTTCTTAAAGGGAATCCTTGTCTTCAAAGCTATTACACTTTTTATGAAGAACTTGTTTTCTGTCACCTTCCCTCTATTAAGCTGCATTTAAAGGACAAGAAAGTTAATACAAGAAAACCTTTGTATGACTCATGAGTTCTGATGGAAAAATTCACAAAGGGGCTTGTTTAATAAACAATGGCAAAAATGTATTCTTTGCAGCCAGTGTAGTAAATCCAAGTTTTATCACCAATTTCAGTTCAATTTAGAATCCTTGAAATATTTCAAACTTGTCTTTGTTTCATGTATTTGTTGAACATTGGTAGTCAAGTTCCTTTTTTAGTGGTGTTCATTAGAAATGTTCTAGACAAAGTTGTGTAAAACGGGCAGTTGTTAGAAGGCTGTCAGTATTACCAGGAATGTAAGCCCGGCTGTTGGAAAGAAGGTCCAATCTCTATGCTGACAAATTTGTATATTCTTTGAAACAACATGGGCAAATCATAAAATGGTCTTTCCTTGAAGTAGAGAGACCATGCAAACCAATTAAGAGGCTTAACTTGATTGAATGCTTCAATTATTTGGTAACTATATTAATAGACTTTAGTGGCTTTTTTTTCATGTGGCAACAAAGACTGTAGGTCTCTTTTACTGAAACAAAGAATTCAAGGAGAGAAATTATCTTCCATCTATTAGCAGATAAATATAAAAACTCCTTTCTCTTATCTCCTCTTGTATAATATTCTAGGGTTCATCCAAGAAGACTACCTGCGGGAGCTGCTGACCACAATGGGAGACAGGTTCACAGATGAGGAGGTAGATGAGCTGTACAGAGAGGCACCCATCGACAAAAAGGGGAATTTCAACTACATTGAATTCACACGCATCCTGAAACATGGAGCAAAAGACAAGGATGACTGAGCAAAGGTCCTGGTCCCTGCAGATAATCTCTACTTAGGTTTATTTTTGAGGGTTTCTTCCTGATAGAACTTGTTGCATGCATTTAGCTTTACAGCTTTTGCCTTTCTCTATGTATTTATCTACTCCAGGCCATTTAGGCACATTTGCACCTCTATAATCAGACTGGAAGTAGGGAGAATATTTTGAGGAAAAGGATGTGGGGACAAAGATCTGTGGACTTCTGATAGTCCAGGAAAACAATCTCAATGTTACTGGTGTAGCTGGATTTTTACATTTTTGTAATAAATGCCATTTTGAAATAAAGATTGCTATATAGAAAAAAATACCTCAGTCTTTTTTCTTAAGGGGTGACATTTCTATTATGCATTTACAAATACAGTTGTGTTAATTGTATTTTACTTGCAGTTGTGAATCAAGATAGAAGACTTAATTTCATAATGTTTTGTTCAGTGCCTCTCAGATCTGATAGGCTCCCAGCAGTATGTGCTGGTGTCTTTGAAAATGCAGCTGTAGAAATCTCTTAAGCACAGTCAGATGTCACTTCAAAAACCTGGTGTTAGTAGTTAGCCAAATAAATGGTTAGGGAAGATTTTTACAATTGCTTAATGGCCAACAGAAAACATTTATGGTTCTTAAGCAGATATGATGCTCAGCTTTGATTTTCTTTTAATATTTATAGGTTTTTAGCAGTATTTTCATGTCAAAGTTTGCATTCCTGTTTGTTAAATTTTTTATGCTGGCAATAAGTGGGGAATTAGGCATATTTTTTTTCCCCATCTGCTGAAGGAAGCTTGGTGCAAAGGAATCTGTCTTTGAGATAAAGTGTCTGTGCTGGCACTAATTAACAGCAATACTTGGCCAGAAAACCTACCTAAAACTTTATTGTTCTCTAGCTTTTAATTTGCACATGAGAATGTGAGCAAAGTAATTCTGAGGATTAACTTGGTAAAACACTAGACATCCTAAGGCACCTTTCACTTTGAAAAAGATCATAGATTTTCCTCAGCTACATTGATAAGGTAGCTTTTAAGTGAAAAACGATAACTCATTCAAAAACATACTCTTGTCTTGAATAGCAAGAGAAGAGGAAGGTTGTTCTCTTAGTTCTTAACATGACTGTGTCCTTCAATGTGTCTCATTTTCTTGGCTACTGCAAACTGAAAAGCATGAGGGGGATTTGTCTTACCTATATATTTATCAAAGTGATGATCTCTTACCCACAAGCCATGCCCTGAGCCATTTCACATGTCTTAAGACCCCAAGGAGTAAGAATGTTTCTTCAGCTAAAGGCTGAGAGCATATACTATAAGAAGGGTTTGTCTCATGTCCTGTGTGACAGAAAGAAGGTTTAGTTACCTATCTTGTGTTCCCAGTAGAGCAGGGAGATATTCTGGGTTTAGCTTTGTAGATAAGTTAACTTGACAAATTATAATATGTAGGAATGGTGTGATTTTTTTATTATTATTATTATTTGATTTCTGGGTGGTTTCTTTCACATCAGAGCCGAAAAACTCAAGCCATTCTTTTTCTAGCTTTGTGGGTTTTAACTGGAACTTTGCCTCAACTTCTGTCTTTTTCTTCTACCCAGACTGTGTTCTTTGCTACGCTACTTTAGACTGCCATGTGCTTCTTTTCTCAAAAGTTTGTTTTTAAACTATCTCGGTGATCTTCAGTGTGGTTGCTGAGGTATTTGTCCATGGCATGCCTGCAACATTCTAGGAACAGCTGATTTTTATTTAATTTTTTTAGAATGTAGTTTACACTTGTGGAAGTTTTCACCTGTGCTGCACATGTCAGAGTCAACAGTGTGGAGACCTATGAAACCCTTGTTGAAGTGTAACTGTAACGTTGCTACGTAACATGAAGCTAAAGCAGTTACGCAGCCTCTTCTTCAGACTGATCTTGTCATATCTGCGCAATATTGTGCGTGTACATGCAAGCGGCCTGTGCTCAAGAGGGGTAGGTGGTAGACTATCTTGATTTTTTCCTTTTGAATGTCTAAATGATGCAAGATTCACAGGATCAGTTTTCTTCTGTTATAAACAAGTCCCCAAACCATTATTTTCCTGATCCTGCCTTCTCGGTAAATTTTAGGTGGTGATGTCTTTGTTACACTGAGTAATCGGCAGACAAGCCAGCTGGATTTTTCTTGCTGGAAGTAAATTTTAAAGCAGTGATTTTTAAACCCTGAATAGGAGTTACATCCTCCTCTAGTTGGTATCCTCTGTTAGAGGCAATTGTCCACTTCAGAATCTGTACTGCAGCGCTTCATTTTTTAACAGCCAACTGAAATGTGGGCTGTAGATGGATACATACTTGGAAAGACACAATGAAGAATTTTCAAGGGTGTTAAAAGTAAAACTAGTTACGACTTTTCAAGTCAGGTTTCCCCAGTATCTGTATTGTAATGTAGAAACCAGTTGACCTGCAAGTGGGCATAAACCCCTTAGCCACTGGAAGGCTATGTGCCCTACAGACCCAACTAAAAGACCATATAAGAGCATCAGATGTGTTTTGTAGCTAGGCAGTGAGGAATGTCCAGACAGCTGAGGTTGCATGCTGAGGGCTGCAGGGATGTGTCATCAATAATCTACTTCCAAAAATAAAAATAACTTTGGTCACTGAACAAGCTTAAGATTCTGATGACTTAGACGAGCATTTTGCAGTCAAAATCTTGGAACCTAATCTTTTCTCTCTTGGGATTCATATATAATGGTCTCAAAGCTCTATGCCAGACTGAGCTTGTGATGAAAAACTATTTTCATAGGCTGATGCACACATTTAATAGTCTTACATCTACAGTGATATATAATGCCCTGTGAAGCACTATTGAAAAGCAGTGATTTATTTTATATGCTTCATGTATCCTGTTCTAAGGCTACATCCACAAAGGTCAAATTGATGCCAAAGAGCTGCTGCAGCTGCATGAGAAACCTCTGAAGAGGACTCTATTTGTGTGAAGTCCTGACAGTATATGCTTAATTGCTTTTTATTTTTTCCCCTACTCTACTCCTGGAGATACCAGTAATAGGGAACATATTAAACACTCAGGATACACTTGTTTCTGCTCTTTACCCTGCGTTTAAGCGAATAAAACCATCATCCCACAGTGATCAAATGACAAACATTTCACAACATGAAGTCACCTTAATATATTAGCTCAGCAACTAACTTGATGTCACAGAGGTGGTGGTATATGCCCTGAAGTAAGGATCCATTTCACCACTGACTGAAGAACTATCTTTAGATCGCTTGTTTCTAGGATCACTGTCCTATGTTGATAATGAAATGTAACACAGGGGCCCCATTCGGGCTCAGGACAACAGTAACAGTACATGCCTTTGTGTCCTGCCCAGTGCATTTGTACAAAAAGCTGGAAAATAGCGGAAATCTTGTCACCATGTGTTTCTCATGCATACAGCTTCTCGTTGTTAGAAGCATTACTAACCTATTACTTGGACTGTTCCTTGGGTGCTACAAATGGCAACTAATCCCTCTTTTACCACACTGAAGGCATTCAGGCAGTTTTAAGTGTAATAATGACAGTGTAAGTATAATAATAACAGGTAACAATCAAAGTAGAGTCAGGGACATTTTAGATACCAGCAGTTAATCTGTCGTTGCTGCTGCTGTACCCATGCTCCTATTTTGGCTTGCTTAATTTTTCAAACTTTACTGTCATTTTTAGATAACATCCTCTTTGGAAAAATGACTTAGGATGACAAGTCACTCAAAGACAGTATTACAGAAGCCAGGAATAATATAGAGGCAAGCAGGAACCAGTAAATGCCTCTCAAAATGCAGCTTCAAAATGAAACTTTGAAAAGCAATACGAAAAGAAAAAACAATTTCATGCAGTTCATATTTGCTGCACTCAGCAGTGACTCCAAAGAGATCACTGTTTTCTTGAACTTTTGATATGTTAGATAAGAAACTTAGTATTAAAAAAAAAAAAAAAAGGCTCATCCATTTTCCTCTCTAGTCCATGAGCCTGTACCATATAATTTCCTGGAACTACTCATTTCAGGTAGGCACAAATTCAGTTGCTGTGAACAAACCATACAGGCTGCTGTGGCTGCACATCCTTCAGTAATCCTGATGCTAGATCTTGAAAAAAATAACTTCTATTGCAAACTTCAACAATACAGAAATAAATACTAACAAGGAATTTTCAGACTACAGGGGTGATATTCCCTAAAAAACAAATCATACAGAACAGACTTTGCATCACAGGGCTTAAGGGGTCATGTAGTTTGTATGAATGTAGTAAATTCAAGGGAAGGTGTTTTCATGTTTCTCAGAAGCAGGTAGTTAACAGGAGAGCAGGAACCCAAACTGCCTCCTGGAAAATCCCAGCTGCTGCTGCATACATATTCCTCTTCCATGCAGCCATTATTTGGTTGCTAAGGAAACCAGGCTTGCAGTTTGATAAATCTTGGAAGTCAGTTACAAATACTACAGGATTAGGCAGGTCAAGACTACCTTCAATACATGTACCTAAAAGAGCAGATGGTACATGACAGCAGGACTCATTTTCGCACTCCCATAAGGTGTCACTGCTCAATATTACAAGGTTTATTTCATCCTTATTTTGCAATTTCCTCATCTTTACTATTTTAGGTTATCAGTGCACACAACCTCACTAAATACCAAATACCAATACTAAATGTGTTTTTTTCTTTTTTTCCCCCTCATTAACATTATGGATACAGCTCCTTGTGAGTCAAAAGACAGCATTTCACAAAAATTTCCAGCCTCTTTCAAGCACTTTCAAGTAAGTGGGTGTAAAACGAGGCCTGTGAACTCTGTCTGAGTATTTGCTAAAATAGAGCTGGTGTCAGACATGAGTAACTTGAACCTTGACTTAGTATTGTATATAAGAGACACTGGTGTTTTTTTTTTTATATATAAAATTATTCTTCCTTTATTGTGAGCTAACCATAGCTAACACAATAGGCTTCATACTGGCAACGTATTAACATCCCACAAGAAGCATGTTGATTTTGAAACTGCTCCACAAGCAAACCAAGCTTGCATAGGCATCAGGTAAGAAGAAAACAGCTTACTTTCTATGTCAAACTCCCTCTGGTTTTCTGGGTATTATTTAAAATACCACTTTAGGCCTTTGGCCAAACATTAAGCACATTTCACTTCCTTCCTTATTTGTACATAAACACTGACAGATGGATACAAACAATAATTTAACAGGCAAGGAGAGGGCACATCTGTATGTCCTTAAGTTTAGCAGAATTAACTACACGTGTTTGAAAGACTGGAGACTTTGCTCTTTTTTTACTAAGAATACTTTATCAACGCTAACTTTTGCATTTCATTTATAAACATTGCATATTTCTGTTTAAAACTAAAGCAAAAAGGGGAGAAGACCCCACAGATTTGGCTAAAGATATTGTAATGTACCAGCTGGGATAAAATACAAGTGATGGACATAAAGCACAAGTGGCAGCACAGTGACTGCTTTGTCATAAAGAACAGGTAGTAAAGGAGAAAAAACTAGCAGCAATCAACAGCCCAAGATGTACTTTTCAAATTTATTTATTTTAATTTTATTTTAAATTTGTATTCTTATATATAAGGATTATGGACTTCAGAATGCAAGGAGCACCTTGTCTCCTGAGTTCAGTTACTCAATACCCCATCAAACATATTTCAGTGCTCAATTCATACAGTGAATGAGTTGCAGCTTAAAATAATTGCATTGGGGGTTTTAATTTACTCCTGTTTTACACTTTATTGACTTTATTTACTTTCCATTACATTTCTCTGCTTTGTCCTAGGCCCTGGCATATTGTAATTACCCAACACTACAGAGAACTTACCTTCTTGCCTTTTCCACACCTATGCACACTATAAGTTATCAAAAAGCCAAAATGGAGCTATTTCTCAGTTTCAAAATGGATAAAGAATATACCTTTCTTCCACAGTCTCCAGTACATTATCTGAGAGCCTTCACTTCTCATGCTTCAGCATCTACATTGTGACAGGGACCACCTGGGAAAGCATTTTTATTCATAGAGTCTTTGAATGAAAACAGGGATGCCCCTTACCTGCTTAGAAGTCCTGCTCTGAGGCCCTCCAAGAGGCCCAAGCAAAGACATGCATTCAGAATCCCTTCTTTCACTCATAACTTCTCAAACCTTTTCCCTTTGGATCACAGTGCTGGAGCTATTTTTGTAGAAATTCCAGAACAACTCTGGGACACTCCCAGCATCACAAAAAGAATGACTCACTCTCACTGATGCACCACTGCAATTGGGATAGCATGACAGAGACAACAGATTCCAGCTGGAACCAGGGAAGAAGAGATGGAAAGGCAGAGGGATGAGCCAAAATACTAGGTGAAGCAACTGACAGCCAAAATGCTGCTGTTAAATGACAGATTTGACCTAGAAATTACTTAGAACAAAATTTTTAAATACTTGATTGTGCTCTCAATACTTAAGCTCTACAAGCAACACTTGCTACTGCTGTTGAACAATGATAATATGCTCAGAAAAATCTCTTTAACTGGCAAAACCATCCACCACTGGACTAGGTAGACTTCTACTGTGAGCTGTTCCTGTAACATCAATGAGATTCATAAAGAAGCATCATATGACACAGACCGATTCTGCCTCATTAAGCAACCAAGTTAATCACAAGTATTTGCACTGCCATTTTAATTCAGCAGAGGTGAGAGAATCTTTCAGTGCTTGAAGGGGCCCTACAGAAAAGCTGGGGTGGGACTTTTTACAAAGGAGAGAGAGGACAAGGGGCAATGGATCAAAACTGGAAGAAGGGAGATGAGATTAGACATTAAGAGGAAATTTTTTAGTGTGAGGGTGATGAGACACAGGAACAGGTTGCCCAGGGAAGTTGTGGATGCCCCATCCCTGGAAGTGTTCCAAGGCCAGGTTGGACGGGGCCCTGAGTAACCTGATCTCATGGGAGGTGTCCCTGCCCATGCAGGGGGTTGGAACTAGATGGTCTTTAAGGTCCCTTCCAACTCAAACCATTTTATGATTCTACCATATGATTCTACGAATAGAGAGCATTAAATGAAAGGAGGGAAAAGGTTTACTGTAAACTGCTTGCTGTCTATAACAGCACTGGAATTTACGTACAAAACATGTAATTATGAAGGCTTTTAGAAATTACAAATAAAAAAAATGTCTAGGAAAATATTTCAACATCACCAAAAGTATTTATATTAAATGGATAGGGTAAAAAAAAAAACTGCACACATTTTGCTTAAAAGGGTTTTTACTTAAGCAAGGCTGACATAAATAAGAAAGGTGAGAGTAATGAAGGGAAAAGTAGAATGAACAAAGCTGAACAAGTTAAGAGCTCAGCACTGTTTTTTTTAAATCCTGTTTCAAAATGGATACAGTCATTCCTATTCTGTATGGTTTATGAAGGAAATTATGCGGTACTGAGAAATTAACAAAAGTTGGCATACATTACTGGATGCGATAGAGCAAGCCTTTTTCCCCAGCTCACGAAACAATAGAAGCCCGTCACTAGGTGGCACCACGTTGTGGTACAGCACCGCAGGAGCAGCCGAGAAGCCCCGGCCCCAAACGCCCCGCAGTGCCCGGCAGGAAAGGTACCACTCTCTGCAGAGCAGTTGTAGAAACGCTTCCCTCTGGACAGACTTGGCACTGGGCGGTGGCAAAAGGCAGGATGAACCACTTAGCAGCAAGCCATCCATTTCAGCCTCGGGCTTCCCAGAACACCTTTTCTCTGCGATGTGCCTGGACTGTTCTAGAAGAGCCTGAAGGCCAGCTTCAAGACCAGGCCTGCTGTCCCATCAGATAGCCATCTGCAAGCACAGCTCTCCGTGCAGTTACACATCAGAACACAGAGCAGCCTGCTACTCACGAAAGGAGCCTGTCTACTCAAGAAACAGCCCGTGGCTTCACTGTACTCTCAGAAACATTCTCTAAGTCAGCAGCAAAGTGGGATTACAGCCACTCTCTCCTCCAGGTATGCACAGTCACAGGGAACCAAGAACTGATCAGGGCTGTAGGCAGCTCACAGGTACCATCCTCAAGCAGCAGCATCTCCAGAGGGAGGTTTAAATAGCAGAAACTAAGTCCTGCTCACCTGAGAGATCATCATAACACAACTTCTTAATTAAAAGCTGGAGCACAATAAATTCGCAAAAGAAACTCTTTACTTTTTTCTTCTTAAGATTTATGGCAATGAGTAAAATGATAAATACTGTAAGAGGCAAAACATCCCCTTTTTCCCCTTTAAGTGTCTTTAGTGGTATAATGAATGCTGAAGTTAGGTAAAATTGAACCATTTGCAAAAGCACCATATAGATTTACATTGCACAGAAAATCATGTGCATTTAACAACTGCTGCTCATTCCATTATGATGTCACAAATTAGACAGAAAAGCTTTAAGAGAGACACAGATAACTGTCAGTAAAACTCATACTGGACAAGTAATACTACTGTAATTATTCTCACATCTTTAAAAGTTAAAACACTAGTAATAACATACACAGTGACAGGTTTCATATATAACACCTTTTTAATAGCATGAAAGCCAATACAATATAGAGTTGCATGTTTGCAGGTGTGGTTCCGATTAGAGTAACTGATAAAAGGACTTTAAGATGTGAAACAACTATTTTCATAACACACAATTCTGATGTTCAGGCTTATCACAGAGTACTTTATGCTATCTTGGCAGTTCTATTTCTTTTCTGCCCACTCACACTTTGCATATAATTATCTTGATATGCATGCACTCAATTAATCAAATCCTAATGCATTTTTTCCATTGCATTTTGAGGCAAACTTTAGCAGAGCAATATTAAAATTAATCAGGGAAGTATTCTTACAAGCTAATTAGGCCAAGTTCTCAGACCTCATGAAATAATTCTGGTTTGAGGGGAGGGCAGGGAAAGAAAGTTGGTTGGGCCTCTGAGCAATTAAAAGTGTCTCACTTAAAATCTGGGACTGCAACTTCCAGATGATATATTAACCAGTACATACAGTGTCTAAATATAATCAATGTACATTTGTAAATATATTTATGTATTTATTTTTATATATTCAGCACAAGCCCGTTCATATTTTTTTCTCTATTTCCTCCCTAAGAGTTATGGTTTACCAAGATACTGATCGTATACCGACAAAACTGGTAACAGGCAGGAAAGAAGTTAAAAGAATGATGAACTGACAGAGCAGAGATTTCCCATCTGACAGTATTTCAGAATCTTTTTGTGTGCTAAGTTTCTTAAGCCCAAGTAACTTGAATGGGATTTCAATATGCAAAATGTGAATAAGCATTCCATTCAAAAGAAATTTAAAAATACATAAGTGGTCCTGGGCTAAAAAAAAACCCTGCTTCTTAAGTCATGTCAGACCCCATCCTCAAGGGAGCACTAGGAAGAGCTTTTACCTCAATTTATTTGAAATCCTACATCAGTAAATTAAGAAAGCTAAGAAAAAAACTAGTGAAGAAAATACAGACAAGAATAAATCTTCCATGGGGTCTTATAATGTATAGCTGCAAGAGGTGTTAAATCTTGTTCATGCAGCAGTCTCCGTTCAGAAGACTTAAAGATGCAGAGTATAATTTTTCTGATCCCTAAGCGGGGGAGACTCAATGTCATGAGAACACCTTAAACTGGTTAAATCAGGCTTCATTTACCTCACTGCTATGACACCATGAACCTGTTAACGCCGCGGCCGCCGCCTGACGCTTCAGGAACACGAAGCTCCATCTTCAACGTGATGCATATAAAAATAAGCACACGGGAAGAACCCGCAGACCCGGGAGAAGCCCTCCAGAACTTCCATCTCTCAAACCAACAGCGCGGCCCGGGGCAGGAACC
>NW_009970725.1:10921572-10964688 GCF_000747805.2 Chaetura pelagica
ACCAGCGGCGAGGCCGTGAAAGGGACCCCGGCGCCATCGGCAGTGACATCGTCTCTTTACGGGGGAGGGCGAGAGCCCTTCAAGCTCGGTGCGGCCTTGAAGCCTGGGGCGGGATACCGCCTTTGAAGGGAGATCAGCCTTCCTCCGGGGCAAAAAAATAAATAAACAAACAAAAATAATTAATCCGTGCTGTGCTAGCTGGAGAAGCTGAGCGTTGTCGCTGGACTTGATTCTCTCCACACGTCCAGGCTTAGGGCAGGTTGTTTTCAGGTCACAGCCTTCTGTGGTTGAAGCTGAAAGGGGCTATATGTAGGTTTCCCCCTTTCGTCCCTCCCTCCCAGCTACTTTAAAGGACAAATGCAGTTTTCTGCAGTTCATTTTATAAAATCTTAAAGCTTGCTTTGCAGCACTGTGCAATGGAAACCTCAGCAGGCCTAGCAACAGGTAAATTAATTAACAGAGCAATGGAATGAACAATTGCACTGCCTTGTTCAGACCCTAACTCAGCCTGAGTGTTACAGGTGAAGATAACCTTTTTCTGAGCAGTTTTTCTAGGGAGATGAGCAAAAGCAGTGGGAGTTGGTTGCTTTCTCCTTTTTGCTTAACAGAGTAGGCGGCAGAGATCAGCTTTCAGACATGCCAGGTTTGTATAGATTTCAGGTAAAATTAAATGCGTAAAATCACTGGCATGAGCAGAGGTATAGCTTGCGTAGTTTCCTCCTACTTTTAGGTTGTTATAAATAATGGAAGGCAAGAACACAGACTCGTACAAAATAGCAACTACTTACTGCTGTCAGGTGTAAAGTATAGGTGCTTCAGAGTTTGTTCAGGTGAAATGAGTTGAGTTTCTCTTTCCCCTACTACCTAATATTGCACAGTTATTGTGTATGTCCATACAGAGCTTTTTCACTTAATGACAGTTCTCAAAACCTCGCTTTGCTCTTTTAGGCTTGAGACCAGTCTGAATTCCCTTCTTGCAGGAGCATTTATCACAAAATAATCCCAGACAAAAGCTGTCCCATTGAATACTGAAATTGAAATTTAACTTGCATCTTCTTTTAGTGACTTTTTTTAGGAGTCTGTCACTTGTTCATGTTTTCTGCATTTTCTTTTCCCTTGTTGATTAGGGAAATAATGTTCTGATGAGAGGAAATTGAAGTGTGTTAGAGGTGTTTTCTGTCTGTGAACTGTAACCTTAGTAGAGATTGTTTTCTTAAAATTCTTAACTGATTTTATTGTATTTATTTCTCTCCCTAGTGTCAAAAAATCAACATGTCAAGCAAAAAAGCAAAGACAAAGACCACCAAGAAGCGCCCTCAACGTGCCACTTCCAATGTATTTGCCATGTTTGATCAGTCACAGATTCAAGAATTCAAGGAGGCCTTCAACATGATTGACCAGAACAGGGATGGCTTCATTGACAAAGAGGACTTGCATGACATGCTCGCCTCCCTTGGTAATGTTACTTTTCTGTTTATGGTTGCCAAGCAAATTTGTGATGTTAAAATTAGAATATTGTGTTTGGGATAGCTTATGAGAGGTGTCTCAATTTATATTACATTATATAGATAACTTTTAGTTTGAAATCTAAACCAAACCTGAATCCCTTTCTTTGTAGGAAAGAATCCAACAGATGAATACCTAGATGCCATGATGAATGAGGCTCCAGGACCCATAAACTTCACAATGTTCCTCACAATGTTTGGTGAGAAGTTAAATGGCACAGACCCAGAAGACGTAATCAGGAATGCTTTTGCTTGTTTTGATGAGGAAGCAACAGGTATGTGGATGAAACTCAGTTGCTTGGTGGGGGGGAATTACTTTTATGTTGTTTATTTGGGTTTCTAAATAGTAATCCTTCTAGATGGCATATTCTACCAAGTAATGAGAATTTTACTTATTACTGAGAAAGTAAAAACTGCCAGGCTATTCTGTGTGAGTACTGAGGACTAGTAGTAATGTTTTTTTGTAAGGCTTTTAAGAAGAGTGTTTTAACTGGGTAGCACATATGTTCCTTAAAGTGTAACATAAAATGCATTTGCTCTAAGAAGATAACGAATTCAAATTGGTAACTGTGATTTTCTATGACATGTGAAATCTGTAACACAACTGCGTTTGCCCTCCCCTCGTGGTAGATCTGAGAAGCATCTGAATTCTTCCATGTTTTTAGTATTTCAAGACGAGCTGTCCAGACTATGTAAACTCTTTTGAACCCTTGTCTTGTGTTGTGTGTGTTAAGGCTCTGATCATGTGTGGCATGTGTCATACCCTTACTGGCAGCTCGGTTTGTTTTCAGGCTGCAGGAAGGGCTGCAGCCATAATGATCTAAAGATAAAAACCGGGTGAAGTCTAGAAGACAGAAATGACAGATTGGACTGACTTGCATTGCCAGATGGGGTGAAAGAGGAAATGCAGAGTTCAGTTTTACTATATCAGACTTTCAAGGTAGTTCCTGTAATCTTGAGGTTAGAGTTTATGCTTTTATTTATTTATTCTTGTAGGCTAAGATTCCAGAGAAGTGTGTAGCAACCAGGAATGAACCCTTAGGATATTCTCCAGAATTACAGAATATCAGTGCTTTGTCATGTTGTGAACATGCCTTACTAGTGTGTGTTGAAGTTATGTAGCCTCTGTACTAGAGATGTCACAGCACCTATAACTTCCCTCACAAATGTGCACCACAGTAGTTCAGTCTAACCTGTGGATATGTTCTCTGAACCTTTCAAATTATATTATTCAATTTCTAGCAGCTACTTTCAGTCTGTGTATTTTTAGCACCCTTTGCCTTTTCAAAGAGTATCTCCTTCCTGTTGAGGTGTAGGTAAACAGCCTTTCTGTTCGTAAGGCCTTTTCAAATGTTAATTGACTTCCTCCCTCTCGAGGGAAATCTCTTTACCATCTCCTAGAGAAGGAAGTTCTGTTAGTAGGTTAATTATTTTCTCTCCACAGGTAGTCTGACGTGCTACAGGGTTTTTTTGTGTGCACCAAAATAAGAGCCTGCAAATTACAATATAAAGAAAATGATTGTGCTACCAGTTCTTTTGAAGAGTAATCTTTTACGTCTATGTAAACAATAAGTTACTAGTTCAGGCCCACATGTACTGATAAGATTGATTTTATTATCTTTCAACTCTGTGTGGTAAATGTTTTAGTCTAGTCCTAGGATGATTTTAGGTTAATGGTTCCATAGTCCCTTTTGTGTCTTATGCCATCTTAAAATTTTAACCAGGAAACATGTTAGATATGTTATACTGTTTTATTTATTATTTCTTTTTTATTCATAATAATCCACACGCAGTCTGCAAAATAACATCTGATGTATTTTTAGAACCCATGTTATGTTTTCCTTTTACTCATTCTCAGATTTGGCTTCTGATCAGTTTGTTCCTTTTAAAAATGAAGAAAGGGATTTCCAGCTATGTCAGACTTTTTTTCCCGCTTCATAATCTCCACGTGCATGTCTGTTATGGGTCTGATTTTCTAGCTCTTCGTCAGTGTAGTTAATCTACATCGAAGTTGTATGTGAGGGAGAGGGGGACTATTGTTTGCTTTATAGTTCGGTGCTGCTGAAACTTCTAGTGTATTCTTAGTATGGCAACGTCGTTCGGTGTTTAAACACCCAGCTGTTCAGACAGAAGCAATTAAGTCCTTGAGGCTAAACTTGCAGCACCAGAGGCCTTGCATTCTTTGAATACTAATCCTTATGTCACCTCTGCTACTTGGTCTCTGCAGGACTGCAGAAATAAAGAGCCTAATCTGTTTATAGCTGCTTTTTTCCCTTCTTTATGCACATCTGCAGAGACAACTCCCGAAATTTGACCCAATTAAGATGGGCCTGGGTAACTGAACATTCTCCTCGTTTTTTTAATAGAACATTGCTGTTAGCTTTCTTCATTTGGAGTCAGTAGTCAAGGGCTTGTCTACACTGGGATATGATGGTTTCAGTTAGCATATGTTGAAACACTTTTTCCCTTCACCCAGCATACATCAAGCCCATATTTGTCGTGCGCATTGACTGCCTTTTAGTCCCCTGATTCGATGATTTGTTTTGTCTCTCTAATGAACTCTGCTTAAGCTATTCAACTCTCTTTCCAAAGCAGAAATTTTTTTTAAAAAATCACGTTCTCACTGAATCTACATTAGCTGATGTGGTTGTTTACAGATGATTTCCAGCTGTTCTGTAGTTTACATGTCTTCTATTTTTGAACGGATTTCTACCTCCTCTGTTCTGTTACTGATCTTTCTCCAACTGAAGTTCAATAACCAATTTCTCTCTCAAATGAAGCAACTATTGTACATTTAAAGGCATGGTAACTCTTATTTCAGTAATTAAGCAGTTTCTTCATTCTTCTGTCTAACATTTGTTATGTGCATTCTTTTTTTCATCTCTAAACTTTCCCGGAATTATTTGGCAACTGGTGGTTCTGCCCACCTCTTGAAGTTGAATTAATAGAACATACTTAGCAACTGCAAATTTTTATCTTTGTTAATTTCCTCAAAAATCTTCTGCTAATATTTCAGCATAAAATTAATAACTTTCTATATCCTAACATTTTTTTACTAGCTTCTCTACCTCTCTACAGTAAACATCCTTCCTTCCTCCTGTGTTAACTTGCGTAGTCCTGCTTGAAAGTCTTTCCCTGGACAATTGCCAGCAGTTCACTGTATTCATGTAAACTGCCTCCAGCAACAGTATTGTGAAGCAGTGAAGAGTCAACTGGTGGTTATTTAGTCCCCAGAGGAAACTAGTTTATAGAGAATGCACAAATACGTTTAGTTAAGTCAAGAAAAATACAGTTCAATTCAGAGAACACTTTGTGTAATGACGGGAACTTGTTTTTCCACTTCAAACTGTTGAAGATGAGTAGGTGGAAATAGGTGTTACTAGATTACAGCTGATTAGGCCCTGTTTTCAAAAATCTCTGAAATGCATCAAATGTCTCCCTCTTCTTGCATTCAAAGAATTTCTTTAGAACTCAATTAAGAAAGTATTTGGGGTTCTTCGTGCAAATGTATGTATTACATGCTGTATCAGTTAATTGCATGTCTGTTGGTTTGTCTTGTCTTACTGCTTTTGAAGACTAGGCTAAGAAATGGCTTCTCTTTGCCTTTCTTCTCTGTATGACTCATTCTAGGGTTCATCCAAGAAGACTACCTGCGGGAGCTGCTGACCACAATGGGAGACAGGTTCACAGATGAGGAGGTAGATGAGCTGTACAGAGAGGCACCCATCGACAAAAAGGGAAATTTCAACTACATTGAATTCACACGCATCCTGAAGCATGGAGCAAAAGACAAGGATGATTGAGCAACTATCTGGATACCTGCAGATAGCTTTTTTCCCCCCATTAATTCATTAATTTTATTTCTCAGGCTTTTTTTTTTTTTTTCTTATTGGGACCTTTTACATACATTTTTAGCATTCCAGCTTTTTCTTTGTGGAATCTGGGGCTGCTCAAGCACACCTGTGCCTTTGTAAGAAGAGTGGAAATGGACAGGAGAGAGGACAGCTTGCAGTGATAGAGGTTGAGGGACAAAGATCAGTGAATGTGGAGGCCCAGGAAAAAATGGCAGTTCTACTCACCCTAGCTAGATTTATTTTACATTTTAATGGTAACTTTTCAAATAAAACACGACTATATAAAGTATATCATTAAAGCTTCCATGCTAGAAGTGGACTGTTTATATAATAATATCTGTAAATACTGTTGCAACTACGTGCAGTCATGTTACCTATTTTTGCCTTAAAAATCACGTATAAGTCACTTTAGCATACTGATTGATGTTTGTACTTCAGCGACTGAGTACTTCACTTACTGCTTTGAGCACATACAATGAAGAAATTTCCATCCTTCAGAACTGAGTATATTGTAAATTAATTATTTCTGTCCAGGGCTTGCACATTAAATATTTTAAATGTTACAGATTTAATCGAGTGGTTATTTTACCACTTTAGCGCCTTCATTTCTTGACACTGATTATATTATTAATACTGCTTTTTAACAACTTATGTGGTGAATCCTTGTGTTTTCTTAAAAAAAGTGTGTGAGTAGAATGCCTGAGTCACGTCTCTTACCTGATCTGCAGGACTGACAATACAGAATTAACAACATCTCATTGCAGGGTTGTTGTTTTGTTTTTTTTACCCTTGTCTTTTTTCAAAGCACAGTGAGAATGGGGCAGGAGGAAGAAGGGAGGTGTGCTGTTGCTGGCCTTTTTTTTTTTTGTACTGAATGAGTTACTCTTGCTTTCCAAATGAAGCAATACACACTTTTTTTTTTAAGAACTTCTGCTGATAGTGATGCTTTGGGTGTATAGCAAGGAAGGAGGCATTTCTTTTCCTTCCATTTCTCATTATTATATCTTCTCATTCTTGCAGCATAGAACCCATTGTAGACTTGCTGCAGTACGCTGAAGCAACTTTGTCATAATCTGAATACTTGTGGTTCTGCTTTTTTCAGTCTTGAGAGGGTGATCAGAGCTACTTCTGTCACTTCTAGTGATTACATTGTCAACCCTTAAGAATTTAGGTTACAAAATTAAGAAATGTCATTTGGCTGAGAGTGTTTCTTGATAGGCTGCTATTGTGAACTGAACTTTCAAGAAATTTCAGTAGTGGAAAGTGAATCTTTGTTTTAGAAATACACTTTTTTTTTTCATTAATAACCTACCAGGACTTGTCTTTTCAGAAGGACAATGCCATAAAAATTGTTTGCTGGTTCCTATAAAAAGCTGAAGCTTCTGCTTTACCTCAGTCCCACTTAGCTTTGCAAAAGAATGGGAGCTGTGCAAACACAAGAATCCCAGGATTCTAACAGTTGGCCTGTAAAAAGATTGTGGAAGATGCTGAAAATCAGAAGGGGAAAAGGGTTCAAAATCCTTTCAGAAAAGACAGAAGAGGAAATCCAAAATGCTTAAAAAATAATTTTTCTTCGATTTCTCAGCTGCTTTTTTTTTGCAGAAGATATTTACATTTAGAGGGGCAGAGAGAAGAAAGCTCGAAAAAGGACTTTTATAAACTACAAGTGAAGCAAATTTTGCTGTGCCCGAAGGGTCTGTCCTTTGCAGGAAGCAGGCTGGGAACTCGAGGCCAGTGTCCAGAACCATCAGTAGGTGGCATCGCAACTCCTAACACTGATTTAGCTGAGGGGCAAAGGGTTCTCAACATGCTTTTTTTGTTGGTTGGGATTTTTTGGGGGGGAGGGTCCCAAAGAGCTCGTTTGGTGCCGGATACAGAAGAAAACACTGTCAGTTCCCACAGAAGCTCCGCTCCTACCGCAGCAAAGAGTAATGCTGTCGGGATTTTTTTCAAATTGCAGTTTTTGTATGCACTAAATTTTGGCTTTTTAATCAAATTCACTCATTACAGAAGAGAGAAAAAGAAGTATCTGCAAGCCTTCGTTACGGTCATGTATGTACAAACACATGTGGTGTGTGTTTGAAGAAGATTGGGTTTCAAAAGGACTTACGACCTTCCTTGTAACTCAAACCAGATACACTGCATTTCATTGCTCAGTATCTCAGTAAGTGCTCTTGTGCTGTCTAAGTAGCTTTGAAAAGTTACCCCAAATTCAAATCTATATGTTTGCATAACTTTGTTTGCATATGAAAGGCTGTGATATAAACCAAACTGTTGAGGCTCTGAGCGAGGCAGCTGGTATTTATCTACAGCAATAAATGCCAATTGTTAAACCCGAGCTCTTGCTAATGGGCCGGGGCTATGTTGCTGTATAGCAACGCCTCTGTGCTGCTTAGGCTTGGGGTGGTGAACTGCAATCCACCAGCCCTATTGTTCTTAGCCTTGCCTTTGGGAAAAAATCTTTGTTTTACTCTCTCAAACTTAATGGCATACAATGCTCTGATACAAACGTGTCAGAGAGATTGATAAACCCGAAGTTTTTGGTGAGTAATTCAGAGGCAAGGGATTTCTCTTGTAAAGAACTTTTAAACCTCCACTCACCTCTGAGGCAGAAGGTGCCTTGAAGTCTGTCTGTCTGGAACCAGTAACACTGGTTTTATAGACTAACTCCAGTTCTCAGTCCTGGCAAAATGTCTCTGGAGGAGCCACAGAGAATCTCTCAAGTGTTCTTAGTGAAGTGGGTCAGCAGAACCTGAAGGCGTTTATGGTGAGATGTCTGTCTCCTTTTTTTTCATTATTCCATTTTTTCTGTAGCTAGGTCGCTTGAGTGGAGGGCTGGAACAATGTGGCCTTGAATTCTCTTGGCTAGAAGAGAGAATTAAAACTAGGTCTGCAACATTGAGGCTGAATGTTTAAACCACTGAACAATTGAATAAGGGAGGGTGGAACCATCACAAGCAGCTGTGTTTCTTATTGTGTGCGCTTTTTTTCTTTCTCTTTGTGGCAAATGGAGGCACATAGACACTGATTCCAGCAGAAGGGATTAAAGAGATCTTTTTTTTTCTTTCTCTCTCACTGATTCCAGCAGAAGGGATTAAAGAGATCAGTTCTACCTGAAGGAAGAGTTTCCTGCTCTCCAAGATGAAGTTCCCAAAAGCCATGACTCAGGAGTGGGGCTTGTATGCTTGTTTCCTGAGGTTACGGAGGCAACAGAGCTGAACCCTAAATTACTTGCAGCTTATAAACCCTGTGTCCTGCGTGAGAAGCAGTGCCTCCCCAAGGAACTGTCTCGCACATCCTGTATCTGGCCTAGCACACCCCCCCCTCACACTCCCCACCCGTGTAGGTAGTAACTACCCTTACTCTGCTTTAAGGCTGGGCACTGTAAGCTGCTGCAGCTCAGCGCCTGATTATCCTCCAGCAACTCTGTTACCTCTGTACTTGGGGCAGTAATTTTGTAAGCCGTGCTGTCCCTACTTGTGATACTTGTGAGTTACAGCCCTAACTCCTGTAGAAAGCACAGTGGTGACTTCTCTTCGGTGTTTCTTGTTGATGACATTCAGCAGACCCTTACTTTACACTTGTTTTAGTAGTTGCTAATTTTTGTGTCTTAACTCCCCTAGATGTGGAGAGAGAAGCATCTGTCAACCTGGCAGGCATGCCTCACTGTGAATAGCACCAATGATGTCAAGCATTCTTCCCTGTCATCCAGGTAGCAAGTAGTGAGCATTTAATACAACAGCATCCACATATCAAACAGAATGATCTAAAAAATGTGAGAGTCTTGGGAGAATTCATGTCACTGAGGGTGGTAGCGTCTAAATACTAGGCACTTGGTATGACCTTTGTGGATGGTTTCCTAGCGGCAGGCACGGCTCGTAATTGCTGTTCAAATAACCCCAGCTAACTGCTGACTCATCGCTAGTTCCACTCTGCATCCCATTGCTTAAGTATAAAAATTGTTTTAGTAAAACTCATTAGCTGTGAAAGGCAAACCTAACCAGAGTTCCTATGTAATCATCACAAGATCAGAAGTGCTTTGTACACTGAGTGTTTGAAAATATAAGAAAAGCGTTCACACAGCTTTAATAGGGAGGCATTCCAGTCCCAGCAGGCTTATTTCAGTGTGTAGATAAGAGTTGCAAATTAAAGATACTTGCAGCTGGAAACTTCCTTTCCAAATAACTGCAGGTCACTGTGACATTGGAAAAGGTTGCAAAAAGCTACAGTGAGACCACAATCAGTGCACACTGCCCCCCTCCACACACAGACACAAAATTTCCTTGAGAAATCTGCTCAGCTCTGTGCCCCACAGCCCTAGCAAGCTTCAAAGCTCTAGGGCTGGAGTCAGTTGAAAGGGGAGTTGACAAGTTTCATGTTAGCAAGATAAGCTCGTGAACTTTGTGATACATTTTTGGAAGAGAATTAAATGGAACAAAATTACTTGTCGTTAGGTCTTGCCTGTTTCTTTTACCGATTTGGGAGATAAGGTATTGTATATTTATTAGAACCTGAGATACGTGTTGTGCAAAACACAAGTTATAACACACTTACTGCTATCCTGTTGGCTAACAGGGGAACTTGGCCATGAATCTAAACCCTTCTACTTTGCCTGCCCTCCTCCTGTCCTAATTAAAAAAAATTAAAAGGCGGTGCAATTGTTAGAAGACAACATTTCTTTCAGACTGACTTTATTTGTAACTAATTTAACATAGTCTTAGAATTCAACTAACAATGACTTAGTTTCTTTCCTGTAACAAGTGTAGGTACGCAAACTGCGTCTGCCTTCCTGTTGTTTTGTTATTGGTGCTTTTTAGCATGTGCATCTGTTCCACGGCCTCTTTGCCTAGGTGAGGCAGAGAATAGCAGCAGCAGTGTTACAGCAGTATTTGGGGATGTCCTACTACGTGTGGACCTGAGAGGAAGAAGGAGTCAGCAACCTCATATAAAAGGATGAGTAAGGAATACACTGCAAAAATGCAGTAAACTGATACATTTACTGGAAGATGACTATGGGCTGGCTGAACCCCCAAAGAGGAGGATAAACTGCTGCCATGAAGTGTTTGTTACAACTGTGTGATAAGTAGAAACCCTACCTGGTAGCAGCTATACCAGAATTTAGAGTCAAGTTGCAATGCAGATAGGACTGCAATCAGAAGACAGTGGAGTCTTGTTGGGAATACTTGGTTTTATTGTGTTCCTTTTGCAATGCATGCAGCCTGCTTCCCCTGAAAATTTCTGCCCCAAGCTCTGGATACAGGAATTTGGGTAACCCAGTAGCCATCTAAACTAATGAAGATTAAAATAGAAAGATGAGAGAAGATAGAGGCTGAAGCAATGAAATATTTCCCAATGCAGCTGTTCAGAGATGACTAGTTGAGAGTCCAGTCACCACTTAGTTGAGATCAGCCTTCTCCAGAAGCTGGACACCAATGCATAGTCAAGCCCCTTACTTTGGCAACCCATAACAGCTCTTCCAGGGTTCTGTTTCATATTTGATGTTTCACTTTTTTTCCCCAGCTCCTCCTGTCTTTTCTTCAAGCACTTAAATGCCTTCCACATGTCATGGGGCCTGCATCTACCCCTTCTGCTAAAAGACTTACACATGCCTAAGGGTTGAGGTCCTTAAGCAAGAAAGGCACTTGCTTCCTGACTTCGTGTACTGCATCTTGGGTCTCACCTTGAGATAAGATTTAAAGCCCCTAATAAGCTGTGTGTAAGGCAAGCTTTGCAAATTTTGATGGGGGAAAAATTCAAGCACCTTCAGGAGTAGTTCAGTGACAGCTTTGAAGAGCTGGCAGGATCTAACTGGGACGTTGCTACCTCAGACATTTCAGGCTCTCGGCTGAACACGCAAATCAGATTCTTGTGCACGTCTCTGGATGCACAGCAAAAGGGCAACACATGGCAAAACTGTCATCTGAGGGCAGTAGTTAAGTGTGTTGGGGAAAACAGAAGACTCTTTTGGCTGATGTTCTTACTAGTCATGCCTGAAAGATCTTACCGTATGCCACATTTTCAGGGCAGGTAATTATGCCTCTTCCACCACCAATTTCAAGGATTGCTGAGAGAGAGCAAATATTAAATGAAGGGGTGCTGGCTGCTTATTTTCACAACTACTTTCCAGACTCAAAGGGTACTTTACAGTCATGTAACTGATTTTGGATTATTCTTACCTATGACAGATTTAGAGTTAGCACACACCCTGTACAGGAATGTTTTTGTTACCTACTGGTGGTTTTTAAAGTGACTATAAAAGCAAGGAGAGCATCTGGGAGATGCTGTTATTATGAACAGGTGAGGGTGTGTTTATTTTAGTTATTCTCCTTCCAATCACTCTGTGCCTCCCTTAAGCCTATTCACAGGCTTTCCTTCAACAGGGAAATTATACTGAACTCAGGGAGGTTCACCTAAAAAGGCTACTTCAGCAACATTGCATGAGTTTTCCAGTATTTATCTTTACACACTAATGCATAATTCTGGCTCTGTTTTACATACTAATGCATAATTCCTGACTGCTGTTTTTGGAATTTTTTCTACAAATTATTTTTTTAAGGTACAGTTTGCTTGAGTTCCTCACTCTAAACAATATTACATTAATGACTTTCCTATACAGCTGGCCCAGTTTTATCTCTGTGGCAGTTGAAATTTTCATTAGGTGAATCTCCTTGCATTTCTCTGCTATATGTGGCTGATGTCAGACACCTGTGATATCTGGGCATGTTCTTACACAGTCCACAAAGGGTTTTTTTCAAGCTTTTGTTCCCAGAAGCTATGGAGAAAAGGAGTGTATAAAATCTGTTTAGAACAGAATTTGGTTGGGGGTAGGGAGCAAGAAGTTTTATACCTGGAAATAAAAGCAATGTGGCATTAAAGTATTTGTAATATGGCTTACTTTTAATTAATCCTAGCCACTTAGTTGACTGAAGATATTAAACTGGTCTTTCGTTGAAGTAAGTAATTAACTTTCAACACTGGAAATTAAATTGCTTAAGATCATTACACAGTTATCTGAACAATACTTCTAGTGTCTTGTTGCTTTTATTGCTTTTTTGCCCCTGGCATTCCGTATGTAATCATCCAGACACCATGAGACATATTGATTAAATAAACTGGAGTCCTTTGCACAGTACAATCTGGGTTTATGTAATCTTATACGGCACAGTATTACTGTAGTGAAGTAATAAATGAGAGCAGAGTTAAGATAGAAACTTTGGGCAAAGCTAGTCTGTCCTGTAATCCATATAAAAAGTAGTTTGGACTCCTGAAATAAGCTATGTCTTTATTGGGGGAGAAAGAGACAGACTCCTGAGTTGACTTCAGTAGATATTTTGCTCTTAGGCTGAGTGTATTTCCTTTAATTACACTGAAAAAAAAAAAAAAAGGTGGCTGAAAAGCAGCTTCCGTGCCAATGCTCACAATGCTCTCAGAGCTCTAGACAGGTGAGTAGGTCTCCTTCTGTGTTTGCACAGTGTCTAGCAAAACAGAGGGAGGAGGGGTTGAAAATATAGTGTCTTAAGGCATTTCCATAATAAAAGTAATAAGCACTTTTTCAGTAGAGGTGACAAAAGCTGTGTTTGAACAGCTTCCACTGGCCCTCTCTAATTCATCAAAACATCATTTCCACCTCTGGCTTTGGCTAGGCTGATTTAACAGCTTTCTGTTAGCAGTGTTGTCGATAACAAGCGGCAACCAAAATATTCCAGGGCTGCCTGATCCTTTCTTATCCCACAGCCTAATGACAAAAGGAGACAATCGGACCTTGTTTGCTAACTACATGCTGTGCTTTATCTTGTGTTTTGGCTTATGTTGTCATCAAGTTGCTAATCATCATTCTGTGACACCGTCTGCACAGCTCCTCCATGCAGCTCTTGGCAGCATTACAGGGGGATGGTATCACAATAGAGCAAATGCAAGCGTTGGCACCTGTCGATATTCCCTGTTTAGAGGGAAGTTTGTTCCTTTTGTCAGCCAGTGGAACATCAGATCTCCAGGCCACAAAATAAATGCTATTATACATCATCTGGGCACCATATGGTCTCCGTGCTTCTGACCACAGTCCTTGATCAGCCAGGTAAAAGGGCTACCTTCCAGCCTCGGTAGCTATCTGCTTTAGCAGCAGGAAGGCTTCCACACTGGTGTGCTGTGAAGAGAATCAGGGAAGGCATCTCTTAAAGTAGCAGAACGATTTTGTTTCCTTGTGGAAGTGCTGAAGTTTCTGCTGACCCTTTCAGGCACAGATGAATAAGTAATCTTAGCTGTTTAACGTCAGCTGTCCTGCACAGCCTGCAGGTCTGCACTCTGCTGTATATGCAGCTCTGATGTCCCCTCAGAGAACTCATCTTCTATTTGGATGTCAGAAGCCGTGGCTTAAATGAGCTCATCTCATCTCACACAGCTTTTATTATGTCTTGCAAAAGAAGTCCATTCTACACTGGAGTCTTGCATTGGCATCATGCTTGAATGGACAGAACCATGTGTGTGTGTGCATAGCTAGAGGTGACTGGGTTAAATGTGTCAGCAGGCTAAGACCTTCCGCTCAGAGAAAGAGGAAATGAGGTCTGAATAAATTCTTAGAGTAGGACAAATTAGTGAGCTACTAAGAGCTTTCAGAGAGGTTCCCAGAGAGCCTCACACCTAACCCAGGTAATTAGAGCTGCAGGTGGCTACGAAAGCATGAATCACTTGGGTGAAAGTAGGGCCGAAGCCTCAGCAAGACTGGTTATATAAGCATAGGAACGGAGTCCAACTACATTTTATTGATCTTACTGCCAAAACACCCTCAATCCTTGCACTAACTGCTAGCCAGAGGACAGCACAGTATTGCCATTTAAAACACCTGGGACTGGGACAAGCTGTATTGACCAAATTCTAGTCCATGATCAGACAAGTAAATCCAGTACTCATTCAAGTTTGACATGCAAATTTTGGCTCTGTGCTCACAACTCACTTTTTAACAAGAAAAGATCTATTACCAACCTATAGTGTTTGAAAGGAACTTCTGTTTTTGAGAACATGAGATAATTAAGGTAACAAATGACTTAATCATCTACCAATGTCCCATAAGCATAGACACATACAGCTTTGCAAAGTAATGTAAAACTTCAATCCATACTGAATTTGGCCTTGAACTCTAAACAGAGTGACTTGTACTTTTTCTATCCTAATTGCTTCTATTCCTGATTGTCTTGAGTGGCCCTTTAAAGTTTTTTTCTAGAAGACTCATATCTAATGATCTAGGATGAGCTGAACAGTTTCATTGTTATTTCCAACCTAAAGCCACGTGTAGTCTACAATGTGATGAGGGGGCATAACTCATGTCTGCTCCTTCATGGGCTGAATGCAACAGTCCCAAGAAGTGTTTAGCAAGGCTGGACATCATTGAGTTAAGCACAAGCACAGTGACAAAATAATGCAAAATCACAGCTGATGAGATTCACACCTTTTGCATTCTAGTTTAGAGCTTACATATGGCAAACAGAGACCTGGGTGCAATTTCCTTCTGAGCTTGAGAAGGCCTAAGACTTTTATACCAGCAGCTATTTTAGAACGAGACCTTTTTCTGCTCTTCCTTTTGAAGCTGGTCTATTAAGGGAGGGTTAGATTAATGGGAGGACAAGGGAAGACAGAAAGAGACAGTATATGTGCCTGGCCCTATAACTCAGAAGTTCCTGAAAAACTTGACATTGGGCATCTTCAATGTGAGGCTCAACACACATCTTGTCTTTTGTTTTAGGCAAAGAATTACTCACAAGAATCCAGCTCTGTCTTCTTGCATAGGGACAGTCCTTCTTATTGAACTGTAAAAGCTGGTTCAGAATTATTTTCCTTTTTTTTTTTTTTCCTCCTTTCTACTTTGTGCATACCCTTATAATTAACATAACTTTTTGTCCAGTAAAGAAGTTTCCCTTCTTGTACGATGGTTGACATTGGCCTCATTTTTAAAAGCAAAATGTTATCATCTTATTGGATATAAAACTGGTAAACTGCAGATGCAGACTGCATGATGGGACTAAATATGCTACGTTAGAAATTATGGCAATTCCTAACTATGTTTGAATTATTAAGGATTATATGTCCTGCTTTGAGGAATAAATTATTCTCATTTGTGTGGGTTGGGTGTTCAAATAGATGTTATGGCTCTGTGGACTGAAAATTATAGAAATGGAGGGGAACTCTTAACACATCTTGTTAAAAAGAACTTTCAAGGTGGCAACATGATCTCTGGCTATCCAGAGATCATTACAAATAAGCCCCATTTTAGATGAGGCTACCTAGATAAAATTATCTCAGGAACAAAGAAATTTTTATTATTTTTTTTTAATAGGACAACTATCTGGATTTAATGTAAATGCAAAATAGAGGTGCTGGCTTCTTTATTTTCTGTTGATAAGGTTTGGATACTGTGTTCTGCAATGACACAGGTAAGAGAAAGAGGCTGTCTACACTCTCCACTTCCACTTGGATCTAGATTTCTAGTCAGTGAATTTCCGTAGGTTTTGAGAATACACAGGCAACAAGGGCTTGATGGAAATATGCTCTTTTTCTGCTCTTCATCTCTAGTCTCTGCTAGACATCCAGTGGAGTGTCAGTGTAACATCCGTCACAGCTATAACTAATTGCTGATGAGGCTGAGATATGTGCAGGCAAGGGATGAACTCCTTCATAGCTCAGGAAGCAACTGCACATCAAAAGTTCCCCCAGCTGGAAAGAGGTCACAGGGCAAATCTGGACCTGGGAAAGCAACTGTGAAGTACAGATCATATACATTCTTTCTCCCTCCTGACCTGATTGCTCTTCAAACAGTCTTTAAACATGCAATAAAAGGATGGCTGAAGCCCTATACAGCAGGTACAACCTAGGCCTAAAATGTGTGGATAACCGTGGAAGACCCCCTCAGAATCCTAGGATAATGTTCAATGCCAAAGCACCTGAGGCAATGGTTCAAGCTTTAAGCCCAATTTGGAAATTTAGCATTTGTCAAGCCTAAATAACTTTAAAAGATGCAGGGGGAGGGGCGATAAAGGGGCTGGGGGCAGGAGGTGGTGCATGGGAACATACCAAGTCTGTGCTACACCTTATGCTTGTTTCTCCTCAGGCTCCTGCCCAACCCTGCCTTCAGACATGAGTCTTGCCAAGCTTTAGCTCCCTCTCAGCAGAGCTGTTATGCCACAGCCCGTGCATGCCAACACACATGACTGCATGCCTTTAAATCATGCTGCTTTTCCATGCCTGGATTTTCCCTGCCCTCGGCTCCCCAGCCAGAGCACCTCTCCAGTATGGGATTAATTTGAGAGTGGCATCTTCAATGCAACTCCCCTTGCATTAGCTTACTGTAACAGAGAGCAAAACAACAGCATAATGAGCAAGCACTGGAAGGGGAAGGGTGCATACGAGTGCCTGCCTGAGTGAAGTCATGCATTCACCCTGTTCCTTTTTTTTTCCAGATGTGGTGCTTGGAGTGTGTAACATTGTGGTAAACTGTGTAGCTCTGACAGTGTTTTTACAGTGTACCGTGGGAGAATTCCTCTGTCCCTACCCCAGATCCTGGCAGAAGTAGCATGGGTATGGCAAGTCATGAAAGTGAAGTAGTTCTGGCTCCACATCTGTGGTTCCACTGGTGGCAAGGCATTGATCCAGTTGTTCGTTCTCTGATGTGTGTCTAAGTTATGCAACAAGCCTGTTTGCAACTCTCCTTCTTTTAAATTGTCTGGAATTGGTACTCTGAGCCTATTCCACACTCCAGATAGGTCCATTTTCAGCTGTCTGACCCAGGCAGCCCTTTGTGTATCTGCTGCAAGACACCCTGCTCTTAGCTTTGGTACTATGCAAGTCAGCACATTCCCCTTCTCCTGGCACGTTTCTATACAAGCCTGCCTCTTCTCAGCTTCCTAAACCAATTGCAGCTATGTCAGGCCGTGCCACATTCCAGGCCTTTCTAGTCTCAGCTCCTGTCTAAGCTCTGTGAAACCACAGAATGTCACAAGATAGTCTGTTCACAGCTCCTGATCCAGTCCAAGCAGTGAGTTTATACCTAACTGGAATACATTTTGGTGAAAGCTGACAGGATTGCAGAGAAGAAAGAATTAGGACCAAACATCACAGTCTGATACAGTGACCTTTCCAGGTTGCCACAGAAGACAAGTCTTGGCACTGAAAGGGAATCACTATGATCTAAGGGAAGCAGGTATCCTAATGGGGAAGATACTTGCATAACTAGTATATAAGCAATCATTAGCACTCAAAGTGTTACAAAATTCAAGAACAAGTGAAAACTATTCACAGAAAGGAAAGCATTACTAATGCTGTTATTAATTATCTACTGCAAAAGATTAATAAAGGTTAAAATTAGTTTTGACTGTATTTGTTGAAAAACCTAGAAACATGAAACAAAGGTGCATTCATGATTTGCTTGCTGAAAAGGGATCTTTTGAGATTCAACAGGAAGCAGTTGGACTGTCAACATGAAAGGAGCAATTGATCAGAGGAGAGTGCAGAGGGGCTCCAGCTACAGAGCAAGCTCAGGAAATCTGTGCAGTGGGCCATAATAGTGAGGATAGAGAGCCCAGATGAAATGCTATAGGGGTTTCTTAAGTGATGGGAAGACTTAAGAGCCTACTGGTATGAGTCAGAAGGAGGCAAACTAGTAGAAGCTGTTGGGGACTTTTTGAAGGAAGGAGTGAATTTATGTTAATACGAGGATCAAAAATCTTTGCATGTGGCTCAGGAAAAAGGCCAAATGGGGAAGACAAGCTGAGTAGAGAGATGAAAGTCACTGATACCGAAAGGGGAACCGGGATTATTAGTGTCTTCTGATAGCAGTGAATGGCAGAAATTAGTGTGTTGCTGAGAGCACTGTAGAATAGTGTGGCATCACTGACAGATGAGAAAAGCTATTATCTTGGTCTTTTATGTTTGAGTGAAATCCCAAATTACTTTGTGCTGTGATACCTTGAGGGGTGGAGAAAGTTCCTGGTCTTGAAAGGAGATACCAATAGGCCAAACAGGTTCCTGTGCATAATGGCTAGAGGAGAAAGGTTAGCGATAAACAAAAAAAGATGGTGAAACTTGTCTGAAATAGGAACAGTATGATCAGAAAGACATTTTCTGGTCATTTCCTGAGTGGTGAGATGATGGAAAAACACAAAGAACAAGGGAGCATTGGGTAGGTGAGCCCAGGAGCAGTTTTGGGAGAAAAGCAAGAAAATCACTCCCAGAGAGAGCAAGATCAGAACTGACTGTATGGAACAGAATCAGACTGAGACAAAAGTAACCACAAGGGAAAATTCGGATCAAACCATGTCAGTTCTGCCAGCTTGTTTCATTGAGAAGTTTACTTAATATTTCATGTGGAAATCAAGAGTCTGCATTTATTCCAGTCCTCTGTGTTCAGTTTTAACAATGTAACCCCAGAACTCTGAGAGCCATTTTAATGCAAAAGTAGGAAACTTCCTGGAAACCAGAAGTTTTGTTATCCATACAGCTGGCACATTCCATTCAGATGCATAAACAACTGGCATGCACAAAAATTAGTTTCAAGTGACACCGCTGAGTTAAAATTTTATTATCTTCTGTGTACCCGTGCTTTTGTTTACCTAGAAAATAGGTGTCTAGATCAAGCCTCCTCTTTTCCCTCTAATGAGCACTGTCCTTTGTGTGCTGCCCTTAGGCTAGGAAAGCTAAAGGCAAGGTTTGTGTGGAAGAGGGATGTTATCGACTGAAGGTTACCAGCAGATGAGGAGAGAGAGGGATGGATGGAAGGCCAACCTGTGGAGCTATGGTTTGGCAATAAGCAGTGCAGCACAGGGCAGAGGTCCCAGGGAGGGAACCAGGTAAGCACAGCACATGGGGTGTGGCCAGGGCAGGCTGGCTGGGGACCAGCCACAAACTCCTGCAGCTGGGTTGAGAGGGGACAGACTTACTTTGCAGGGACAGCACCGCCCTGTTTCTAACTTTCTCTTACTTTGCCTCTTGAATATTTTTAATCTGTTTGTCATCCTTACTCATGCAGATTCTTTCTTACCCTGAAAGTGACCTTACACATTTCAATTCAAATGTTAACTGTACAGACGCAAATGTGTCATAGAGAGCATTTTAAAGGTGAAATTGTGACCTAAAATTATTGTGCAGGATAAATACTTGCTTACAAAAAATAGTTTCCTGTGTGTAGGTTTTGTTGTTAAAGGGTGTATTGCACAAACTCCTGCAGCTGGTTTGAGAGGTGACAGACTTACTTTGCAGGGACAGCACCGCCCTGTTTCTAACTTTCTCTTACTTTGCCTCTTGAATATTTTTAATCTGTTTGTCATCCTTACTCATGCAGATTCTTTCTTACCCTGAAAGTGACCTTACACATTTCAATTCAAATGTTAACTGTACAGACGCAAATGTGTCATAGAGAGCATTTTAAAGGTGAAATTGTGACCTAAAATTATTGTGCAGGATAAATACTTGCTTACAAAAAATAGTTTCCTGTGTGTAGGTTTTGTTGTTAAAGGGTGTATTGCAACATCCTTACATGACTAAGACCAGGACTTTGGGATGGTTAGAACTGTTTTGCTGCCCTGCATGGGCTTTCAAAGGCAGAGGGACCTACATCGCCAGTAAGATTCTACAGCAGGTGGCTGTATATGTTCTGTGATTCTGTAGCTATTGAGTAAACTAGCAGGGCTCAGGATAGGGCAAATGCTACTACCAGGGAAGAAAATGGTAAAGGTGGCTGAAGACCTAGATGGCAAGCAGAGCCAGTGAAGACATGCAGGTAGAAATCCTCCCATATTCACAAAATATACAACCAAGTCCAGAAAACAATACTACTGAGGTTGCACCCAGATCTCAATCAGGTACTGCCTTTCACCATTAATGTGCAGAGAACCTGACATAGTGGGGCTTCAACAGAACAGCACCTCCTCCCTCCTCGGTGGCTGACCAAAAATTGGACCTGACAGGCTCTGCTGGCTCTCCGCTCCCTTCCACATTCCAGACAAGAAGGAGGACTCATCCTGAGAGATGAGAAGTTATGCAGACAGCTATGGCTGCCCTTCTGAGAAGAGAAACAAGCTAAAAAGCCACATAGAAGCTGAGATTAACACTGAAGAGTCTCTGGCTGGCTGCCCTTTGTAGGTCGTAGCACTCCATCTGATTAGCAAGAAAAACATTTGATTTACATAGATGTGTTGTTGGCAAGAACAGGGAAAATACATGCTATATGATGGATATGGTTTTGATTACACTTTGAAGTTTGCCTGAGTGGAACAGTAGCAGCAAAATAGTTTGCTCTTTAAACTATCCCTCTCCCAACTTAAAATAAGGCTTTTCTGCTTAGCCAAATATTAAAATGACATTTCACTACAAGTTCAGTCATCTCCCAAAGCTGCTCTCTCTTTACTAAGAAAACTTTTGACTTGCACATTAAAACAATGATGGGTGAAAATAATCTTCATCAATCACTCATGAATCACGTCCTGTTTATTCAGATGTTAACCCAGTATCTTTTCCTTTTCTTGTTACAACAACCACTTTAACAGCAGACTTGCATTTAATGTTACAGGAGCCCTTTAATGATGACTGATGAATGTGAACAGAAAGAGAGAAGTTATTTTTGCAAGTAATTATTGCACAGCACTATTGCTGCAGCAAGCACTCTGTGTTAGAAAGTGTGCAGCAAAAGCCATGTAACTGAAATTATTTGCAGATCTCCATTTTAAACTCTGACTTAATGCACTGGAGATGTCCCATTTGTGGTCTGAGTCCAAAGGAGAAATATTTCTTCTTTTGTTTAAAAATGATTTCTACCTCAAACTGTAAGTATTTTATTGCTGTCAGAGTTCCCGCTGTTCTTTATGGACATTGTGGATGACAGGCTGGAACAGAACAGTAGAATACCATTTATTTTTGTGCAGATTTCTAAACATGAGAAAAAGGGCTGGCAAAATGGGAATTTAAATACTATTCCCATTTGGTTGGGATATAAGGAAAGAGTTTTTCTTTTTGTTTGCATACTCATCCTGGGGTTTGGGTTTCTTGGTTATTCTCTTATACAGGCACCATGAAAAACACATCACCTACCAAATCACTCTGACTCACTAATTCTATTAAGTTCACAGCCTTTTCTATTACATATTTGACCAGCCTCACTGGAATCCTATTTCACAACATAGCCATAAATCCCTTCTTTGATTATAAGCCATGACCATCGCATAGTCAAATAGCAAGATCTGGTGAACTGGGCCACCTAATAAAATTAACATGATCTTATAGCTATGAGTACATATTTGCATTTCCAAACTACAGAAAATCACGTACAGGGTAAATATTAATGTTGCTGGATGCATTGTACAGCAAAGGCCAAAGTACTGAATAAAGAATTTGCTTCTCTTTCCACAGACACCAAGTTTAACAACTTAGGGTACCAAGGCATCCATCATTCCTGGGCAAAATTTATTTAATATATTACACTGCCATTCCACTAAACCAGCATTCTGAACCTAAGAAAATACTTCTTCTATAACCTTTATTTAAAAGTTTTCCATCCTCTTGGTGGTGGGCAGCTATTTATCTTTTTAAGCAGACTAAGGTTATTTAAGAAAACCAACCTGATCTCTCCCTTGGTGCTGCCTTATAGACCTGCTGGCATAGCCATCACAGTGCCAAAGCCACCCTTCCCTTCCATAGTCAGGTGAGGCATGGCAGTCACAAGTTTCATCTTGCACCCTGAAAGCTTCTGCCTTGAGTATTGTGGAAGACTGAAGCACAGAACAGGGAACAAAATGGAACTGAAGACTTGGATCTGTTGCAATGCCACAGGACTGGACTCATGTCTCAGACTGAACTACTGACAAGGGTACTTTCACTAGTGGAGCTGGGTGTGCTGGGGGAAGGGGACACACATCTCAAACAAGGTGCTGCTGGAATTGTTGCTTCGGCTGCTCTAGCAGAGCCTCCGGCATCACCACTGCATGCAAAGCATCCCACCAGGGAAGGTAAGACCTTCCACACTCACTCAGTCAAACACTCAATGCAGGTCTGTAGAGCAGAGCCATGCCTGTAAGACTTGTCCTATTTACACAGAGTCAACAGTTCTTGTCTCTCCCATGTGGTAGGTGAAAAAAATTCTTCCTGTTGAGATGCCGCTGCGCTTTGCCCTTCTCACAGAGGAGGAACCACTGACAAGACCTCTGCTTCTCGTGGAAGAGAGCTAAGTGTGGCAGAGGAAGGGGAAGCCCTGCCTAGGCAGATTTCTCCCAGACCTGCACCCTGCCAGGTGATACAAACTCTCCTTCAGTCAAGCTGTAAGAGAAGTGTTCGCATGTGGCTGTCTTGGCTCTAGCTCAGCCACATACCTCTCCCCAGCTCTGCAGCGCAGGGGTGGCACGCTGCTTGTAAGGTTTTGCCTTGCATGCAAAAGGCATGGTACTGGTCTGTGACAGTTTCAGACTTGCTCCCTGTGACAGACTTGCTCTCTAAACACCTTCCCCAGAAACACCTAACCTTGCTGCCTACCCCCAGGAAAACTGTCGCTGCTCAGAGCAGTGATACTGAGACCCTTCCCAAAGACAGCAACTTCAGATGTGACCTCTACCTGCACACAGCACAAACTGAGCATACTGTAAGGCCCTTGGAAGGTTCCACTGAAACCTGTGCCATCTCTGCCTTGCAACTGAGACGACTGATGTACTACAGCAGCTTGGCTGTGCAGTCCCACTCCCTGCTCAAGGGTGCCATCAGAATGAAAGCATGGATGTGGAGACTGCTTGTGAGCCTTCAGGTTTGAAACTGATAAAATAATACTCATAAACATATCAAGAAGAAGCAGGCAGTGCCTCCCCAGAAAAGTGGCGAATTGATTTATTTTTACATGTAATTATGCATCATAATCCTGTCCTTACTCTATTTTGCTGTTGCAGAGACAAGGAAAAAGCCCTTCAAACGTAAATCATTAAGTCAGGCCTAAACATAAACCATACTTCTTTCAAAACAACTATGAAAAAAAAAAAGACAAGTAGAACAAGCATGCAGTATTTGTCAGCATTAACTGAAATAAACACTGAAAAGAGAACTATGGAAAAATATGTTGTACTTGCTATGGTTTAGGCCACATCCTGATTTCACATCCTGATTTAATTTAGCACAAGTATGATACAACACTAGTAAATCCACTTTGAATTTATCCCAGGTAACTGAGCAAATGAAGACCTGGAATGAAATTAAACTTGATGTTTCATTAGCAGTTAGGCTTACTAGCACAGATGAAAGTGTCATCCCAGAAGCTTTTCTTCCCTTCCTTCACATCACATTGCATTTTAAACATATCCAGACACTGAACCTATTGCAGGTTGGGCAGGACCTTAGTTAGAGCAATGTAGTTTTCACAGACATCAAAGGTTTGCACTTTGCATCTGCATGGGTTACTTACTTAGTAGCAGACTGAAAGCAAGCAGTTGGGTTTGCTCCAGTGAGTGCTGTGCAGGCCTCGGGTCTCGGGTTATGCTGCTCTATGCAGCGAGCAAGTACAGCCTGGCAGTTTCCTCCAAAAAGGTTGCTCAGCTTCCCACTGCCTACCAAGACTGAAATACAGTGATTGCTTTACTGATCTTCTGTCCATGCTGCAAAGCAGATATATTTTTCTGGCTTCCAGAGTCTATGAAAATGTTCCTGAGAACAAGAAAACAGTTAAATGCTTCCTTGAGGGGTGGGTGGTGTTCCCTCAACCTTGCTTTGCGTTATGTCTTTAGTTGAAATGCAGTCACTCAGTTCTTCATGTCACATTTTAAATGGGTCAAGAAGCATTTAGGAACAAGTGTCTCTTTCTTAGAAACAACATCCTAAAAATATACAACTAGCTAATTAGATCTGTTTATTACCTAAGAAGCTGAGATACTTTACTGAATGCTTCAAGGACCATTTGACTTGTTTGTTTCTTTGTTTTCATCTAAAATGGCAATATTGGGACACATATAACTAATCCCTTTATGTATCAGTAACTCCTACCTAAATAACACATAAACAGAAGAAAATTCCAACATCAAGTAATACTAGAATACTGAGGCTGTTACAAGCAATACTGATTTCTGCAAAAGCTGCTTTCTGACCCTGGCAGGAAGGTTAATGATTTCATGTCCTCAAACCCAACATAGCATCACTCCAATGGTATTTCACTGAGTAAAGCAAACCCCTGAAGTTTCAAAGCAGAAGCCTTCAACCAGGCTCTTCCTCCAGCATGTTCACCAGGACAACAAGACCCTGTAGGTGAGGTGTGAACATCCTTAAACCACATGTGGTGCTCACAAAAGCTAAAACAAGCCTTTTTTTTCCATATATGTTTAGCACTTATCTTCTCATAATAGCTTAGTGGTTGGAGTATTCACAGCTACCATGGAAGATCTTTTTTCAGGCCTTTAAACTGGACTTTAATCCAGGGGTCTGCAACTACGTGTAACACAGGCTGCTCTTGGGTAAGTGTCCATTAGGTAAAGCTGTTTAAGTAACTTTATGTAGCTTCGTATAAATAGCTACACATCCATTAAACTGAAGATATAAACCACACTCAGTCATAAGGCAGCTGAGTGAGAGAGGAAGTCATTCTCTCTCTGACTTGATAAATATTTAGTTACAAGAGACTGGAAGAGTTCTCTTACAGAGCATGCAGGAATCTGGGAGCTGAAACATTCCCTTGGGATGTGTGTCACTTCATGACTAAGCAGCATATGCTTATGCTTGCTAATGACTGGCATTACCTCCTAATGACTTGCCAGATTTAAAGATCAGGGCTTTAAAAAGTTTCCACAGTGGGGTGGGGAACAGTTCCAGGAGAGGATGATGACAGAGAGAGAAAGATTACAACCTTAGGCCTTAAGGAGTTGAACTGACCTCGTGATACTGGAAATCACAGCTATTCTGGTTCACTTGCCTGTTTGAACAGCCAGCTGAATATAGTGACTTGGAAAAACAGTAATCCTTCCAAAAGAGGTTTTCAATTCAAGAGCATGACAGAAGATTAGGTATCTACTCACAAGTGGAGTGACCAAATAGTCTGTATTGGAACTGAGAAAATACGTAGTAGACTGAAAACAAGGAACTTGTCTCTTAACAAGTCACCAAGACAAACATATGTGAAACTGAATCCTTAATGAAGTTAACTCAGTGTGCGGAGGGGGAAGCTTCAAAAATGAAACTTCCTAGAATCTCACAGTGTTTCAATTCCAGCAGAGGAAACCAGCAAGATGGTCTGAAAACAGAGAAGTTTCTAACCACCACCTTTTTTTATCCTTCCTTTCTCCTGCCATGGTTGCTACAAACTCCTGAAGCAGTGAATTCTTCCTCTGGAAAGTATAAAAATCAATCTCATCCAATTTTAGTTCTTCTAAATTATGGCCTTTTCAATATGATCTCCAGGTCACAGATCAAGGAGAAAATGACATGCTGTAAAAACAGGATTGACCCAGACCTCTAGATCACTGATTTTTATCAAATGACCTGTGGGTGAGAGCTGATCACAAGGCATCCAAAATGGTTCTATTCACAGTGTAAACAGCTTTCTGTAAACAAACATATGCAGATACAAATAAATATGAGAGGTAGGAGGGGATAATAACAATCACTTCAGATGTATTTTAATGTAGTTGTAAAGGGGTAAACCATTCCAGCAAGATTACACAAAATGTGTGTCCAACCAGGGTGAGACCTGACATGACTCAGCATCCCCAATGCTGTTCTTATGGTGTGGGACAGCCAGGCAGGGGCTGGTGTGCACACTCTCTGGTTTCCCACTTGATATGAATGAAGGAACAGGATGCAGAGCGCGAGGATATCGTTGTATGTATTCATTCCTTAAAGTAAATTCAGCCCAAGCTTTCCTTGGACAGAGTCAGTGTTAGGGATTAAGCCAGGGCTGACTGCCCAATCAAACAAATGCCATTTACAAAGCCAGACTTTGCACTGCAGTGAATGCAAGGATGTCCAGCACTAAGAACTCAGGTCACTGGTCCCAAAATACTTTTAAAATTGCATAATAATTCTTTCTAACAGGATAACTAGATCTAACAGAAACCTTCTTCATTTAATCCACTTTTTGAAAACAAACGATACTGGCACCAAAGAAGAAACATCGCAGACACAGGTTTTAATTACTTTACCAGGGGAATTCCACTTCAGGATCCTGATGTATGGCTGAATTATGACACTTTGCAGGGTGCTGCAGGAACACAGTATGTGGCTGCTTTTAGCTTATCAAAAGTAGACAGCTTACACCTTTTTCCTGGAAGTCCATGCTAACACATTTTACTTAAGGCTTCCTATAGCCTAAGGGCACATACACAACGGCAGTTACCACAACACAACTGACATGCAGTGACTCTCTGAGCACAGAAATTCAAATGTGTCACCTTTTCCCAGATCCCCAAACCACCAGTCTCTTACACAGAACACTGCTCAAAAAAACTTTAACTTTCAGTAAAAAATTTCCCTTTTTATCCTCTCCTCCTACCTCTCTTTACCTCTTTTTCTTCCATAAATGGTGAAATAAATGTTCATGAAGGAAGTAGTTATCAGTTGCAAACTGGTGCATGATGGCTACAGCCCTTTTATAATGCTTTAGCTCTGAGTTATTTGTCTGTCTGTGCCTGTGAAAGCATTCTGTTAATTACAGAAAAAGGGAGTGAATCTTAACAAACCTGAACTTCAGCAGCTATTTTACTGTCTTAGTAGCAGATAATGAAAAAGCTGGGTTATAATGAAGTTCCAGAAATATCTCTGAGAGGTAAAGCTACACAGAGCAAGGGAAGACTGTGACCAATGTCAAGGTCTCCCCACAGTTAGAGAAAATACAAGAACCTAATTATTCTTCTTTCACAAAGTTAAACTCAGGATAAAATACTATCAGATTGGAAACAGGTCCAACGTGTTTTCAGTGCTCATTATTCAGGATACATGTCACCTCTTCATAAGGCACTAAATAAGAACACACAGTACCTAAATACAGGCACTGTAACATTAACATTTGGATCCAACGCCCCCATAAGCATCTCCACCTTCTATTCTTAAATAAGGATCATGACTTGCCCACAAGAACAAGGCAAATGAGGACTTGCAAAGAACCACAGAAACATTGTTTCCATTCCACAAATGTAGCCAGGCTAGAAGCGCCCAAAAGCTGCAGCAGAAAACAACAGCAGCTGCTCCTGCAACTTTCGCTCTTCTGAAATCAAGATTATTTGTGGCATTAAGAGTCGCAGGATCAGAGATTGCTGGAACTCTTAATTGAAACCTAAGGCTGAGCCCCCAGGGCTGGGATAGCAGCTGAACCCGCCAGAAGAGTCAGCTGAATCCTAAACTATCCTTAAACTTTCTAGCTCCGGAGCAGCATTGCTCTCATCCAGGCCTAGATTTCTTGTGTAAACCCTTCTTTCCCTGAGCCACAGCGCTTCATGCTGCAGCTACCAGAGAGCTTTGAACTGCACCCTTGTGTATCCAAGACTCTCCTTTCCTATTCAGGAATGTCCTTATTCAGAACTCCTTAATGTTGTAATTCTAGTTTGACATCTCTAGGCACTCTCTCTCTCTCTCACACACATACACACACACACAAAACCAAACCCAGAACAACCCAAAACACATGGTACTTAAGCTCAGCAAACAAATTTCTCAACCAGTTGCTTTATTAAGTAGTGCTGCCCAGAATTCTGTAAAGCTTGGCTTTGCCTCCACAGCAGTCTGAGTTCTGTCAGTGTTTCAAGCCAGTCAAAAGGTTTTCCTGCTTCCTCTCTCTGAGCACCTCTGCTCACAGAGAATCCAGGTCTGCCTCCTACCCACCTCTTTGGCCAAGCAGGTTCTCCCTCGGTTTGCTATGTGCTCCTGCTGAGAAACAGCAGGTCTATCAGCTGTGATGGTTCTCTTCTGTAAAAAAAAAAAATAATAATTAAATATAATTCAGAGCTCTCTACTTCAAAGGCCTAATCCAGCACTTCTGAGATTGAACCAAAAGTTGTCCTACCATGCCTTTTCTCTAAGATATCTAAACTTCCTTTTTTTTTTTTTTTTTTTTTTGTACACACCACCTACAGCAGGTGCTGAAGTACGGAGTGAAGGAGTGAGTCAGGCTGGTGCCCTGCCTGGGAAACACCCCGGGGAAGGCAGAGCACACCCTGCCCTTCCCCTCCAGGCAGGGAGCTCCTGCAGCACGGCTACCCCCTAGCAGCTCCACCAACCTCGGGGGACTCTGCTGCAGCTCAAAGCTCTCTTGCACTCCCCGTGGCTGTCAGAGCAGAGGAAGGCTCTTCAGAAAAACTAAATTCTACTTTTATCAGATTCACACAAGTGCCACATGTGGAAACAGGAGGAAGCACACCTACAGCGTGATAAGCTGATACACCAGGTCCCCTCTCTGCCTGCAGGACACAGACTACCTCGTTTACAGAGAGACCCAAAAAGCTGTCTAAATAAACCAGATTTATATGTATTTTCTGGAAAAAAAAACCCCAAACAACAAAACAAACCCAAACAAACAAAACTGAGTTCAATCCAAAGCTCATGAACACGAATTAAATGATTCAGACAGCTCATTATTCAAAATGGATGTCTCCCATTCTGGAGAGTGCAAAACTCTTCAGCAGAATGATGACAGAAATCTGACAGGCAGATTATGATGCTGATGCAGAAAATGTAAATCTTTCTAAAGTATATAAAGATAATTTTATAAAGTGTCTATGACACTGTGTTACCCCAGTGCAGGTAATTGTATTTGGAGACACAGATGTGTTAGATGCTCTGGGGGCAAAAAGAAAATTCCAGGACATAAGTTTATACTGTTCATAATAATGAGTGAAGAAGTGTTAGTTAATTATTCTCACTGGACAGGCAGTTTTCAAGGGTTCTGTTTTCAGGTCCATAAATCAGATTTTGTTAGAAAGCAAACTGACCAGTAACAGTTGCAGCAAAATCCTAGAGGGTTTGTGGGTTTTTTTCCCCCTAAAATACATTCTTACAAAGTCTGTGCAATGCTTGATGCATACCTCCTATTTTTTATTAAAAATAAATCACTCAGTACCTGTAATAATTTTGGTACAGACCATCAAGAGCTGAATTAAAGCTGAAAAGAAATGTAAGCTTTCAGGCTCTAAAGGACGAACTGAGGTTATCACTTCAGATGCTTTAAAAGATGAATGTACAATTTGACCTGAACCAAACTTCAAAGTCAGTGAAGGCCAAGTGAAGATAAAAAGGAAAATGAAAAAGATTTCAGCAATTACTTAGCACTGATATTTCAGTAATAGAGAGACAACCTGTACTTAGGGTAGAAGAGGCCTCTAGGCTTCTGATAAATAACCTGATACTTAAAGTAAAAAAAAAACAAACCAAAACAAACAACCCCCCAAACTGTGAAATATATTATTACTTTACATTTTAGTTAATTCTTTTCATGTTACAGTATGAATAGCAGTAACAATGACATTTCTTACAGTACAGGTGTTCTTCAAATAAGTAATTGCAAGATGGAAAATAGTAGCAAAGGGGGAAAAGAGGGACAAAGGAGGAAAAATAATTTGTCCACCCTACCACTAACCTAGAGACCTACTGAGCTATATAAACATGAGGCAGAGAGAGGGGGAGAGGTAATTTCTTTCCCAAACCCATAAAAGCACCACAATTATTGTTATGGATCCACTTACATCCATCTCTGCAGAATTTTACTGCTTTAAAATAGCGTAACACTTCCTAAAAGAAGAATTACCCAAGTTCCTCATGAAAGGCTAGAGAATTCTGAGGTCTCCCAAGACTATTGTTCATTGTAACAGCTAGAAGAACTTAGAAAATTCAGCTAAAGATATAAGTAGCACATGGAATCCGTACCAAAATTCCCTTCCTATCAGCTTCCTGCCTCCCACTCCTTTCTCCTGCTGCCGTCTTTACATCTGCACTGGGTTTTTAGATGATCATTCTATGAATGGGTAAAACTGGCTTTTAGGTTAGATACTGGCAGCAGTACAGTCAAAGCATCTGATTCAGGAGTTTTGGCCCAGCAAATGCTCTACCAGCAAGAGCTGCTTCAGTTGTCTTGCCATGTTCAAGAGAAAATTAACTAGCAAATCTGTTGGCAGATTAGTAATGACAAAGAACTATTTCCAACTGATCATTATTTAATACAAAATTAGCTCATGACCTCAGGGTGGCTGTCAGGTGACATTACATCATTCAACCTCAGCGTTGACACTGGGGCTTTTGGCACACATTGGGCAGACAGCACCTGTCCTGCTAGAATTCAGATGTGTAATTCATTACTAGTTCAGCTTTCCTGATATACTAATCAGGGAAACCACATCTTAGATAAGGATAGGCTGTTCTGTTTTGTTTTGGCTAGGATATCCATATCTGACTCACAGGAGAACTAGATAGAACAGTCATTAAAAAAAGCTCCAGTCTTGTCTCTGCCCCAGGTTCTACATTCGCCACCACCTGCAAAACCTTTTGAGCAAACCATAACTTAGCCACCTTAGTGAAGGTACACCAGCAGAGAGATCACTTACAACAGGTAACTTAAAACTGACAATAGGTAGTGAGCTCACCATCAGATGCACACCCACATTATCTAACCATCCAAACTAAACCCCCCCAACTCATTTCCTAAGGCAGTACAACCCATACCCACAAACTCTCTGAGGCATCCACATACATTTTGGCTTGATACACTTTGCTTTGTATCCATTCTGCAACCCACACAGCCCAAAACCAAGGCCTCTCATTACTCCCTGCTCCTGTCTTAAAGGCCTTCTGCCCACCAGCTCCTCCCTCTGTTCCTGATGCTGGGTAGTGCTTCATAGTTCCAGCCTTTAGCCCTTGGGCGTCCACATGAACAGGCCAAGTGGCCAGCAGTTAATCCATGCTCTGTCTATCCAATGAGGGAGTTACATAACTACTTGTATATATGTAGTGAACATACTAAGCGCCATCCCACTGCTATCACGTTACTTCAGAGCTGCCTGAATGGCTGGACTGCAGTCCTGCCAGGCTGAAACACCCAGAAAATATTAAGTATACTTAATAACTTTACATGAAGGCAAAGGATGCACACCAAAGTAGCAAAAAGTAATCTCGTGAGCTGTCTCATATTTGTGACAATGCCAGTGGCTTCATTTTAGCTGCAGAAAACCTTTTCCTCAATATTTGCCCATCAATAAGAGTTGTTCTGGTTTTTTCAGATATGAAAAGACCACCACTGGTTCCCTATGTCAAGTCCTTCGCTATCAGATATGGAAGTCAGGTTCCTTGACTTAATTCCCTATTCTAATCACAGCTATCCACATATTTAAGACATATTTAAAGTGTTTTGTAAATTATCAAGTGTAAATATTGCAAGTTGACACTGCAAATACCAGACAAAGCCTAAAAACAGGTTAAAATCTGAGGTCTGGGCACTAGTGGTTATGTTGCGTCTTTGTGGCTGGCTGTAATTTTTTTCAAGCTGTAACTGCTGTGATCACTGCTATTGACAAAAGAGGATTACCAACTCTACAAGCTTTGATAGTCATGAAAGTATAAGTTAGTAAATTGGGAGTCACAGATCAGAACCTCTTCTATGCTCAGAGTAAGTATGTGGAAACAGTGACATCACTAAGTAAGAACATCTAAAATAATCCTCTTATGTTTTGTGAAGCAGCATGAGAAACCGAATATCTTAACTTCCTTGCAAATACTCACTCCTATTAATTTTAAAAGACATCAAAATTATCTCCATGGCACTTTGAAGAGAAAGGGAATTTTCTCCCCTCTGAGCTCCAAAGCAAGAGGAAACCCATGCAGCTCTAGGAGCTCTTGAAGTGCCAGCACCAGAGGTTCATAGATAATCTCTGACTTAAATATTGCAGTTTTAATGTTTTGTAGCCATACCCTCCTTGATCTGCAAGTTTTAACTTAGTTCTGTGCTTTGAATGTATAGGAAGTCACTGCTTCAACTAGTTTAAGAGAGAACTGATTTCCATTACTTATTCAAAATGAAAAATAAATACTTCCAACAAGATAGTTGAAGGCATCGTTCTATTCTCAGCAATTTAAATAAAAGTCTTGTCATCAGTTACCCGTTTTTTAAATTCCACTGATGATCTAGTATAATTAAAAAGAAGAGGAAGACAACTACTGAATTCTTTCTGCTGGATCCTAGATACTGAAATCTGACTAGGGACAGACAAGCCAAGCTATTGGTTTAACATTTTTGCACAAAATTAACTTCACCAAGACAAATATTTGTTTTGGTGTGGTGGAATTTTTTTGTTTGGCTTGTTTGTTTGTTTTTGGTTGTTTTTGTTGGGTTTTTTTTTGGTGGAGAAAAATATCAAGCAGACAGCAATTCAGTGTTAATAAGTCCCTCATCATCTGATCTGCACAATGACACTTGTGGGTTTGTAACTGTAAGCAGCCCAACGTCAGCTTTACAAAGAGAAACAATCCATAAAATCTTTTAAATCTTTTAAGGCCCAAGTAGTTCCACAGGGAGGGAAACCTCTTCATGTCTACCTGCAGCTTCATGTCTCATGTGTGTACTATCCCGTTTCGACTAAGATACAAACTCTCACCACCTTTTATCTTCTGCTTGGAGCATGCAAAATGTTGCCCTTGTGGGTCTGTCACTAAGAGCATAACTGAACTCCTGTCAAAGCTTTTCTTTCTGTAGAAACAGTTAGGCTTTTACCCACTCAGCCATCTTCATCAAGAATAAAGCTTCTTTAAGACTTGCATTCTGAAAATTTATATTAAACTGGTCTACAGCTTCTAAAATTCCTGAGGAACCTGGGTAGGCCAGCAGACAAGGGCAACACAATTGTGTAAATTTCCTTTCCTTAGGAATCCTGACAAAAATTCCTGACCTGGTTCTTCTATATTATGACTGTAACATTTCAAGGCTCATTATGTGCCACTGGGTACCCTTCACTGCCTGCTCCCTAGAAGAGAAGCATTTGTTTGTTCCCCAGAGGAAACCTCATGCCAAAGCAGCACCTGGCAGCATCACACCCTGCCCTGACCCTCTGAAGCCTTTGCCCTGTTTTCTAAGTCTTAGAAGTACATCTTCCCTGAGACAGGCTGTGGAGACAACACACCAAGCTTTTGGTTTCATCTCAATTCAACTTCCACGGAGCTCGTGGATCCTGCTGCTTTCTTAGCTTTGAACAGGAGCAGCACATGATATTAAAGAACAGATGAGCAGCCAACCCAGAAGCAGCTGTGTCTGATAGCATCTGTGGGGGCAGGTTTTCCTTACCCCTCTGTCCCCTTTTATTGAAATCCCTGAGTTCCAACTGCATTAGATGATGTTTCAAAACAGCATTAGGCATACTCAAGGCCCATCCAAACAAACAAACAAAAAAAAGTACTGCCGTGATTTACAATGCATCAAGCAGTGATTCCTATAACTGGCTCCCCTGAGAGCTCTTTTGAAGTGCACATGAGTCAACAGACTGACAGCAAAGCACAATCTGCCATCACCAGGCGCTCATGGGCAGCCCCACTGTTTCTTCTGCAGCATGTTTCATTCTCCTGTCTCCAGTATGTCTCTTTTATATCTCCCTCTGGATCTGTCAAAGCAACCCACACTTTATTAATTTGCTGATCAGGTCCATTCATATTGCAGCAATTAATGAGAAGTGCCGCATCCTTGAATGCTGGCAGAACTAGAAGTAACAGCACTTTGCCTCATTGAAGACCACGGAAGTTTTTCCATTAATTTGAACTAAGCCAAAGTCTCATGTCCAAACTCTAAGAACATCTAAACACTAATTGTGGCTGTTTGAGTAACACTGAGCCCCCCAACTGAAAGCAGCTTACTTGTCCATGCAGTCTGCAGTCCCTGGTGGTCTTGTGTTTACCTACCTGCACCAACACCTGCTTGTCTTTCCCCTGCCCTAAGCAACTTCTGACGTGGGGCCACCAACAAGCCTTATCTTACTTGTACTGTTTTACACTTTTGAAGTATTAATGGAAAATACAGGGTCACTGTTTTCATTTCTGAAACAGCAAGTTAACAAGTTGTTTGGCCATTTCAGGGGAAATATATTGCTGAAAACAATCATCACCATGACTTTCTTAGCAGTTGTCATGAATAACAATGTGTGATGTGGACATGAAAGCCTGAAGCCGATTGAGAGTGAAAAGTAACGTGCCTGCATCAGAGCGGTGCTTCATCAACGCTAAGCCTTGCATCTCAGCTCATCAGCAAAGCAGGAATACCACAATGACAAGATCATACTGTTACCAGTGCTCAAAAGTAATTTAGCATGACACATGTCACTTGGACAGGAGTTAAATTTTGGCCAGTCTACAGAGAACTTTTACAGAGGCATCTCATTTTCCCAACAGATGTTGGCACAACACACAGAGCAGAGCGATCATTTCTGCTAGGTATTTCATTCACTAAGCCTTCCAAAAATAATATTGTTACCAAATTTGCAAAACAGTACCTTCCATCTGTACGTGTATTATTATTATAGTAAGACATCAAGGAACATTGCTACAATGCCATTGTCAAGAATCGGTTATGTAACTTAACAGCACTGTGTGTGCATATTTACACACACATACACAGATGCACACAAACAGTGCTTTATGTTTTCTGCTTTGTGTTTTCTTCTAAGATTTACACCAACAGCAAAGGTGAGGACAGGTTACTATCTGTATACACGTGTTTGTAAGCACATAAATATTTGTAAGCCCAGGACAAATCCATATGTATGGAACAAAATGTCAATTTAAAGTGCTCTGTAGTATTAAGTAGAAAAAGAAAATAAAAAATATTTTTTTCCTCTTAGATTGGTAGGATCTATGCATGGAATTAAATTTTATTAGCAATGTTCATGCCTTCATACCAAGACTTTGGATACATTAACTCTACTATTAGGAAATAAAACAAGAAACAGCACAGCACTGTAAGAAAGCAGACATTTTCTCTCAGTGTTTTATGTTCATAACATAGAACAGGCTTTATTTAAACTTCTGCATTTGACAAAATACTTTGCAACACAGTCTAATGTAACACCCTTATTGGGAATTAATAATAGCTATCAGAGGTTTAAACTTCATACAGTGTAATACTAGTTCCCTTCTAAAAACCAATCAATTTGAAAAATCACATTTTGGAAGGTAACACTACCACCCATTCATGACCAAGCAATGACTACTGTCTTGCACATCATTCTTATCTCCGTCTCACTCAAAGAGTGTGTGAGAGTGAGTGTGTATTAAAGAATCACTTCAGTTTAAAATGCAAAACTAAAAAAAATTGCTAAATTTGTTTCAACATTTCTGACTTCTGGAACTGGAACACAGACTGTAAGCCTATGCACTGCAGAAGCTCTCCCTTTTACTCAAAAATCTTCCAGTCTCACAGTGAGGGTAAGTAACTTTGGCCCTAGATATCATATCTGTTTCAGTGTTGCACTTCATGAATGTCATGTCTATCCAGTTACGACTGTTGATTAAAAGGCTCTTTGTTCTAGAACAAGAAATGAGATTCACCAGAAGCAGCTATTGCTCTTACTGCCCTCCTGACCAGCACTACTCATGGCAACATAGCTCCTGCTAACCACATGACCTCATCACACACAGCTGGGCACTTCTATGTATTAGCAAGAATTAGGCAAGTTATCTTAACCTTAATGAACAGGTATAGGTTAGCAATTTGACAGCATAGAGCTATATAGACCTTTGTGTCCACTAGAGTTTACTCCAGGTGTACATGATTTATCTAGTATTAAAACAGGCTGTGGCTTCTTTCCAGATAAATGAGAATGCATTCACTGGTTCAAGATCAATCAGCTTTTAGTTAACAAGTAAAAAATAAAGACGGGATTTTTTAAGCTTGCAACGTTTTTGTTTCACAATTAAGTCTAAAAGGTTCTGTCCTCAAAGGGGAAGTTACTGAGTCTCAAACTGACACGATTTGAGAACAGAAATGCAAGACAGGACCTAGCTATATGCAGATTGCTTAGATTTTGTGACTGCTGGCACATTTGCAAGGGATTGAAACAGATGTCAATCATCTGCCTTAACTGCACACAGGTAAAACAATTAGCACCTTGTAAAGTTGTAAACAACTCAAAACAAAACCTAAGAGTAATTCGAACCTGCTGTAAGCCTTCTGTCACACTTTTCAGGGTTAACCAGTTAGTCAAAATGCTCCACACCTGAGGTTTATCTCTGAACAGCTGAAGTCAGTTCCTCAGCCATTTGATGATCCCGCATAAGACTGTTAGCATCCAGGTGATCCAATTCCAGCTCCTCGAGAGGCTAATGAGCCTACTGAAGCTTGTCAGGTTTTGTTCCACCTCATAATGAGTAAAAAGGTGCGGTAGGAATAAGAGATTGATATTTGCCGGTCTTAGGATGAGCAGTGCATAGTATGTCTCTTAACTGCAAGAGGAGGAGGAAAGACACAGACTTTAGCGTTTTAATAGTTAACAGATCAACACATGATTAACCATTGTGTAAAGACTTATGTTTGCTCCATAACGATACATAGTTTTTCATCTAGCTTCACTTGTTTTTTAAGTGTTCTAAGACCCCTTCTTATCAAGACATTAAATCTCCACTCCATAATTTTAGTATTCAATCCAAGGCGTCTTTCGATTAGGCTGCTGATACACTCGATTTACGCTGAGGATCCAAACTCAACTACTTGTACCTTCAGTGCCTCCTAATACAATACCACAGTTTCCCTGAGCTCCCAGGGCAGTTATCCCCCACTTCTCGGAAGCTTACTGCAGGACAAAGAACAATTAGCTATGACTCTTATCACATAATTATTTATGCAGGTCACAGAGCACCCATGAAGTACTGAGAATGTCCCCATGATTTCTGGTGTTTGAGCTGCTTATGTGTAAAGACTCAGAAGGAAGAGCAGAATCATGAAGACCAGCATGAAAATATTTTCAGTGCAAGTTGGTTTGAACGTTTACACTCTAAAAACCAAAAGAATGTCCAAATCTTATAAAAAGAAATGCTTAAAATACACACGTTTCTAGGGAGTGCCTGCTATGACAGCATTCACATTACAAAAGTTAAGGTTTCTCACGCTATTGTAACACAAGTGTTGTCACAGGTCCTGTACTGTCCTCAAGATGGATATACACGGAGTCACTGTGTTTTGGGATCCGTGTGGCATCAAATTAATTTTCTGACATTGTGAAAGATACCAAGTAATTACTTTGTAACAAAAGGCCTTGGCCTTTACAATACGAATTCGTTGTCTCAAACTGCTTATCAACTGCCCAGAATCTCATATCTTCAAGTGCCACGTTCCAAAAATCCAGTCCTGAAGATGCTCCTAGGTTATAGTTCACCCTTCACCAACAAATCATAGTTTGAAGTCAAACAAATGAACTTAAAATTACAATTATGTAAGACTATGTCATTTTACTTCAGCATTCACAAGGGATACCCTGATGTAAAGGAAATACTTCTTATACAAAAAGCTCTGTCTCATTTCTCTCATTGTGTCTAGGTTCTTTTCCTCCTTTTGGCTTTTTTTTTTTTTTTTGTGGGTTTTTTTTGTTGTTGTTGTGATCCCAAGATCCCCCAAGAACCAACAAAATCGTGATTAAATTAATTTCCTTAGACTGTAGTATTGTCTCCTGATCTTCACACTTAGATGGGCCACAAGCAGGTTTAGTGATCTTCCTTGGTGCCCTGTCATAACTGCATATAGGCACAGTCCCAAATCATCACAACAGAATACCAGGCCCTCAGGCTATGTCTAGGATTTATATACAAAGGTAGCCAACACCCATTACCTGTCACTTCACAAATCTTACACACCTTTTAGAATACTGAAAATTTAACCCTTTTCTTTAGTCATCAATCATCCTCTCCATGGCTCCACCCAGGCGAAAAAAGATCAGCTCACAGGTAACATCTGCAAGATAAAGTTCTTAATTCCATAAATTTGCTGCTTTAGGCAGGGCCTCTCAAGCACAGCCTCACAAGCAGACACTGAACCTTTTCAGCTGAATACTATTAACATAAATGTTCAGCAAGCAACACTAATAGCTTGCCTAATACATTCAATTGGTGCAGCTATGTCATGGTGCTGTGAATTTGACTAGTCACTCAAAATCTCTGTAAAATCTATGATATTGAAAAAATATTCTGTTTGTGTTTAGACATCTGAAACTTACAGCTAACATATGACAATTTAAGCATTAACTCTCAATTGTATAATATGGAACATTAACAATCACAGCAGCAAAAAACAATAAAGTGGATGCAATACCTGTAAAGGTACAAAGCTGACAACTTTGAAAACAAAGCTCCCAGCATATATTCAGAGTAGTTACAGCACAGACAGCAGTGACAGCTTTTCTAAATTCAATATACAGTATTTAACTGTGGCCTGTCATAAAATGTCACTATTTAATTAGTCTGCACCCTTTACAATCTTTGTTAAATAAAAGGTTATTATTATCCAAATAGGCTTTCCTGTACTACTATATCTAATAAATATCCACATTTATAAAAATAGATGGAAAACCTACAGTCCCAGAAGACATTCTTATATTCTAGTTAAGTCTTCTACCCTAAATACAGGGTGTCTTCAGCAAGAACTTTCTTTTTCATAAAGTATTAAGGCAAGCTTTCAAGAAGCCAGTCTTCTGAGACTTTTCTTCCTTAAATATTTGTCTTTGCTTTTATTGGTTTGCGGTACCATCACTTCCTTAGTTCACAGGTCATCACAAGTATTCCAAGCTAGGTTATTCTTATAAAGAAAACTAATTGTTATTTATTGTTAGACCAAATAATATTTAGTATAATAATAAATTATTTCTTTGTCCTTCCGCAAGTGAAGCTTAACCTCATCTTGGAAGGACAGAAAGAACTTAAGAGACAATGTTCCTGAAATGTAGTTCATAAAAAACAAAATCAATTTTTAGTGTAGACTCAACCAAATAATTCCTAGGCTGACCATTACGTTGTTTACAGTGGACTACACTAAACAGAATACAAGTGCCCAGATATAATTATTAATAATTAGTTATTTCATTTTAAATTAACATGCTGCCCTAAAAAACAACCCAGTTATCAGGTGTAGACATCTCTTGTGCTTTGTTCATGTTGCTTTACAGGGTGATTTTTCTACAATTATACTTTGCTGATGCAGATCCTTAAGTAGAGATAGACATTCTAGTGCTTAGTTAGACAAGGTCAGCTAAGCAAGGTAACTCTTGCTCAGGGCACCTCAGCACCTCTCAGTAAACTTCTGCCTCCTCTTCAGAATGCACTACCAATCAGTGGTAAAAGCAAGTTAGCCACCCCACAACTAAAAAAAACCCAACCAAACAGTAAAACCTTTTTTTTTTGTTTGTTTTTGGTTTTGTTTGGGTTTTTTTTTTGTTTTTTTGGTCAGCCATACCTACTTTACTTGCTTCACTTCTTACAGATAAGCAAAAATTTATTACATAAATTGTAAAACTGCACTCACAGTTTCAAATTTCAAGAAAAACATATTTCTTTCTTTGCATGCCCCAAGTTCTTGAGACTGTCAACCACCATGTCATTTGTTATGCTGATTTGGATATGCTCACTTGTGTGCCACAAAAAAACCAACAACAAACAGTATCAGAGCACCAACCCTTAGACAACAGGGCAAAGAAACTGTAAGATACACCTATGGTGGACAAAAAGTATCATTTCTGTGTAACTGGATGGTATAAATGAGGTCTTTTTGTCAAACTTGTACTTCTGTTTAAAGTTAAAACCTGAACGTAAACACCATTACTCCAAGTAAAATTAAAAATTAAAACCAGTGAATTATAGGTTTAATTTTACGTAGTAGTCTGATTTCAAACTATGGAGAAGAAATTGCTTTTACATTAATGCAAGTTTCATAAACCACTCTCCAGAGTACGAGTACAGCTTTTAGTCTCAGAACATAAGTGATTATGCCACTTTTGAAGTTTTTTGCATTGTCTTATAATCACAACTAACATAACTGCATATACTTAAGTTGCCTCTATATTAATCACGTTCATTTTTCCATATGCTTATACACTGAGGCACAGGGGAGAACCATGTGGAGATGAGGGAGCAAGGGAAGAGTTGAAGGAGACCCCAGAGAGATAACTGATGCTAGAACCTGATAGAGAAGCCATTGCTCTCCTTTGCCAGCAAAAGTCTGGAAACCCCAGTGGCAAGCACCAATCACTCCCATGACTGATCCTCACCAGGAGTGATAACTACTGCCTGTTACCTTGTTACTTGCCCATATTCAAGTCCATGCTGAGAACCAAAAGGTACCAGTAAGGAGTCAGTGTGATTCTACATAGAGAATTCCTGGGATTTGGTTCTTGTTTGATCTTTGATAACCACAAGAATGCCCACATTAAAAAAGGGGAAAGCATGTTCAATTTGCAGAATTTATTATGCAGCATATAAATAATGAATAGTACAGAGAAAGCAAAAAGCAGGAATTTTGGTTTTCATTGTCTCAAAGCACATGAGGACATTAAATTAAATAGTTAAGAAAAAAACCAAACTAAACACAAAGGAAATAATTTTTATGCAATTCACAACTCAACATGCTATTCTGCCACTGACTACCATGACAGAGTTTTAATACCATACAGATATTAAGCTTTCATACCAGTATAAAGACGATCCAGCTATCCCAGTAACAAAATTTGAAGTTACATTAAACTATCGCTTGTATCAAACTATTAAAGATTTGGATGGTATATTTGTGGGAAAATATTACCTTGCAGCTGCCTTCTGTAGCCTCTCCTTTTCCTCCAATACATCTGAGACCAGTCAACATCATGGATAAGAAAAGGTTCCTGTTTTTCCATGCATAGGACAGACTTACTCACTGGAAGATCTGGGTTTTTTGTTGTTTTGGTTTTGGGGTTTTTTTCTTACATTGCTTTATTCTCATTGCCAAATATATGACCTGCTTAACTTACTGTGCTACTTAATTTTGTTCTGAATATAAAGGAATACATTTTCTCACAAATATTTCAACTGAATCTGGATGTTGCACAAAGACCAATGGGTTTTCATAACATCCTATGAAGTGGGGAAAAAATACACTCTGCAGTTTATAAATGGGAAACTGGAACAAAGAGACTAAGATAACAAACACTGATCAGCCTGAGATGTCTAGGTCCCTGCTTTCCAGAGTACTTCCTCTGAGAATTTCTGAGCCCAAAGCATGGCCTTGGAGACTTTAGCCAAACAGTCCCAGTACCTCAAAGCAGAACACTTGTAAAACAAGATAGATATGATTAGTCACACAAGACATCAGCCATGGCAGTGCGACAGAACAGAACCATGTGTGCATCACCACAGAACACTGATAAACTTGTGACATGGACAATCATTGTGCAATTCAAAATTTAGCCCTTACAGTTTTATTTCTCTCCCTTCTTGGAATCCAGTTTCACAAATACTTAGAACATGTCTATGCAGATGGGTCCAGACAGAGCTGAACTTGTTCTGACTAAAACAAGCTGTTCAAACCTGTTGGCACAGATGTATCTTGATGCACTTGCACACCACTACTTACCTAAGGAGCTGCACAGATGCCAAAGTTGCTCAGCAAGCAGTGTTAACTGCTTGTGAGACATAGTTATTAGTGCTGATGGCAGCTCCAGCAGATTAACTAATACTAAAAAACACAGCCTTGCCAACGCACAAAGGGAAAAGACAAACTGCAGAAGTTACGTATTGTCTTCCATGCCACCTAACTTCTTCCTGTGAGCAGCAGCCAATACTACACCCATCACCAACTCATCAGCCACCAGGTTATTGCACTCATTGTAAAATCAAGCTGCTCCTTAGATTCGAGCTCAAAACTGGCAATAAAAATCACCTGCCCTCTCTTCAGATACAACCCTGTTTCAGGTGTGTGGAGGCTTTCCTGGTAGAGAAGGTTGCAGGGGTTGCACCCACCCTACTTTCTTTGCAAGCTTTACCTGCCTTATCACCTGGAACAGGTATCAGGTCTTCAAGCGGTAGAGATGGCCACAACTTGTAGACAGACTTAAGGTGTTACCTCCAGGCAACAATTACAGGGTGCACAGCACAAGCCCACTTCCTGTCTTTCCCACGGGTCCCAGCTACGGATACACCCCTCCATACTCACATCCAAGGAGTAACTGGGTTAAAAAATAACGCCCCTCGCATTTCGTACCCGGGGAGCTGGGAATGAGCACCCGCTGCTTCACTGCCTGCTCCTACTAGGCAGAGAGTCACTACGTGAAGTGAAAATAAAAGAAAATCAATCTTCTAGCATCCTTTGAGAAAATTCCTAGGAACCTACGTCCCAGCAGAGCTTTAAAGTGAGCTTAATGTGTTTAAAAGTGAGTGTGAGCTCATGTGAAAATAAAACTTTATTCCCCCCCATAAAAGTGACCTTGCTAAAGAAGCATCAAAAAGAAAACAAAAAAGCCCGAAAAAACCAAGACAAACAAACCACAGGGAAAGAAGAAGAAAAAGAAAAAAAGGGAAGAGCTGGTTTCACAAATTTGCCGGCAGTCCCAGGGACAATAAACAAGCGTGGGACGGTGTGGAGAAAGGGAAATCTCTTCAAATCCTTGACGTGTCTTTTGTTAACTTCCCGTAATTAGTTTTTTTTTGGCACGATCCATGCCTGGACGCCCAAAACACCGGTTTGAAAAGCCCAACCTGCACAGCTGGCGAGCAGGACGTCCAGCAACAAAAACAAAACAGAAAAAAAAAAAAGAAAAAAAAAAAAGGATAATAATACGGCGGCGTGTGCGCTCCCCCCC
>NW_009970725.1:10966458-10967699 GCF_000747805.2 Chaetura pelagica
CTCGGGGAGACCGAGCCCTGCGGCTCCCGCTGACAGCAGCGTGGCCCCCGGGCTGGGCGCCTGACTCCGCGGTGGTGGTTCTTCTTTTTCTGCTTCTTCTTCGTCGTCGTCGCCCTCGTCCTCCTCGCCGAGTTTAAAGGACCAGCGTCTGGCAAAGGGAGAAACTTGAGTCAGTGTGTGGGGTGTCCGACGGCAGCAGCGGCTCGATCCTGGCGATTAAGATGAAAAGTAAAAAAGGTAGTTGTGATGGGGCGTGCTCGCCGCTGGGAGAAAGCGGGGTGCCCCGTTCCTCTCCTCTCCCCACGGGAATGGCTTGACCGGGGTGAGTGAGGGTTTTACACTAGTTCAATTTATCCCAATGAAGTTACAATTATTTCTTGAAAGATTGAGTTGACTTATAACAATTTCCCAAGATTCTGAGTTCTATAAACAATTCAATCTTTTGCATAATTTATGAGAACCACACTCCAGCTGTGACTGTTGAATTCACTTCACAAATGTATTGTTTGTGACTATACATATTTAAGAAAAAGAAATCTTCTAGCCAATGTTCAAGAAAGTGAAAATCTAAAGCCCTCAAAGTCTTCATTTAAGTAACCAGCTAAATAGGCAAAATGCTGTGTACTTTTTCTTTCAGTGGCAGATGTTAGAAGCAATTCAGGAAGATGCATGGTCAGAGCAAATAACCGAACCATGAAAAAAAATACTCCTGGCTTTAATAGGCACAAGGTTCGGGTTCTCACAGAGCATTTCACAGATTTATTTTGAACATGCATAATAAAACAAAGAACAGAACAGAGAATATAATAATTATCCTTTACTGATTTAGTTCCTGTGCTTTTCATGGTGGTGAACTTTCTGTTTTCTTTTTCAACAGACTGTAAGTATTTATTATTAAGTTTTCTAACTGCTAGGTAAATAAGGCTCCTGGAGTTTTCTTTGTGTCAGTTCACAGTCAAACTTCATAGTTACAGGATTGTTACTCTTTGCGCTTGGGGTGCTTTAAGTGCCTTTAAATTAGAGCTTGGCCACAAAGACGCGGCACATGCTTTCGGTCTTAACCTCTCTGTGCTGACGGGAGGGAGGCTGGAAAGAAGCTTGGAGCAAAGCAGTGTCTTTTCAGTTGCGATTGACTGGTCTTTCGTGTGGGCGAAGGGTGTTTTGCATTTAAAGACACGTTAAATTGCCCAAAAGTGCAGAGCCAGGGGAGAGCAGTGCGCATGTTCAGTACTCCAGAGTTG
>NW_009970725.1:10968153-10970693 GCF_000747805.2 Chaetura pelagica
ATTCCTGCGGCTCTAGGAGAGCAGACTCGCTCATTGTTAATATCCTCGGAGCAATTAATGCATATGTGGTTCGTGAAATCATTGAGCCTGGTGGAAAGTCATGTACTAATATGGTTTGTAGCCCTGGTAAGAAGCTTGGGACGTGCCGCTTGTCTAAGAGGAGCACACACAAAGGGAAAATAGGGCTACAAAGACGAAGTTTAAAGAGCGGGCAGGGGGGTGTTTAGCAGGGAAGCGTTTCGAGTTCCCGCAGGAGAACGCGGCGCGTTTCAGCCTGCGAGCGAACTGCACGGATTTGTAGGTTACAACATGTGCTGCATACCAAGCTCGGCCATCTGTGCCTAGAGACAGTGACAGCATTGACTTTAAAATGTTTCGGTCGTCTTAGGTAGGATGAAGTTCTTAACCTTACTGCAAGGCAGGGTTGGTTGGTTGTTGGTTGGGTTGGGTTTTTTTTCCCCTTTTTTAAAGTTTCACTGAATTAATTTAGCCCAGTTATTTTTAGGACATTCCTATGCTCCCTATTTGCACAGCAGTGGTGAGCTGGTTTCCTGTCTGCTGTTGCTTCCATTGTTCAGACTTTTCTCCCTGAGGGCAGCTGCTGGTTGGTGAAATACCAAACTCCCTGCACTTTCAACTGTTGTTCTTGCCACCCGTGAAATAAATGCGTGTGAAAAATGCTGACGTAGTTTCTAGGTATGCATGTGTAGGGCTTTGTGCGTGTGTGTATGTGTGTGTGAGAGGGGGGGAAAAAGTATCTGCTTTGAGGATTGCAAGTCCTCGGCTGAAACAATGGAAACAATGAAAGGTGACAGGCGGGATGGAGAACTTTTGAGAGGTGCCCTGGGCCTGGGGTTTGCGTGGCAGAAATTAAAAGGTGTAGAGACAAAGAGGGGAAACTTTTTAAAAATATGTTAAAGCTAGGGTGCCTTTGATTGATTAAAGATTTGGCTTGTAGTTATTTGTGACCTCCTGGCATCTGGGGTTCATTCAAGAACTTTCAAAGAGTGGCTTTGTTACAGATTTCTTGCTTGCGCTCCTAGAAAAGTCCCGTTTAAAGAAAAAAAAAAAAATATAGCACAGCCAAGTCTGGTTGCTTTAGAAGCAATGGAACCCAAGTTGTGAAATGCAGAGGAAAACAAGTAAGCTGCTTCCTCATTTCTGAAACTTATTTGGAGGAAAAAGGCTTTTTTTTAACTGTGGAAATTCCCTTTTGCATCCTTGTAGTTTGTGTTTGCTTATAATTTTAAGGGTTTTTTGTTGTTGGTTTGTAAAGTCACATTTAATTTAAGTTAGGTTTCTTTGTGTGTTGGATTTTTTGTGTGTTTTTTTTTTAATTGAGTTTTTTGTGTTTTAATTTGTGCATGAACCCCCCAGGACTCTTCTGTGGATAGTTTCATTTACAAATAATAAGGTGATAGTAATCACTCTGAACATATTCAGCTTGTTAATTAGCTGATTTAGAATACAATCTCGCAAAGACACAGGCATGTACTCAAGTTTATACATGTGAGGAATCCTACTGAACTTGGTTACAACAGGTTCGGGGCCTTAGATGAGAACCGGTTCTGTTTATCTGTGCTTTTAGAAAGAATCCAGCTTAAGAAATTCAGAGAACCCTAAGGGGATGGGAGGTTTTCCGAAAGGTGATTTCTGTCTATCTCTTCTCTGGAGGGCAGAGATTGTTCCTTGTGGCATACTTTGTCCTGTTTTGAATAACAATTGGCTTCTGCCACTTCCTCTTGTGAAGCCCTTCCTCGACACAATGGGACAGTTGTTGGTGTGGGTTTTTTTTCCTGATACTCAGCCTAAATTTGCTTAACTTCCATTTAGTTTGTCTCAGTCTCTCTAAATACTTTGTCCTCCCCCTGAAAAGTATTTTCATGCCTTCTTAAGCAGCAGTAGTCAATTTTGAGATCGACTTTAGTCATCGCCGTACTTTTACTCAAGTCGTTTCAAGCTGTTAACGGTTGGGTGTTGAGCCTAGACTCGAGATCCCAGGTTGTAATCTTCCCTGAGCCGATTACCGGGGGACCTGTAAAGTCTCTGGGCTGTGAGACAGTGCAGCAGTGCGTCCAGTCATGTACATGACTTCAGCTGGGAAGCCACGTGGATGAAGTAATTTATAAAGAAGGGATGCTGATCATGGAGTCGTTGGGTCATTCAGTAGCATCTAAAGTGGTGGCGGCGGGAGTGGAGAACTGAGATTTTGTAGCGCTTTTCAGACCTCTCTGCAAATGAACTTGTGCTGCTTTAATTCAGTCCTGTAAAAGCAGTTCTTCTGTTTAGATTTGATGTATTTAGCAGACATAAAATCACCTGGCGCTAGCCTGCATTTAAGACAAAATAAATTGGTAGGTCAGCTGGGGCTGCTTGTTGTGTCCACAAGCTTTTATTCTGGGAGTAAATAGCAGTAACCCAATGGCCCGGTCGTGGAGCTTGGCCAGGAGCCTTTTCAGTTGGGCCCTGTTAAAACAGGAAACCAGCATCAAATAGCCTGATTACTAACAAGAGGGAAAAACAAAGCTGGGCTGTAATCA
>NW_009970725.1:10970712-10972350 GCF_000747805.2 Chaetura pelagica
AGCCCTGACAGCAACAACGTGGCTCCTGCTCTAGTAAAAAGTATCAGCTGGGTTAGTGCGAGATTTCTAGCCATGACTTCCTGCTGCTCGCTCTGTGCCGGGCCAGAGAGACCTGCTGCAAGTTCAGAGGGCTGATCACCTATTTAAATGAGCTCATTTAAATGAGGAGAAGTTGTACTACACTGGGTTTCCTGCTTAACCAAAACCCGCTTTGTGTCACTAACTTACTGTGTCAATCAATATGACACACTAAGCGAGTGGGTCAAAGGGCAGGCTCTGCCGTTGACTCATTTCTTGCTAGGTAGGTTACGGTTAGTCAGATGGCGAGTTTTACTTCAGCAAAAGAGCTTGTTTGCAAAACAGAGAAACTGCTGGCTCTCAGACAGTATTTTGTCACTTTTTTTTTTTAAGGGGGCATGAAAAAGAGCAACGGTTCTAGAAGTTTTCCTGTCAAATCCATTTTCTCAAATTCAGAGAGGCTCCTGTGGAGTCTTTTAGCTGTATGTTAAATGTGGGAGAGGTTACTGCAGATGGGGGGAAGGAGTGTGTGTGTCTGGAGGACTTTTTGTTATGCCACGTAAATATGGCTTGCAAACCATTAGCACCTAACTCTCTCACAGGAGTGAGAAGAAGCTTTTTTGCTTCTCTTCCCTCTTATTTCCAGTCCTCGATGTTTGCCTCTCCCTGTTTTTTCCAAGGTCCTGTCTTGCTGCCTATTATATTTAAAAACAAACAAAAAACCCAACCCACTGAAGTGCTGCAACACTTCTGGTTTTTGACAAACAAGACCAGCTCACTTGAAAACATTGTCTGAATAGCGTGGGCTAGTTTTAGCTAGTTTCAAAATTCAATTTAAAAGGGGTGAGCTGCTTTTCAGAGCTATCCTGTTGTCTATGCAGGATCTTTGTTCCAAGAAGTGCTCCTCGTGGCTGCAGGAGTCCATTGTGCAAGGCATGTTCTCAGGTTGGGTTGCAAGCGTGACAGCACTTTTCTGTGAAGCTATGACAAATACCAAGCAGTTTGCTCGGAATCATTTTAAAGCAAACTTGACATACTTTCTACATGAATTAGGAACCTGTTTACATAATTTGAAGTTTATCTTGTGTTGGCTATTTAAATATTGTCCTATTGTTCCTGTTCCATGACTGGATAATTTATGTAGCTAATCATCACAGGAAAAATTTGGTATGTCAGTTTGGTGTTTGTTGGTTGCATAAATCAGCAACTGGGAAAATGAAAACAATACTAAGTGAGTTACTGAACTAACTACACCAGACAAACTGGAGATTGATCATCCTGCTGGGAATGCTTGCATGTCAAAAATAAGCTTTAAAATTTGGACAACTTAAACTAATTAAGTCTGTTTGAGCTATTCATAAATAGGGGAACGAAAGAATAATTTACCATGTCTGCTTTGGCTAAAGTTTTAAAGTGTGGTCCTCCTCTGCTATCCCTGCCCCCAACCCCCACCAGGTATTAGGGAAAACATTTTTCTTTTTTTATTTTTTTTTCCTTTTTTTTTTTCCCCCTCTCCTCTCTCTCCCCTTCTCTCTCTCTCCCCTTCTCTCTCTCTCCCCTTCTCTCTCTCTCCCCTTCTCTCTCTCTCCCCTTCTCTCTCTCTCCCCTTCTCTCTCTCTC
>NW_009970725.1:10972797-10980382 GCF_000747805.2 Chaetura pelagica
CCCTCCTCTCTCTCTCTCTCTTTCTCTCTCTCTCTCTCTTTCTCTCTCTCTCTCCCCCCTTCTCTCTCTCTCCCCTTCTCTCTCTCTCCCCTTCTCTCTCTCTCCCCTTCTCTCTCTCTCCCCTTCTCTCATTTTTTTCTTTTTTTTCTTCCATTGAATACTTATTTGTTTTTATTTTGTTTGCATCCCATGGGTTTATGTTAACTAGTAGTGTGGTGTATATGGATGAAAGAATAATAAAATTTTGGCATCTGTTCCTTCCTTGATGTTGAAGGAAAATCGTATGCAGTTAACTTGTAAATCTGGAGCCTTTGTAGTAAGTGTAGCACAGAACACACATTTCCACAAATTGAAAAATGAGATTAAAACCGTGAAGTTGAAAAAATAATCAGGATGCAAAGTAGTTAATTTAAAACAAACAGATCCACCCAAACATTAAATTATCATGGTTATTTGATAAAAAAGTGCAATTAAATTACAGCAGTTCCATCTCCTGATAAATTGGTGGACTCTTACCTTACTTAAACACTTGGTTCTTCCCTTTTCCTGCACTTTTCCCCCCTCTTTCTAAGTGAAAATCCATGCAGGGGTGGGGGCAGACAGTTTTTCTCGTTCCATTATTTTTTATTAATAGATCTAGGATGAGCTATTAATTTATAAAATATTCAGGCTCTCTTTCCTAGAAGGGAAGCATCAGCATGTTAAGAAGTTTTTAAATAACCCATTGCTTGAGTTGAGTACTTTAAAGTTCTTGCTTATTGACATTTTGTCCAGCCACGGGATAGTTATCCTTGAAGAAAAGTGTTGGATGCATAAAATAGCAAGCAAATTTGGACAATATTGGTATTAGATAGAAGCCCTCTGAAAAAATGCAACGGATAAAAGGTTGCCAGGGGAACAAGACAGTGAGGATTTGTGGAGAAGAATTCCCCTAAGAACAGTTAGTTGGTGCTACTTTTTGTTCAGCTGACAGAAAAGCTACAGCTTGACAAGTTACGCTACAGGACAAATCTCCTCTAGCGGAGGCTATACTATGATTCATAGTGAAGACAGTTACCATAATAAAAAAAAGTGAACTGTAGAATGCTGGAGTAGTTTATGGATTTAGGAGGCTGATTGTTCTTGTCTTCCTATAATTGTAGGTGTAGTTGCAATATCAGGCAGTGAAACAGAGGATGATGACACTATGGATGTCCCGCTGGATCTTTCCTCATCTGCTGGCCCAGGCAAACGGAGGAGACGTGGTAACCTGCCCAAGGAATCTGTGCAGATTCTTCGGGAATGGCTGTATGAGCACCGATACAATGCTTATCCTTCAGAGCAAGAAAAAGCGCTGTTATCCCGACAGACACACCTTTCCACACTACAGGTATTTAAAAATGTAGTTCTCATGTCTAAAGGAGCTGTCTTCTGTTTTCTTCTTCGTTTACTCGTGTTCTAGTCACTGATACAAATGTTTACACTACATGTGAGATGTCTTTTTTTATTTTATTGTTACTCTCCTTCTGATGACACTTGTAAGGAGAAATGGAAATTAATTGTGTGTTATGATTATCTTCGGTTTTTGGGAGTAACATTTCTTCCTTGGGAGAACAGGCAGTTAGGAATTTGAGCATGCACATTGATTTTTCACAGAATCAAGGCCCAAAAGACATAAAAGGTCTATATAACTCTTCACTTCTAAACCTGCAGCTTGAGGCTCGTTTCTGTAGAACGTGCACATATAGAATTATGTGTATGGTCACTTCCATTAAGTCCAGTGGAACAACCTGAGCTCCTCAAGTGTGTTAGTGTAGGTATGATGAAGTTTTTCTGTTGTTAGTTTGGATTCTCATCCCAGGATACCTCTGGCAGCTGCAGGGTCCCTTGGATGCACCGTTCATGTCTTCTGTGATCACCTTTGGTGGAATAGCTGTTGACAATTGCTGCTTTCCACCTTGGGGGAAGGTGGCTTGATGAGAACTTGGGTAAACTCAGGTTTGGTTTTGAGAGGTACTAAACACAGAGTGCTCCATTTGGCTTCTAGGCTTAATTCTTCCAGATTAACTCCTTAGTACAAATTTTGTAATTGGATATACAGTAAAATTTCCTTAATGTCACATAAAGAGAGCCTCCTTTATGTAGTGAACAGAAAAAAGACGTTAAACTATGAACTATCCTGTATCACCCAGGAAACTGGTTTGATATTTAAACAAGGACAAACTTAAATGAGGTAATTCATGTTATGTCTGTCGACACAGTCAGTTGAACAAGGAAAATCAGTAACTATTTGTGGGAGGAGTGGCTCTCTTCAGAGAGAAAAGGTTTTCCTGTTGTTAATTAACCTAAGCTAAGGAACAATAGCTAATAGGTTAATGTGTGTGCACAGAGTTAAAAGCTAAACCCCTCCGAACGGGCTAGCAGTCATCCTATGTCCCAGGGCTTTCTGTAACAGGAGTGGGGACCTAGGGGTAGAGCCCAGAGAAGGGAAGGGCCTTTGCCAGGCATGTCACAACTTGTCAGTCGATCTTTCTTTTGTTCTGCAGTTAAGGAAACTACCTGGAGGAGGGATTCATTAATCTAACCCAATGACTCTAATGGCACATAGTTGGAAATGAATGAACATAGAAATTAAGATGTGATTATATTCCCAGGTCTGCAACTGGTTTATCAATGCACGCCGCAGGCTTTTACCTGACATGCTGAGGAAGGATGGCAAAGACCCAAATCAGTTCACTATCTCTCGGCGAGGCACCAAGCTTCCTGAGGGTGGCCTGGTGGAGTCTTCCATCAGCACAAAGAACTACATTCCCTTGCTGGAGGAGACTGCCTTCCTTCCTGCGGCCGCGCCGCTCGGCAAGACTGTGCCTTCTTCCAAGCTGGCTTCCCCAGGGTCAGTCCTGGCTCGGCCGTCGGTGATCTGCCACACAACTGTGACTGCATTGAAAGACGCCCCTTTCCACTTTTGCCAGCCGGCTGATGTAGGCCAGACCACGGACCTGCAGCAGCCCCTTGCCAATGGCTTCACAGACAACTCCCTCTCCTACCATGAGGATGCATCTAAACTGGGACCTGGTGCAAATGCACAGAGCGGGCTCTTCAACACTCCTCCTCCAACCCCACCAGACCTTAACCAGGATTTTAGTGGATTTCAGCTGCTGGTGGATGTCGCACTCAAAAGGGCAGCAGAGATGGAGTTGCAGGCGAAACTTATGGCCTAAATCCCTTTCCTTCTTCCCCGTTTTGTTTTTCCAGGCAGGGATCTAACAGCTGTGTGGTTATTGCCACCCACACGATATCAAGACTTCACTGCATTATTATTATTTTTTTTTTATTAATCTTATTTGCACAAGGGATTGCTGAAATGAAGCTTCCTGTCACTGAGAATGGTCTTCAGTGGAATACGGTCATTCCAAGAATTATAAACTTAAAGCTACTGTAGAAAGAAAGGATTGTGTGTTGTTGTTTTTTTTTTGGGGTTTTGTTTTTTTTTTTATGTTTTCTTTGTAGGTTTTTCATAATGTGAGATGGTTCCCAAGATCATGTGATTTGTTTTTGTTTCTTTCAGACTGTGCAATATCTAGTAATGATATAGAGTCTTCTTATCATTCCCAAGCGGAACAGAATATACCGACACGCTGTTTAAATAAATTTTCAATTTTTTTAACAATACGAACTTTGGATGATTATGCTTTTTTTTCCCATAATGTAATAAATATTTTCTTTAAGAATGGACGCATACAGAGTATTTTGTTGAATATGAGCTTTGCAGAAAACACAGCTTTACTCTTGAAATAAATGGAAGTGAGAAATTACTTTTGGTTTAGAGAGCTATGCTAGCAGTTTACCAGATGTTGGAAGGGATGCTGAAAGTAGGCCAGAAGTACCTGACCATGCTCTGCTATGTTGAAATTTTTAAAGAGGCTGAAGTGAGCCATGTAGACAACTCATTAAGTTTCAGAGGGATATCTTAGGTCCCTCTAAAACTTGTAGCATTTGACTCCTAGAAATACTTCAAAGTTAGGTGATGTGACAGCCCATGGGGAAGTTCTCCTGAAGATGAAGTGGGGCCAGATGACAGGTTGGGGTGAGTGTTCTTTGTGGGTCTTTGATACAGCTCCTGGACATCACTGGCAACAAACTTAGAGCGGGGAGGACAAAGGCCCCCACTCTTACTCTCCCTGGGCTAGCAGTGACAAGGTTTTGACTCAGTAATTCTAGTAGACTATATTGGGTTGAAATCTGAGTTCTGGGAGCCAGGTCTTGGTGAGATATTTTAACAGGTGGCAGACTAAGATTTAGAAGAGATCCCTGTTGTATTGAGGTGTATTCTGGCCAACAGAATCTAAGTTACCTTTCAGAAAAGGACTCTATTACCGAAAAATCCAAAGACTTGCAGCTCACGTTTCAACTTACTTGAATGTCAGTCACCCATCCTTATCCTTCCAACAACAGTGAAATAAGACACCTCTGGGTAAGAAAAATCGTTTCCAGTTAATCCTTGAAAACAAAACCTGTTGTCTGCTTGGGAGGCTAGGGGAGAGCTTTGTGGAGCAAAAGAGCTAATGAATTTAGGAATATCATGAATAGAAGTCCACAATACTTGGGCTACAATGTATATGCATTTTGTTTTGCTGTGGCCTTTTTTTTTTTTTTATCAGAAATATACTTCATATGTTCACTGGAGCCTCTGGAATTCTACTGAACTTCTGCCTTTATTTAACTCAGGTTTAAAATCAAATATTTTTTTAAAAAGCAAATAGTAAACACAGTAGCTTACTCATGTCTGTATCAGTAACTGTTATCCTAATATGCTGCATGAATATATAATTAAAAAAAAATAAATTCTATTGAAATAAAGCTAGAAAAACTAATTTTGAACATAGCCAGAAATGGCTGTATACTTTGTCTTCAGGCAATAGCATGTGAGTCTGGAAAGAGCCTTTTGTTGTGTCTCATTGGGCACTGTATTTTATATCTCTAGGCTATTTTTCCTGGAACACTTGTGTATGTTTTTTTAGTTGTTTGGTTGGTTTTTTTAAATGGATAATTATAAAATGGAACAGAAGCACACTTTGTGTAACACTGAGGTCAATGTTGAAGGTAATGTTGATCAATATACATCCTTCTGTGGACTAAACGATTGTTGTGAAGGGGTGCTAAGCACCCAAAGAGGAGTGTAAAGGTTCGGAAGATGCTTCCTTGTCCACATGCAGAAAGAGACTATTGCAACACTCCTTATGCCTGTGGCTCAAGCACTGATGAAGGAAAAGCAACCTCATGCAAATATGTTTGCATTGTTTTATTTTAATTGTTTGACATTTCCTTTTTTTTTTTTTTTTGATAATTTTCCTTTTCCTCGGATCATTAAAGGGCATTCTTGGAGATCTTTGCTCTTCATTACTCTGCCTTTTAAAATAAAAGAAGTCAGCAAGTTCAGGAAAAAAAAAGAAAAAAGAAGCTTTGCTTGCTGAGCTGACCAGTTCTATAATTCCACTAGAACAGCTGCAGTAATGAAAATGAAAATAGGATGAGGAAGAAAGCTGTTGCCATTCAGGTTAACAGTTTTCATTGAAAGTAAAAGCCTGTCTCTGCGCTGTTTTCATTTACCATTATGCCACACAAAATGGCATTAGTGTAACTGAGCATCAAAGTCCTGCCCGTGTGATGAGCACTGCATTTCCATTTAGTTGACTGACCCCAGTACCCTGGGGACTTGTGACCAGTTTTGCTTGAGGCCAATTGGTTGTTTCGTTTTGTTGAGTTTTTTTATTATTATTACTTGTGTTAAGGTTACACCTAAACGTTCAGCTGTAGTCATAAGCCCTTGGGCTGATTAGCACCTGGCACACCATTTAAAAGCTTTTCCCTACCCTGAGGTGTTATTTGACTTGAAGGAGGAAAATTACTCATATTGAGTATCGGCTAAAATAATATCAAAAGGGAGTTTCAGCTTTCCTGTAATCTAGCACTGATAGTTTTGGTGCAGGCTATTGAAATTTTCTTTCAGAGCAGAAACTTGAAGTAACTCCAGGTAAAATCAAAGGAAGGTATGTGTGAGGTATCAGGTGAAGCTAGGATCCAGAATTAAGCAGGAGTCCTAGAAACATTACTAAAGGCTTCACGTGGTGGACGCTCATCCCTGGTAAGGCAAAAGAAAAGTGTGTTTCTAGAAACTTGGTTTACTGTGGTATGAGGGGAAAAAAAAAAAAGCAGTAGTAAGAGGCAGTAAGACAAGATGGGCAGTTCTGTAGTTCTTGCTGCAGTGATGAACGTAATTGCAAGTCAGCTGTACCAAAACCCAACCTGTGGCTGAAAGCACACACTTGGGCTGACTGTGGAGATGAAGGGAAGGTGTTGCTGCGCGTTACTGGAGACTGCGCGGCCGGTCAGGGCGAAGTGAGCTCAGAAGTATGGCAAATCCGTGCCAGGGAAAACAGCTCACGCAGACTTCATCAACCTTGTTTTCATGGCTTTTGTATCTTGTAAACAACTTGTGGCAGCTGCATGTGATAAATCTCCGTGCAGAGCAAAAAAATAATTACAATAGAGAGAGGAATCTTGAGCCTGGCGTTGCAGCCTGCGTGCATGGGGGAGGGGGTTGTGGTGTCCCACATGTCTCCCAGCTTCTGCCATGAGGTCAATGTACACGTCTGTAAGGCCGTTGAAGCTGGAACAGCTGGCCTCGTGTGCTATGGGGGAGGGAAGACACGCAGGAAGAGCACGAAACCGGGATAACTGGTCTGCGAGATCCTGGGTGGTGCTGGCTCTGCAGCCAGGGGGATGCTGCTGCCTGGGCAGAGGGGTGCAGGCAGCACTGCACCACAAAAAGGGGTGGCAGGAGAAATAAAGCGGAAACTGGGGTGGGGAGAGTGTGGGTGATGTGGAATGGTCACGGTTTTCCTCTTGGAGAGCAGGAAAGCCTGCAGCAGGAAGCCCAGCCAGCAGAAGGTGCAGTGCAGCTGGACGCCCAGGTGCACCAGGTGCACCGTGACCCTGTTAAGTGTCACTTTTGTACCAATGGTATTTAGGCCATTTGCAGTTAACTGTGTGCTGCCTGCCAAAGTCTGTTTTCATTCATCATTTTTCTCACCGTGCTTGTGCAGTTTTTTTAACGCTTGAAACGTATTCCTGGAGTACTTAATAATTCTTTTAAAGCTCATTTGGGTTTTTTGGGGTTGTTTCTGGTTTCGGTTTTTTTTAATTTTTCTTCTTGGCATCTTGCAGTTGTCAACTTCCCTCCTGGCTTTTGCCAAATAGGGATTACTGGCATGAATACAGCACATGTTCACTTTTCAGGACATTACTTGTTTTACGTTTCTTGCTCACCAATTGCTGGAGTTGTTACATCTCTATCCTGTTTCGAAAAAAATCAGCAGGCTCTTTTCCCGTAAGCTGCAGTGTTCAGACTGAAGAAAAAGAGATTAAGTTAAGCCACTCTCTCTAGCAAAACCTCACTTAAAGCTGTTCCTGACATAATAATTGCATCCACGTGCTTCCTATTCAGTTCTGTCTCTATTCCTGTCCCTATCACTATGAGTGCCTGGAGTTCTGCACACACAGAAAAATCACAAAGTTAAAACTCAGCCTACATTCTCTGTCTAAC
>NW_009970725.1:10980392-10986210 GCF_000747805.2 Chaetura pelagica
TCCTGCTGACACCTCAGAGCCATGGCATTTAGCCATTTTGCTCATCTTTCTTTTAAAAACTGGCTTTACTTGCCTTAAAACTTCTGTTTATTTCTGAAGCATTCTAATGCCTTCAGCTCTGAGGCATCAGGTCTGCGACTAAGACTGGCAAGTATCGCTAGTCCTGCTACACAGGCTTGCAGACCAGATAAGCTTCACAGCCCTTTGTAGCACTGCAATGCTGCCTCACCATTTAACATGAATCACACAGTTCCTGAAGCTGATACAGACGTAAGTTTCCGCCTGCCAGCTAATCCCTGTTCCAGAAGAGGGTTTCTGCCAAGTTTCCTGTGCTCTCCCTGACAGAGTTTTGGTGTTTGATCTGCTTACACCAACATGTAATCAACCTGAAAAAGATGCACGCAGGTAGCAGTGCTTTGAATTAGTGATTTAACTGGGGGGACAGGTGGCAGCTTGTGAGGATGAGTTGAATGAGTGCAGCTGGCAACTCTCTAACCCTGTTTATTCTTGGACAATTTCTTTGGGACCACATACCAAGGCTGCTTTCTCTAATTGCAGCCTAGCCAGTGCCTGCCCTGGGCAAGGAGCCCTGCCTGTAGGTGTGTAACAATGTGACCCTCTCACAGCAGAGAACCCTCTTCTGGGCATTTATAAACCCTGCACATGTTTTTTGCTGTGACCCTTTCATCAAATCATTCTGATAATGATGAGAAGGATCAGCCTGACTGCAGCAAGTGCAGGTTAATCCCAGTGCTACGGGGTAGGTATATATGTTTGCGTAGCTCCTCTGAGTTGTTCCCTCTCTGCACCACTGCTGTGCTGCTGGGGAAATACCACCCTGGCAAGTGTTCCTGGAGCTCCTCCATCAGTGATGTTCCGTGGGTTGGAAGGGCTCAGCTTCTTTTTGAGAATATTAATTTTTATCTATAGTAAAGAAATAATTCCCAATTTTGAGGCCTCTTAAGTTTTACCAGTATAATCTTTAACAAATATACAGAAAATGTTTAGTCCCACTTCTGAAGTCCCTACAATCTAATAGCTAGTTGGGAAATGATGTGTCATGCCTTTCAAGCTTGCTACTGCTTCCTTCTAAACAAACACTTAGGGCCAGAGCGACTTATATTAGGAATAAAACCATCATTTTCTTTAACCAGTGTGTCCTATCTATCTTAAGCATAAAACTGAGCATTCTTCCCTTAGTTTTGCCTCTACTGTCCTAACTCTTTTGCAGGACCAACATTTTTAATGTTGATTGGTGAACAGATTTTAGTGCTTTGTTGAGGTCTTTTGGCCTTTTTACCTCTTCCTCTTTATAAGCTGTTGATGGAAAAGAATCTTGATCATAATTTTCCACCAGCTTATATATTTTACAAGGACACTATACATCCACAGATGTACGTGTGTGTGTGTGCGTATCCTAGTAAGGACACCGTATTTATTTATGGTCCTGGTATTTTTATATATATGTATGGAAAACAAAAATGACTTGGTTGACTCTGGGAAGAACACAATGTCCAACAGCTTGCTTTTATAAATTTGTGTAGCTTGTCTTGGAACTTGTTCTAAATAGTAAAGACATAACTGATGATCAGGATCACAATGGTTTTGTAACTTTCCTGAGTAAGGGTTCAGCTGTTTTGCCAGAGCCTGTAATTTCACTTCCTTTTCTAGACTGCAATGTTCTGATTCCCTGACCTTGTGCCGAATGTCTTATTTTGTTTTCTTTTGTACTTCTAGTCTCATTCCTTGTTTGAACTCTCCCTCTATCATCTCTCTCCCTGTCTGACTTGAGAGTGCTTACATAATACCATGCATAGTCCATTTGACTAGGTTATAGATTATTTTTCTAGTTTTGTCTTGTTTTGAAAGTCATCTGATCTTTTCTACCCAGTTAAACTAACCACAACAGCAAATCTTGCTCTGATGCAAACGAATCAACTTCTGTTCAGGAGAGAAAGAACATCTTCCTTGTGTAGATAGCTCAGCTTTATTTCTAACTTCTGCTTTCTGTGCTCTGGCAGGGGTAAGACAAAGAGAGAAGCAAACAATAATAAAATCCACTGGGCATTTTTAAAAACGGAGAAATTGTTTTTAGTTTCAAGTGGATGGCATTTCTGGTTTCAGCATGGAGTCCTGACTTTGCTGCTACCAGCCCTCCCCAGGTGGATGCCCCACCAGATGAGGTGTGAAGCAGACATTCCTCTGTCAGCTTTGACTAAAAGGTTAGTTCAGGTTGTCGTATTAAACGCTACTTAGGCAGTTGCTGCTGTAATTAATTCTTCATGTTAAATTCACCTGGCTTGTGTTCAGCCAAGGTATTTCCAGTGATGTGCTGCCAACTTTTTCCAAATATTTCCTCAAAAGTTTTTCTTCCTTAACTGGTGATAAATGGAAAAAAACCTCCTGCAAATATATCCTTTTAATGTATAGATTTACATCTGCAAAGCACATACTGTTGTAAAGCTACCAGACTTGGTCTCCTTGACCCCCTGCTCCCTCTGTCCTGCCACAAGCAGCTTCAGCCAACTTCATCTCCTTGCCTGCTAAGACTTGTTACTGTATTAGCTGCCCTGGTGGCTGTCCCTGGGTTTCTGGAGGCTTCTCAGACACAAAAGGCCTGGTATGTAAAATAATAGCTGTGCTCTGGGTCTTTTGAGAGACAGCTGGTCTTTTTTCTCACCGGCTGTGTACATGCCACTTGGAGCAGGGGAAAATGTCCCACTCACCCCCTGAAGGGAGAGTGACATCCCTCTTCAGCCCCTAGGAGAAGGTGGTGGGAGTGTGGGCATACAGGTCTCTCTGTGGGAGAGTTCCCACTCAGTCTTGCAACACTTTACTCCTTTACCTGGATGTGAGTGTGAGAGCAGTGGAAGGGGTGCAGGTCCTCAGGCCAGAAGGGTGTAAGTGGTGTCAGGGAGAGCAGGGTGTGAAGCCCAGCTGGAGAGCATGCCAACAGCCAGCACCACTCTGATCTTCCTCTGATGTGCCAACTTGAATTTAAATAAGCAGCGCTCATGGAGGTTCGGGGCGGGGGATGATTTTCCCTCCTATTTACACTGATAAGCAACAGGTATTTCTGCTGTGGGAAATTAATTTTCCTTTTTTTTTCAAATGCAGTGATACAGAAGGCCAGGTTTCCTCCCCCGCAGTTGGAGGAGTGAGAAGGGGATTGTGGACTAGTGGATGCCTATGTTAACCAGATCTTCCTCAAGTGACAAACCAACTCATTGGTGGCATGACCCTGCGGCTCTGTGATGCTTGTTGAACTCAGAGGGAGCTTGATTTCAGATCCTCTGCCTCCCTGAAGATTTTCCATTCATCTTGGCCTTTCTCCAGCCCTCTTCTGCATTTGCTAGCCAGTCTGGGCTGTAGCAGGGTGCTCAGATGCCTCCCGCAACATCAGTGGGCTCCCTGGGCAGGGTGCAGGGAGATGCCATAGCCAAGCTGGAGCTGCTGCCTCCACCTGGGGCTCCTTACACTCTGCTTTCTCTCCAGCTGCCATGGGCCTGGACAGAGAGCAAGGAAATCTCATGCAAGGTGCTTGTAAAAGCTGCAGGCCAGCCCTTGGTGCCTTGGCCCTTTCTGCCATTGCTGGTTGAGCCTCCCCTCCTTCTGGATGCTCCTCCTGCCCTAGGAAATGCCCTGCTTCAAGGCAGCCCAGCAAGCCCACCTTGGGAATTTTAAGTGCTGTTTGGGTGCAGGACGAGGGCTACAGCTTTTTGGAAAGCCCTAGTAAACCTTCTGGAAACCATAAGAAAAAAACCAACAACCATCAACAAAAGCCTTCCCACTCCTCAACTATGTGGTTTGCCTAAACTTACTTCCCTGGGATATGTCTGGGTTTGATCTTTCAGAAATGATATCTAAAGAGCACATGTGCAATAACTTAACTGTTCTGGTGATAGGATCGTAATCTGCCTTTGATCCCGTAAATTCTTGAACCACAACTCTACCTGTTGCCCCAGGACTGCAGGAAATGTACACAGGTTTATGCAAATTTCCAGGACAGGGAATATTTTCCAAGTCTGGGAGCTGAGGGGTGGGGAAAGATGGCTCTTGCTGCAACTGGATTGCAGCTGAATAGTCCGGCAGTCCTGACGCTCTCCTGTGTCACCCTGCTGCCAGTTCCCACGGCTGCTACCCCTCGCTGCTCACAGCCCAGTTGTGCAAGCCTGGAGAGGCAAGATTTTTCCAGAGCTCTTCTCATGTACGCTGGTGGCATTTGCAAGCAGAGTCTGAGAGCTGGGTCCTTTGGCTGCCTTTTTCTCCAAACAGCCACAGCGACTGCAACGTTCATGTTTCACCTCTAAATCCCCATGGCTTTTGCCAGTTGGGGGATATTCACATGTGAGTGGGTGAATCTGATGGTAAGAGACAAAACAATTTCTTTGGGAACCTTGAGGGGAGCCAAAACTATGCCAAAGGGTGACCAAGGCAGGACCCAGCAACAACACAGCAGGGGCACAGCCCACATCTGTGGAGCTGTCAGGCAGGACTTCAATTTTGTGTAAAATGTGAATTTTCCTCATTCCCAGACTTATAAAAGAATATTCAAACCCTTGTAAAGAGGAAGGTTGGGTGTAGCATGAAACTACATTCATCACCACATTTGAAGCAACCCTGCTTTACATCCAAACACTGGTCAGGGTAGCAGATCCTGCTAAAATATAAAAATAGAGATCCTTTGATCCCTTCTCTGGTTTTTGTTTGGGTTTTGTTGTGTTGGTTTTTTTTGGTATGTAAGCCAAGTGACTCGATGTTGGACTTTGGTACTTGACCTGATTTATTTCAACTTGCATGTTGAAGAAAGCTTTCAAGAGGGCAGGATGAGCCCTCCATCACCCAGCTGCTCTGGCAGGGCTCCCCTGGCAGACGTGCTACCATTCCCTGCTCTGCCATGGGAGACTGTGCTGCATCCAGAACACAGCCTGGAATTTTTCGTAAGCTGTGTGTGCCGCCCAGGTGCTGGGCTGCACACACCAGAATGTAGGGCAGTCCTGTCTCAGCTGGGCACGAGTTTATTTTGCTGCTTCTGTTTGTTTTTTTCACCTCGGTGATAACTCTTAACCAATGCGCCATCTCTGCTCTGTGTACTTTACTACTCCTTGTGATAATCAGAATCCGGCCCTGAACTTTTTCTCTACAAAGGAAACAAGAACTTTGCCCTGTCGGCTGTTCACAGGGTGTCCGGGTGTGCCGCAGCCTTTTCTCACATGCAAAAAAACCCCCAAAGTCTGTGGAAATCCAGGTTACCCTGATGGCAGATGGCTTACTGGTTTTTCACATGTGTGGGTGGAGATCAGGGGCTTTGAGATCTGACAGTCTGTTTACATTCAGCTTCTGGAGTCAACCTCCTCTTTCATAAAGAGAAGGTGCCCAACCAGTGGAAACAAACCCATAAATGCCGGGATCACCAATAACACGCTGTATACAACTCAAAGTGCAACCAGCGATGGGCAAGTGCTGAAACATTAACCAGACCTTGGGACACCGTCTGAAGTTGCCGCCCGGTGCCCAGGCTGTGGCTGCGAGGCCCGGGGAGCAAGGGCGGCAGGACCGCGGCTCCGTGCAGAGCCGGGGCGCAGCCGCTGTTTGCACAACGTGGGCAGCAGCCCCGTGTGTGCAGCAGGGGGTGGGTGCAGCAATTACAAAGGTACCAGCTTCCCCGTCCTGGGCAGCGTGAGAGGCTGAGAGCCTAGGTGCTGGTTTCTGGCTCTCGTTGAAGTGCTGTGTCAAGCACTGCAGTGGTGAAGGTGCCATCCTTCCATGTGCACTCCCACCTTAGCAGGTATAACCTTGCCTGCAGGTGAGACTCCCT
>NW_009970725.1:10986282-10990763 GCF_000747805.2 Chaetura pelagica
CCGGGTGCCGAGGCTGTGGCTGCGAGGCCGGGGGAGCAAGGGCGGCAGGACCGCGGCTCCGTGCAGAGCCGGGGCGCAGCCGCTGTTTGCACAACGTGGGCAGCAGCCCCGTGTGTGCAGCAGGGGGTGGGTGCAGCAATTACAAAGGTACCAGCTTCCCCGTCCTGGGCAGCGTGAGAGGCTGAGAGCCTAGGTGCTGGTTTCTGGCTCTCGTTGAAGTGCTGTGTCAAGCACTGCAGTGGTGAAGGTGCCATCCTTCCATGTGCACTCCCACCTTAGCAGGTATAACCTTGCCTGCAGGTGAGACTCCCAAGCCTCTCCCTGCCCCCCAACAGGGTTAGGCTTGTGGGAAAAACAGATGCCATTTATGGAACGGCAGGCTGCAGTGGCAGGGGAAAAGGGAAATGCGGGAGATGCTTCTGTACTCCCACCTCAGATGTTTTGGATCTGGGTGGTGTTTTGGTAGTGTGTTGTGGTTTTTTGTTGTTTTGGTTTTGTGTTTTGTTGTTTTATTTTAACACTGGTGAACTGTCCTGGAAATCAGACAAGGAGATACAAGGAACCAGAAAGCGTTTTTGAGCACACGAGTGTTGTAATCACATTACTGCTCCCTGAGCTCAGCTGACACAGGAGACTGGTAAACATCTCCCACTGCCCGGGTAGGTGACAGTACATAAATCTTCAGAGCACCCTGAGGAATAACAAGTCTTTTGCAACTTTGCCTTTGAACTCTGAAGGAGTTATGCTTGCATGATGGATGGCAGTAGTGCCTGGCTGTACTCTGAGGGGCAGCTCAGCTCCTGACTCCCTTGCAGAGGTTTTTTTGGGCCAAAAGCCATTCCTACAGTGTCTGCTCATATTATCTACATGTGCAATGTTAACTTACCTGATTCCTGCTTTGCATTTCTCCATAGCCTCTTCTCCATATCTGTGTCTTCTCAGTGGGGCTGCTTCAGGAGCAGCCTCTTCCATTAAGGCTTAGAGTGAGTTTACCTGACAGCGTGTCCCCATTCAGGAGCAGCAATGATGCCTTGCCCTGCTCGTGCTGAATCATTGTTACCTGGCAAAGGTTTGGGAACCGTGAGATCATTTTTTATTGTAGGATATTACAGCTGCAGAAAAAGTATTGGATTTTGTGTTTATACCAAAAGATTAGTTCTTAGTTAGGATTATAAAGTCTTTAGGTATAGGACTTAACCTTCACAGCTCTTTGTAAAGGAATTGCTCTCCTAGTAGTGGCAAAAGAAAGGACATGCTCATTTATGACACCTTAAATCCTACAATTCATTTCCCAAGACAAATAACAAAATTGTAGCAGAGAGCTCTGGTGCAGGGCTCCTTCTTGGATTGTAAACACTGCCAGATAGAAGCCATCAATATTTACACAATGGTCAGCCCAGCCCAGCACAGCTTCTTTAGTTGGGGCTTTGGAGGCACGCTAATAGGGGTATTAAATCACACTGAATACCTTCTTATGATATTTACAGTTTAACAAGAACTGTGCATGTGTGTGTGCCTGGGACTGTGGATTGTGATTGTGCAGCACCAGAACCAGAAAACCTGCAAGGAGGCTAAGGTTGTGATACAGCCCCCCTCCATGCCCCTGCTTATCACGCAAGCACTGTGGTGGCTGGGACCCTTTAAGGTGCTGTCAGTATTCATCAGAAAAAACTTCTTAGAAGGAGAAATGTGGGAGTGTGTTACTGTGTGAGCTGTCACCAGATGTGCCAAGTGCTGTGTATTGAAAAGGCAAGGGGGAAAAAAAGCATTAAAAATATCATTGCCATGTTGCCCTCTGGGCTTACACAAATGTGACACAGAGAAGAATTAGACTTTTGCAGTTTCATGTTTCCTTGACCTTTTGAGGGAGGAAGAAAAATCTGAGTCCAACTTCTGCTGTCAGTTACAATGCTGACAGTCCAGAGCAAATATAATCCACTGGCTCCTGAGGTATGAGAGCAGGGCTTTGTATTGTGTATTGAAAAATCAGAGCAAGATAGCTGAGGTGTAAAGACATTTGAACAAAGGCTGGATGAGTTGGAAGCTAAATGTCTGTCCCAGGTGAGTGTAATTGTTGGTGTTTAAGGAGATTCATTCACCCTTCTCTGGTGGGAGTTCTGGTTTGGCATCAGTGCAAGGTAAAGCAGAAAATATGTGGCTTCCACACAGTGTCCTCTTACCGTGTGAGTGGGGGACATGCCGTGAGGTAGAGTTGCTGGGCAGTAGCACCTCAGCATACCAACACTGACAGTGGCAGCTCTGGGTAACACACGTGGCAGAGACGCTGCGACAGCACCCGCATTGTGCTCGCTTGACACTTTGGAAAGCCTTGGACCATTACTGTTAAGCTCACACCAGCTACATGACATGAAAACATTTTCAGTTAAAAATAATTTCAGAATATTGATATGTCAGCACATGCAACTGTTGACAAGCAAAATTTGCTTGAATTACACTTTAATGACAAACTCTGCGTGCTTCAGCAGGTTTTCTTTGTTTTGGCTCGGTTTCCTAATTTTATTCTCCGCCTTCTTCTAAGAAATACTTTTGCCCAGAGAGGACAAATGAGCTGCCTACTACCTGGAATCTCAGCATTGCCTGGGAGGAGCTCATTGATGCGGATCATCACGGTAAAACACAATTCTGCAAACAAGGAGCGTTTTTCCTTTTTTGTGTACAAGCACAAGGCTATTAAGCAAAGGATGAGAAACGCGTGGAGTACAAGTGCAGTTTGCTGATGTATGGCTGAGTTCCCAGGTCTCTGTGCATTCTTGCAGACAGGCTGCAGTCGTCATGATGCTATTGCCAGGAAAGTTGTAAACAAAAGGAAACCTCTCGTCAGTTGAAGTATTAGGTTAGTAATACAAAGGAGTACTTCACAGGGTCTTTCAGATTGATGCACACTACCTGTTTATTAAAGATGCTATTTGTTTTATGTAGTCATGCAGATTTATTGACATAAGTCGCTGTTTTCAAATTTTTTAGAAATCACAGCAGTAGTTACTATGTGGTGAATCAGGGAAGTGAGCAAGGTCATAAGATCCTCATACATAGGATCATGACTTAAAATGCAGGTGTTTTAGGCATAGCTCTCCTGGGTTCACTCAGAGATAGACAAATGGACGTGTTCCCATTGAAGCTGTTGAAGGTTCATATTTATGCCTTAATTAAATTTCTCAGTTGGCCCGGGATGAAGTCTTCTTTCTCTCTCAACACTGCAAATGCAACTGTGCAACTTCACTAAAAATCAAATAGTGGTGTTTATGCTGGAATTAAAACAGTTGCTAGTGAGTTGGCATAAGGACTCACCCCTTCAGACTCTTCTTTCTCACTGTGACAGCTTACTTCATGGAAATAACAGCCATGAACCGACCTGGGTTACTTTTGTGTGATAAATCCACGCCACATACCCCCAGAGTTGGCATCATTTTGATAATGTGTGATAGCCCCCTGCCCTGTGCAAGCCCTGGTAGTTGCCCAGGGACTTGCATCTCTCCTGCCTGCAGCTGGGTTCCAGGGGCTCCTTGAGAGCATGATGCTGCCCTGGCACTTCCAAGGCTTGCAAATAACACAGTGGAAATTGTGGTTATGGTGGTACTGATGCAGTGGGAGGGGATGCTAGATATTTAGAAACTATTTAATGAAGCAATGTTCCAAAATGGAAAGGAATTTCTCCCTTCAGCTGTTGCTATAGATTGCCACAGCAAATGCTTTGGTCATGGATTAACTTGGTGGCATTCAGGCCCTTCTGCCAAGTCCCTCTCCTTCCTCCTGCTTTTCTCCTTCCCTAGGGCCACTGGTGACACTCCTGTTTTGGCTCTCAGTGCCATGGCCCATGCTGTCAGTGCTCATTTCGCAGTACCACACCATAGCAAAAAGCAGTTTTGGTGCAACATCTGTGAGCTGCCTGACCAGTACCAATGTTTCCCTTTCACTGTCAGTTTTTGTGTGGAGAGATGAGGAATGACACATGCTGAAGTACATCAGTTATCTCTGTTCAGCCCCTCTGCCTTTAGGCCAGGCATAGCTATGATTTGCCAGATCTATCTACAAGTTAAAAAACTTCACTATTGTTTGTTTGTTTTCAGGTGGTAGGAAACTTTTCTTCCCAAGACTAGCGAAAGGACTGGAACATAGTGAGTTATTGTGACAAATGCTTATTAAAAAAAGAAAAAAAAAAGGAAGAAAAAAGAATATGCTAAAAGATGACAAGTAACACAGTCCAGCTCATGCGATACATTAACATCTCAGCACTACATACTTTCTGGAGTGCACACAACAAAAGCGGGGATGATTGCGGTTCTGGTTCAAGGACTGCAGCAATTCACTGCTGAACATATGCTCACAAAGTGGTTCCAGATTGCTGTTTTGAGCATGGATAGCCAGTACAATTAGAAAACATAAGCCATACTATTTTAAGGGCATGGCTTTAATAATTCTTTAGGTAAAATTTAGGAAAAAGTGATAGGTTGGACATTCCT
>NW_009970725.1:10991120-11034792 GCF_000747805.2 Chaetura pelagica
CCTGCTGGGGAAAAAGGTTAGTTAGATCGAAGGGGTTACCTTTTGCTATTTGACATCTCACCTGCCTAGTTGCTGTCTCCAAACTAAGTTTGCCTGAGCACACAGTTGTTTACCCAAGTGACTTATTTTACCTGGGTGAGACATTTGATATCCGTAAAACATCCTCCACCCTCTCTCCTACTGCTTTTCTTTAACTCCAGGCAAGGCCCCTCCCTTTGCCTGAACCTTTGAAAGCTCTGAAATGTGGCAGAGCACCGTTGTCAGTGCAGCTCTGGGGCCATACAGTGTTTGCCTTCTCCAGGGGCTCCGCGACACTCCAGTATTTCTCCTCTTTGAATAGAGCTGGCAAAATCCATAATTGCTTCCATTCTGTTTGGCTAAAAACAAGGAAAAGCCTGGCAACCAGCCATAGGGATTGTTCAGCACAGTCAAGATGAAGAAGGCCTCTGCATCCAGAGTTGCCCATAATAGGTGGTCGCAATGTCACAGCTCAGCTTGTTTTTTAATGTATCTCTTTTTCCCTCCCCTCCCCCATCATTCATATGTTGTTTTATTTTCCCCCCTGGGTGAAGCATAGCCAGGGAGGTGATGACTTACCTGCCACAGCTCTGTAGATTGCAATCTGGAACTGGCAGAGTGTTAACACAATGCCCCAGCAGAGCTTTTCTGTCTCTAATTTCTACGATTATGTTGTTACCGGATCAGTGAAGAGAACCATGAAAAACACAATTACCAGGAAGCCCTGTTCCTTTCCTTGTCCCTTTGTCTCACTGTGGATTGGTTGTGTGACTCACCGAGTGACAGAGGACCCGCTGTATTCACCCGCGCTACTGAAGAGGGTGCTGCCCGCCGGTGGGACCCGAGCGTGGGAAAGCCCGGCCGCTGGCTGGAAAGGCCAGTCACGTCATGTTTTGCAGCTGGCATCTAAATGCATCCAGATGAATCGAGTGATAGCAGCTACCTGCTTCTGCTACAACACAGGCCGAGCTGCAGCACAAAAGAGAGCCTGCAAAAACCTCCCTGCCATGTACAAAAGCACCAGGAAGGGAAGATGGTTGTGAAGGATCTTGACATGGCAGGACAGCATGTTTTTACAGGTCACTGGCATATAGTATCAGACTAAAGGGAACTGGGGACAAATATGTTTCAACTGTGAGTGCTGGTCCCAGGTTTGGCAGGCAGGTGGGGCTGACCCAACCAAGTTACGTCACACAGAGTGGGAAAGGAGAACTTCCCTTATTGACTGCGCTCCAAAATCACTTTATAAACCTAAGATTCCAATGACAAATGCCAATGGCAGCAGAGTGACCAATATTTTTATTATTAATTGCTACAAAAAAATGCCAGCTCACAGTCAACGCCAACTCTAAACGGATCTGATAGGCGAGAATACTCCAAACTGATGGTTGAACAGTATTATTTGCCTGCTGCGTGCTGCAGAAATAAACGTCTAGCAGGAGAGAACAGACTTTGGCAAACAAACTGACAACAAGCTGTGCTTGTGGAGAAGGCTCATGATTTGATCTAGAAGGGACCATTGAATGTAAGTAGGGGTAAAGTTTACCTTAAGCATGCATGAAAAAGCAGGGCTATGAGCCATGCTTTGGACTTCTTCATTCTTCTGCTGGAGAACAGCTTTAAACATATCTGCTATTTTACGCCCTCCAATTTAGTCTCATTACAAAAAGAAACCAGTCACCTCAGAAAGGTTTGAAAATAATAAAACATATTTTTTTTTCCCATCCCTGATGTTTCAGTTTATCAGTGACCAATGAGAACACACATTCCAGGATATGAAATCACTTAATCTCAGTGGTAATAAACATTTATGCAGAAGTTTCTCTGCCTGTAGATTCCCAGCACACATCTTTTCTATCTTCCTGTGCTGAGGGTCTAAACATGGAGAAACATCATGTGGTGGAGCACTGGCATGCTATTAATATAACTATTAGGCTCTATAGACTGAATCAGAATCTGTTTAAATGCTGGTGTAGCCATGAACAACATAATCTGGAACATATTTCTGTGGGATCTGGTGACCGTCTTTATTTCATGTACTAGGAAGAACCCTGTCTGGAAGCAGGACTCCAGTGAAGGGAACGCCAGCTACCTCTGCCGGGGATCCTTCTTCCCTCCTGTGTTCCAGCCACCGCTGGAGATAAGCGCAAGATGAAGGGAACCAGCAATGGCAAAAAGAAACAGGCTGGGGGTTTCTTGCTGCTTCTTTTGAAGTCACCAGCGTCACTCCTGACATCTTCAGCAGGGTTTGGCCAGGCTCTGTGCAGAAGCGCCTTTGAAGATTTTGCTAAGGCTGGAGGCCTTGATCACAGCAACACTTGCGCCTGAGAGTAACTCTGTGCAGATGAGCACTTCCAGGGTGCTCAGCAGGACTCTTCGTATGAGACTTTGCAGGATGGGTCTTAAGCAATGAGTGCTTAAGAGAAACATTCTGCTTGTCGTGCTTTTATCCTTGACCACATCAAATGAAATGCCTTGGCAGTTCTGGGAGAAGGATTTTACATTGAAAACCCACAGCTCTTACAAGCAGTGCATTAATTATTTTATTAATTTGCTCTTTTTACATTATGGGAAACATTCATCTATTTACATTTTCCTGTCCACACACAAACTAGATAGATAACCCTACAGAAATCCAAATCATTAAGCCATAAAAACACTCTCCTCTATTTAAAGGCTTTAAAATTTGTGTCTTTTGTTTCAAATCAAAAACATTTTTAAAATCACAGTTGGGAATGCAGGTAGGCCAGTGATTTACATTCCAGTTACTTAAAATACACATTTGATCATTTTCCTAAAAAAAATCCAAACAAAACAAAACAACAAAAACCCCCAATAAATTCACAAAGATAGAGTTTAAACTAAAGTGATAGTGCACATCAAAGCATTAAGGGAACACCAATAAATAAAATTAAATATATTACAAATAAATTATTTCTATTTAACTTTTCAAATATTAAAAATCTTTAATCCATTTCTTAATCTTTCTTTACAAAAAGATTATGAGAATTTTATGGAAACATCTGCAAAAAATATAATAAATACTTCTTTTTTATTTTATTCTTTTTTTTTAGCTTTTGAAGCAAGAGACAAACCCAACCTTTTCTAAAATTTCCCCCAAGGAAAAAAAAAAAGTCATACTTTAGTCCCAAAATGAAACAGAATATAGGCATTTTTAATATACACTGGGTAGGTTAGACTAAAACCAAATAGTTACAAATGATACTAAAATATGATAGAGCAAATATACTAGAATTAGTGTCGGTAAATGAGTCAAGTGGTTAACTAGTGGCATTCTAGGGGCAGAATTATTCTATTTTATATTTCTTGATCTTGGCTGTATTTTTAGTATCTTGCTAAAAAATGAAGCAAATATTATAATGCCTCTCCAGCGCCATATGAACTAACAAGCATTCAGCTAAGAATAGATTTATTTTAAACGGATACGAAAAATATTCTATGATATACAAATAAGTAGTTCATATTGTACAAGACTGGATAGTCTTCACTTTTCTGCTTTTTTAGGGGGGAGCTTGCTGGATATAAATTTCTGTAGCCACTTGTCAACCCAAGTCTTAACTCATTGTTTATAAAACATTCACAAAACTAAATAATTCTGCAACACAGTTGTGAATGTGGACTTTCACCTGAATACTTCTTTGAATATTTCAGGACAAATGAGCTCCAAAGAATTAATACTTCCTATGACTATGTATGCTCAAAAGTGGCAGTTGGCACTATTACATACTGCAAACACCGTGATGTTTCTTTGCTGCTAAAAGTTAAACGCAGTGTTTCAAAACTTGCAAATACACTGGCATTCAAACACTTAGAGGGTCAAACCTTTCGAAGCTCCTGTAACACAAAGCACTCTAGGGTTACACTGGATTTCTGATTACTCTAGTTAAAAGTCTTTTATATATTAAATTATTAGCCCTTATCTTGTAAACCACAGCAGTAAATATTTGTGCCCTGTTTATAAAGACATAGCTCAGATATCAATGGCTTTGAGAGGTAGCAAATTCTCTAGTGGTTTTAGTATGCTCTCATGAAAATACCTGGTGCCAGAACTTATTACCTCTCCTATTTTCTTGAATAAAATCAAATTAGCACCTGGCTATGATGTCATAGGAAAAGAAGCTGTCTGGCATGATCTCGATGAATAGTTTTAGCAAGAGCTTAACTTTTTGATGACAATTTTAAATGCTTTTTCAATGCAAGCTGCAGAATTGCGCCACCCTTGCAGCGGGATTTTTCATGAGTTGGATCGTCCATGAAGGTTTAACAGCTATGGGCACAGCCAGCCAGAGCTGGCAGGGAGTAATGGCTGCGCCCTGCACCCCTTCATGAAGGGGGGCTGTCCCTGCCCCTGCTGCTGTTGGGAGAAGAAAGCAGCCTGCCTTCCTCTCCTGCATACCCATGCTCTGGCAGGGGTGGTGAAGAGCACATGGGGAGCAGCAGAGAGGTCCAGAAAGCATCACTCCAGGGCCACGCACACGCTGGGTGCCACACAGAGTTCCTCTGCCCTGGACCAGCCCCATCATCCAAAACCAGCTCATGCTAATTCTGCATTCAGTAGCACGTGCCAGCCAGGCAGGCGTGTGCTCGCACACACTCACACGCACGCACACAACTTGCTTCCAGCAACATGCCTGATGTGGCTTTCCTAGTGTTGGCACAAGAGGTCTCGGTAGCGGCATGGTCAGCATTGGTCCCTGTCAGAGGAGGTGGAGGAGAAGACCCTGTCTCAGCTGGGGCTGGCTGGGGGGAGACAGGCACGAAAGGGCTGTCCTCTCAGGCTCCTCTCCAGCCCTATTGTCTGCCATTTCCCCCCAGTGTTAATGAGCTACTTGGGATGCATATTTTTTGTAACTGCAAAACAATGGCAAAAGACAGGGTAGGAAGGCTTGTCATGAAAAAAAATAAGTTCATATTGATCCTGTAACTTGTGAAAAAAACTTTATTGTTCTTCTTCAAATGGGTCTTTTATACTGTTAAGAGGAGGCTGAATTAGAAAGTTACTCCTAGATATGGACTGTTTGGTGATGAGCAGTCTGAACTGTAGCATACAACTGGCTGTGGATAGAGCAAAGCAAGTCTGGCCTGGAAAAGCATCAGAGGCTCCATGTACAGCAATTCGCCTACAGGTGTCTGTGTGTGGCTGTGTGGATGTGTGAGATCGGATGGTCCCACCGAGATTCAGACATCAACAAAACCAGGCTTTTTCTTCTTTTTTTTCTATTTTTTCTTTTTTTTCTATATATTTTTTTTTTTAAACCAATATAATCCATACAATACAATACAAGAGGAATTGACAATACAGTACAATTTAAAAAATTCTTAATACTTGGACAAGAAAATCCTTCTTTTATATTCTCTCTTCAACTGTCATTGCTTCTTATCTCCTTCCTTTTCACTCTTTTATTGTCTTTCAAAATAGATTATTTCCCTGGAAGATCGAATTTACAATCTTCTGCTGATTGAAATGTTTAAGTAGTGATTGATGAAATAAAAATGAGGCAGTTTGTGCAGCTGTGAGTGTGCAGGTATCTTTCCACAGAATCTTTTCTATTCCTCGCCACCCCACCTGCGGGATATATTTCCGCTTTTTCACCCCCATAGATCTGTGTGGTTTTTTTTCTCCCCCCCTCCCCACTCCCGCCCCAGCCCCCTCCCCTTGCGTGACTCCTTAAATTCAGGTGAGAAGGTGTAATTCGGAGGTTTAGAATAAAGTGCGCCATCTGCTTAAAAAAAAACCAAACAAAAACCAGTAATAAAAAGAAGGGAATCCAAGTCATAGCTGCTTTCATCTTTTGTGAGGAAGACGGCAGAGTCCAAAAGGATCACCCTGTGTGACTGAAATTTCCAAAGTCCCCTACAGTTTGATATTGCTGTACACTGGGTAACAGACTAGCTTTAGATCAACTAAAGATCATGAGTAAGTTAAATGGAGCATCTACTGTACAGGTGCACGGGTGTGTGGAAGTGTGAGCGCCGCGTTTATTTGTTTCAAACAGAAAGAAAAAAAAAGATTGTACTCGTTTACATGAGGCAAAGTGGTAGCATCAGTACATGTGACAAAGCATCATGATGACATGGGTGAACCTTCAGAAAGCGTGGGTGATTAGAGGACATCTCTCGGAGGACCAACAACTACGCCACGGCAGTGGAGTTCACTGGGAGCATCGGGGCAGCTGTGTACAGAGAGAGGGGGAGGGAGAGGAGGGGAGAGAGAGCGAGAGGAGAGGAGGAGGTACAAATACTTCGTGGTGACCTTGAGCAGGAGCCTAGAGGGGCAGATTATACATGACGCTTGTCTTGCCAGAGAGAGTCCTCCCAGTTGGATCCCTTCATAGCCTGGTCTGGGCTTCGGGGATGTATATCTCAATGCTTTCGGCGCTCTCGGTAGCTGAGTTCTGGCGGACCGATGCAGCGCGCTTGGCAGCCATCAGCCGTTTCCGGGCCTCTTGACGCTGCGAGCTTTCCAGAGAGCGTTCTCGTATGAGTGGCACCTGACCTTTCGATGGCTTCTTTGGCACTGGAGGAGGGACCCTTCTCTCCTGATCAAAGCAGAAGGTTAATGGCATTATACAGCTTCTCAGGGAAAGGCGGGAAAAACTAGGATATGTCAGTAGTTAGAACACACATTTTACCTAAGGTTTGTTAGTTCTTATCTGCCTTTCTGTCTTCAGTGAACTGGCTTTTGTGGTCAGGGGTTCATAAACACAGGGCAAGGGTAAAGGGGAGGGAAAGGGCTGGCCGCACAGCTACTTCTCCTCAGGGACGGTGCGTGTGAGACGCCCGGTGCTGCCAGGGCCCAGGTCCCCACCACCACCTGCTTAGTGCAGCTCCCCGGGGTGGGGGGATCCAGGCGTCTCCTCCTGGTGCCAGGGGCTGGACAGGAGAGCATCTCGGACGCTGCCTCCCGCCACCAGCGCGGCCGCCCGTGGCTGGGAAGGAGAGAACGCCGCTCTCGGCAGAGCCACTCTGCAAGGCCCCGACTCCCTGTGCAGCTCCCCGGGGTGGGGGGATCCAGGCGTCTCCTCCTGGTGCCAGGGGCTGGACAGGAGAGCATCTCGGACGCTCCCTCCCGCCACCAGCGCGGCCGCCCGTGGCTGGGAAGGAGAGAACGCCGCTCTCGGCAGAGCCACTCTGCAGGGCCCCGACTCCTGGGACACCCTCCTATACGTGCATAACGCTAGGTGCTCTGGCAACAAGGGGACACCATGGCTCTGGCGTTCCCAGCTGCAGATGGGAACTAGCTGCCTGCAGGTGGTGCAGCAAAATAAATATTTTTTAAAAAAACACCGTAGGTTTACATGTATTTTTTTTTTTTGTAGTGGCTTCATTGCTACTCAAAAGGCCCACACTTTGGGTCTCACTGTGCAAGCTCATAAACTCTATTCTCCTGCTAAACAGGCATGACAAAGTACAATCAGCTAGAAATAGAAAAAAAAAAAACGGGTAGGAAGAACCTAAAAACCGTTAAGAGAACATGCATTAATCATCACAGTGGCAGCTAGCTCCAGTTACGTGATCAAAAAGGAGGACTTTCAAGCATATCCCGGTGCATGCACACACACACACACACACACACACACACAAAACCCAATAAAAAAAAAAACCCTCAGAGAGGGATCTCTCCTGAAAAAGAAGTGTATTCAGGCCTGAATTTCAGGCAGCCACAAAGACTTTGTCAAGTTAATTAGATTGTCTTTCAAGTTACATCCCCTTCCAACTGTGAACATGGTCTCTGAGCGAAGGGATTTTATCACACTACAAAGGTTCCATTCTGCCCTTTCGTTTTCTCTCATGCTGCTCACAACAGCTTCCATGGCTTGAAATATAAAGGTGCTTAGTTACACTTATTCATACTTCACTTTTTCTCTCCGTCCAGGGATTAATCTATGCTGCTTAGAAAGGGCCCAGTGGCAAAGGCCAAAGGCAACTGCAAATATCAATTCCACAGAAAGTTTTTTTCTTCTTCTTTTTTTTTTTTTTTTTAAATCCTTTTTTAAAAAATAGGAGATGATCTGTTCCATCTAAAATCATAGACAAATGCTGTTGAAACAGGAACAACATCAGTGTAATTCTTTAACATCTTTACTGTCCTACTGTAGGTCCCTTTCTTCAGAACTACTTAACTTCCTTTAACCCATTATAGTCTTTTTGTTCAAAACTCTTTGAAATGTTTTTCAGAAGTAAAGCAAAGGCACATTTTATTTTATTTTTTTTATAAGGAAAGCTCTCATTTCTTACTGCTGAAATTGCAAACACTCAGCCTACCCACTTTACTGTAAAAGCTAATGAAAGACCATACACCAGCGTTTCTGTGCATGCATGCCTGCTGGTTTTAACTTCCTTTTCTGACAGATACTGGGGAAAAAAAAAAAAAAAGGAAGATAAAAAAATGACTTGCCTTCAGTTCCTTGGCTTAGTAAAACACATTCCCATTAATTCCCCTACAAAACACACTCGTGCATACATTATGTGAACATGGCACTCCTAAGTCAGGAATGAGAATTTAGTCTTAAACAGGAGGAGGGAGAGTGCTACCAGCACTGCCTTTGCAAACTTCCTGCTGCAAGATAGATGGGGTGTGATATTACTGTGGTTATTGGTCTGAAAGAAAACACTGCTTTGGTCATCGTCAGCCAGCTGACCCTCTGCTGGGGCAGCCTGGACTCCTGCCTGAGCCACTGTACCTGTAAGTCATGTTCCTCCTCCTTCCAGAGACCCTACCTGTTGGCTCTATTAATCGGTACCAGACCAGCCACAGTGGAAAATCAGCCATCAAATTATATACCTATATGAGTGCGACATTAAACTGTTGATTCCTCTAGGAATGGGTCTGTCTAAGAGTTTTCTAAAACATTTGTGTATTTTGTCTCACCCAAGTGCTGTCTGTCTCGATGCGGATAGTAAGGAGAAAAATAAGGCAATGGTGCCAAATGAGAATGGAAAGTGGAATGTGGCTCACACTTGGAGATGGCATAGTTTTTCATGGTGATAGAAGAAGACTACATTTAAAAAAAAACACCAAAGCTCCAGATGATTTTTATGCCACCTTAGGTAAACAACACTACCAGCAAAATGAACCTGATTATGAAATTACCCATTAAAAAAAACCCAAAATAAACAAAAAAGCAAACAGACAAAAAAAAAAAAAAAAAAAAAAAAAAGCAGAAGTATTTTTGTGTAACATTTTGGAAGGCATATTTTTTATATCTCTCTGCTTGTAATCTGGTTACCAAAGTCAGTGATGGTTACAGTGCTTCCCTAGTTTTTTCAGTAACACAACCTAGAACTCTTGCTATATGCAATAATATGAACCGCAAATGTGATTTATTTAATTTTAGAATAAATATATAAGGCAGTTCCTTCCAACGATTGATCATCTAATATGATTAAATGTAAAGCTTAACAAAGTTCCACATTCCCATTATCCGATTCACAAAGACAGATTTGGTTTAAAAATATGCCTGAAACATATTACAGATAATATCCCAGATGATTATTATGTAAACATTGTTATTACAATGAAATTAATTTGATATGAGCTTCATTTCACATTTTTAACGTCAACGCTGTAACACAGAGGCCTATTTAATCTGTCCAGTATTTGTGCAGGGTTTTAAATGAAGCATACAAAATCTACAATGTTCTACCTTCTTGTCATGAGGATCCATCTGTTTCCAATTATTGGCCTTTAATTGATGAAGTTCATCAAATTTCATACTAATATTTTCTATGGACAACTGCAGCATATCCCAAAACCCTGCTAAATCCTGGGAGGTCGGCCGTGGATGTGCATTAGGATTCTGTACAACAGAAGAAAAAAAACACGTTGGCTTTAGTACCTCTTAATGTAAAGCATTTGTGCAAATGGCTATGAATCTCGCTAGCAAAGCAGTTTCAGCATATCCAAGTGATTGGTGAGCCACAGAGAGAGAAACAAAACAGAATGTTACTTACTGGTGGGGGACTTTTGTGAGGAGTCTGGCTCTGTGTCAAGCTGTTGTGCCCCCGCTCAGGGAAGGCAGTGGCTACCCCCCATGGACCACAGGGAAAGGGCAGGTGGCAGGTCCCCCGTGGCAGGATCTGCCTAGGGACATTCCTAGGCACATCCGGTGATATCCTAACCCTACCCACACCATTCTGAGTCAGAAATACTTAATGGATGCTGAGGCCTTGTAAGATTATATTGATATGTTGTTATTAATGAAGAAGATATAATAATTATTAGACCCCTGAATGTTATTTGAAGTGGTTCGAGTTTTACTTGGTGCAAGTTTTCTCCCTCACCAGAAGCAATAAACACAAAAGAGTCAGTTGCTTGCCTTAAGAAATTTCTAAAGATTTGTGCTTTTTAGAGCAACAATGACAAAATTATTTTGGTGGGATGATTATACCACCAAAGCAGCAATTATTGAAAACAATAAGGTAGATATTTTAGATTCAAAAGGACAACAGAATTTTTACCTGGATTCCTAGTTTTTCAGTGCTGGACACTAGCAGGTTGCCCAGTTGTAGGCCTTTACTTACAAAGATGTGCAACCAGAATGCTTTTTCAGTTTTTATATTAAGAATTGGAAGGTTTTCTGTTACATTTATCCACTCAGGCAGATTTTAATTTTGGGGCTTCATTTTTAGAGAACTGGAAGTGATGTGGAAGATGGTGAACCCATTCCGGTGATCATCACAGGGTTTGCCTTCCCTTCCTTATTCTCTGCTCACAGAGCATAGTGCTCTGTGCTTTCTGGGCTTCTAGCAATTTATCCCAAACTGGGGAATTAAATGCATTGTATTTACTATGCAAGGATGGATTGCTAATTAAAACATTTGAAAATTTTTGTAAGTGCTCTAAGTATTTTTGAGAATACTGCTTTAGATACATGGTATGAAATGTATTTTTATTTATCAACAGGAATAGAATTCTGATTCTACTACTACTAAAAGCATAAAATTGCAAATAATAATGATAGTAGTAGCACATACCGATTACATACAGTAATAATAATAACAACAACAACATAATGGCTCTTTCTGTCTTTGCCATTTTAGCACTCTGGAAATTACTTTTCTCCCTTCTACTACTGATGTTGTGGAACATGAAGCACCCACTTCCATTGTGTGATTCCCTGGTACTTGTGTCTTGTTCAATACAGGCAGCATTTGGGTTATATGGGAAAGCTCCACTCCTGAGACTTCCGGTCCACCCTGAATGACCTTAAGGTCTTTTACCCAGATATTTCTGTGCTCATGCAAAATGACCTCAGAGGCAAGGGGACAGATCCTTGCTGCTCTGAAGTCAGTAGCAGAGACACAATGATATTTCACTCAAAGCTTTTTGCTCCTCGTTATTTTAAGGCTCTCAAGATATTGTGAAATTCATGCTGACTCCACCAAGTTTTGCAGAGTTACTCCCAAATTCATATTAATACCTTTACTGGAAAAACTACCGTATTAGTCAGAAAATCTGTCTAGTTTAGGTAGGATTATTCATGGGATTAGCAAAAGGCACACAACAGTGTCTAGAAGAAAAGTTACATACCAGGTTTTCTTCGCAAAGCTCTCTGAACTGGTAAAATTTCTGGGCCATGAGAAGCTGTGCACTGCCCACTGCAGTTCGAATTTTCCCTAGAACTGAGAGAAGAAGAAACATAAGTCACGATGTTTTCTTTGCTGCAGGCAACTAAAGGCCCATAAAAAAAGAGAAGAAAGCTGTGCAGTAGTCTGCTCTGGTTTCAAAAAGCATGTTATCTTTCCATTGTGGATTAGAGAGAAGCTTATAAATCTAAGGTCTGTTGCTTCATTTTACTCTCATTCCTCCAGTAAGACCAGTTGTAACCAGCAAGCAGCATTTCCAGGGCAATATAAACATTGCTGATCAAAAGCTTTTGCAACCTCTTACCTGAACTTACACCTCTCGTCATCACCATGACACAGGCTCAGGCTTTGAACACAAACTCAGTTCCCTGTGCAAGGACACACAGCTTTCAAACCCTGAGATGCCATCTATGCTGTTTGGAAAACACTGCATCTACCAGCATTCATGCCACCTGGCTTAGCAACTGGGTGCCCTGCCTTCAGGTTTAGCTGAGTGTTGCTCAATCTGAGCCCTAGAAAAGGAATGGTGATTTTAATGCACACCAATGATCTAATTCAGACCTTCTGAATATACTCCAGGAACTCAATTTGAAGCAGCTTCTGCCTTTGATTCCAGATGCCCAGGCATACTTCAAGGAGCAATCACACTTTGGCTTCTCCTTGCTGGTAACCTGGAGGGAGGCATCAGAGTGTCCTAGCCCAGCTCCTGCATGGTCGGGGGACTCCTTTGTACAGACAGCTGGGTACTTGTGGTCTCTTTGGACTGACTGAGTGCTGTGCATGGCTGCAGTGAACCAGAAGACAGCCTGTAGTAAATGCCTTTCAATAAAACAGAAACTCACATGGCTTTGGTTGCATTCAACCTCACTGAAATAGTGGGTTTTTACTGCTGCAAAGGGTAGTTGGGAATATGCTGCCTGAAACGGAGGCATACACTAGTGTACTCAGGGACCTGCATTTCCCTGGAGCTTTGCTGAGTTTCGGTTCAGGGGGAGTGTGTGTATGTGTACATGTGTGTGTGAAAAAAGAAGCGTGAAAAAAGAAGCAGGAAAGAAGAAGCAGGCACACAGAAACAAAGTGAAAAGACAGACATGGCCTCTACTGGCAGTAAGACAGTGAATCCAGAAAAAAAGAGAGAGATTTTGGGGACTGCTGATTTTAAAACAAAATTGATGCTGTGAGCAAGAAAGGAGCTACTGGATTGTTTGAGACTTTCAGTGCTCAGGAAACAAAACAACTATGCTATATGCACTGTCTTCCATGAAACAGGCTGGCATCATTAATGTATCTGGCTGCATCATTAATTTTCCCTCTCAACTGAACCAACTTATTATCCCCCAATTCTGTGGTTAAATAATGATTTAAAAATTAATTTCAATTAATTAAAAAAAACCCAGAAACTCCTATTTAATGAGAAACATACATGACAGCCACTGTGTCACAATTTTCACTACCATTTCTACTCACAGATATTTGCATTTTCCCGGCCCTCATATAAACACAGCCATTTTCCCACGACAAATTTACAGTCTGGATACATGAGGCAGGTGAGAGAGGAACAGGAAAAACAAAGAGATAAGGTGGCCTGTTCAAGGTGAGTGAATTGTTGGTAGAACCTGGAAGCGATACTAGTCCTCAGCTGCCACCCTCTGTACCCCATCCCTTGGGCACAGTCACTTTTTATATAAAATCTAACACAATGTTAGCAGAGCTCCACTGGGAAAATACTGCTTAGTCTTTTGACTTACCACAATGAAAAAGGAATAGATATATGATAAATAAATAAAACCTTGAAAATATTTTTAGGGTCTGTGACCTACAGCAGAGCATGTTGTCAGCTTGCAGCTAGGATGCCACCATGCAGTGTTTGCTAAGAGAAAGGCCTCTCCAAGGGATTCACTTGCATAGCCACATGCTAAGCAGTCTGGCACAAACACCAGACACACAGTAGTACGAGAAATCTGTGTTCTGCTCCTCCGAGGCAACTGGCTTTTCCTTCAGCAGCCTTAAAGCTTGCTCCTTAAGGCTGCTGAAGGAAAAGTGGGATGTGGAGTTCATTTATACTGTAGACACACAAAGGGGAAGGGGAGGGAGAAAGAGAGAGTCTGTTCACTCTTTTTTTTTTTTTTTTTTTTTTTTCTAGGATGCCACCATGCAGTGTTTGCTAAGAGAAAGGCCTCTCCAAGGGATTCACTTGCATAGCCACATGCTAAGCAGTCTGGCACAAACACCAGACACACAGTAGTACGAGAAATCTGTGTTCTGCTCCTCCGAGGCAACTGGCTTTTCCTTCAGCAGCCTTAAAGCTTGCTCCTTAAGGCTGCTGAAGGAAAAGTGGGATGTGGAGTTCATTTATACTGTAGACACACAAAGGGGAAGGGGAGGGGAAAAAGAAGGTGTTTTTTCCTCTTTTTTTTTTTTTTTTTTTTTTTTTAAATTAAAGGAAAGAGCTCTGTGAACACACACAGAGCCCAGACTTTCATTTTGTTCCCAGAAGTCAGCTCAGCATTGCCAGGAAATAGCCGTGAGCTGCAAGATTCACTAAGCAGAATATTTTCAGCATATTGCGCAGAGAGTTTTGCACACAACTCTCATTATTGTTAGCAAGGCTTGCGTGTCTAATTCTATGCGCACAGTGCTGCAAATGGACCCCTTGGTGTGTCTAGTCATTTATGCAACCCAATATGCAAACCACTCAACTGAAAGGACTCTTCAATAGTAGGAGGAGCTACTCCAGGAGCTTTCATGTGGTTCCTATTGTTATGAAAACTCTTCCCACTGAGTATATTTGGGAACAGCTGCCTCATCTGGAGCTTGGCCACTCTGACACTTCCCAAGACTTGAGAAGGGGAGAAAAAATGGACTCTCGACTTCTTGAGACACAAGAAGATGAGGCAAGGATCTTCTGGGAAACCTGCACCACCCAAGCTGGAAATCGCATCCCAAGCATGAAGAAATGTAAATACACCTTGTTGGTGATGGATGGGAATGTGCCTCTTTCTTTGGGGGAAGAAGAGCTTAATATTCAGAGATCTCAGCAGAGGGAAAAGAAAGTCCTTGTCCTTGGCTGCCTAGCGACTGGCTATTTGCCTAAAAACCATCATCTCAGCTGACTGTGGGATGCATGCTGATGCTGTTCCCTATTGTTGTCACCTCTGCTGTAGCTGTGGCTGTATCTAGTCAAGTGTCACTGATTCCTTGCCCCTCAAAAGCAAGCGGTCTGTTAATGTGCAACTCGTCAACAACCAACTCTGTCACGGAAGTTGGGGGTGGGAGGGGGGAAAGACAAAGCATGCAAAAGACTGAAAGGAATCTCTCCAGAAGGCACAAAGCCCTATCAATAGCCTAAGTCTTGTTTCCAAACTCAGGTTGCTTTTGCTTTTACTGTTTCAAGCCAGAGTACTCATTTTGCTTACTCAGTGAAAAACAGTGCTATAGAGAAAGGCCAAGGTATTGTAAAAAAACAAAAAGTAAAAACAGACTGATACTTTCTTAGGAGAAAAGCCTGCAAGATTTGAAGTCAAATACCAAGTAAATAAATGGAATTGCAAAGATAATGCTCATAACACAAGAGAAAAAGAATGAGAGAAATCTTTAACAGCAAGGGAGATAGGGTACAGGAGAAAAAGATATAAACATTCAAATTGATGTGTTCAGCTAATAGGATACAAACAAAATGCATAAAATCAAGCAACAACAAAAAATACCGCCCCATCAAGATGCAATCATAACAGATTTAAACACCTATCTAATGTTAATCATGTCTGCTTTCTATTCCATACTGGGTTATACAGCACACTCAGCACTGGCGGATCTGAATGCCTTCCAGTAATGCATTAAGCAACATTATTAACATCCATCATATGCTTTGCTGTCACCCCTTCCCCAGGGGGAGAAGTGTATGTACTGCAGTGTTTTGTTTTTGTAGTTTGAATTTTCCCTGCATTATTTTTTTATATATATTTTTCCCCCTACCCTCCTCTCCTTGCTTTGACCTTTTTTCCTTTTAAACCCAGTTCTCTCCTGTGATGAGTTTTAAGAAATAGACAGTTATATCTATTCTGGAAGAACTGTTTCGGTGTAGCTATTTTGATACAATACAGCTATTGTGGTATGCTTCCTCCTATTATTGTTCTTGACCAGGGGTCACGGAATTTTATTCTAGGATGGACACATGCTAGTCTTTGTGTCTCTAAGCTCCCCAACCTAGTCTCCTTTTAAAATGTTCTTAAATACAGACTTAGACTATGTGCTGTTCAAGCAGTAAGTTTTTGCTTCTCCTTGTTTCTAAGAACTACATAGGACCTACTTGGGGATTGTAGAGCGTTATGTATCTCCCCCTTCCCTATCTTCTCGGGAAAAGATATGAAACAACAAAAAAGAATTGCAAACACAAACGAAAAAAAAAATTGATATTGTCACCTGCTCTACCTTGGAAGGAGACTGTGTGTGTAACAAGGATAACAAAATATAGGAAAACAACAATAAAAACCACCTGAAGTGATGTGAAGAGGCATCACACAGAAGTCACGGGGTTTTTGAGGAGCAGCAGCATTACTTGACCTTACAGCACCAACTGATTCCTTTGCATTTCAACTTTGACAGGCCCCAGGGTCTAACAAGTGACAAAGGAGGCACTTTAGGGCTGTGACTACCAAATGCCCTTAATGTAAAAACACCTGGTTGGTAGGCAGGGTGCAAGCTAGGGAATAGAAAACCAGCGACTTGCTCATTGCCTCAGGAGCAAGTGGCAGGAACAATAGCAGAAATTACAGGGACACAGCCTGACATTTGCCTTGCAGATGTTGGCTGGGGACTGTGCATATGAAGCAATTCTGCCATAGAGCTGTCACAATCCATTTCCAACCCAGGATGGACCAGCATTTTAGCCTATTCATGTTGACAGACCTACATTTAAATAAAGCCAAGCATGACAAAACCCAGGAAATTCGAAGTTAAAGCTACAGATCAGGTCTTAATCTAGGCTATTAAGGAGAAAACAGCCAAATGGAGCAAACTATGGAAGGAGCAATCCTTGCTTTGAGTCATATGTACTTAAAGGAGTGATCTCATTGAAATTAGTAAGGCTGTCTGCATGAGCAAATGCTGTTCACTGAGAGTAAGTTTCCATGTGTTCTCTGACTTACTTGGCTTTTATTAGTACAGTTCATGTTTTGGTTTTTTTTTTCCCTAACTAGATTGTTTCCTTGCTTGCAGATTTTTATTTTTTTTTAACCTTTTTTTTTTTTTCTTCTTCCTAGCCTTTGGACACTGGTAGGGCTTCCAGCCAGGGGTTGGCTTTCCTTGTAGAAACTCTCGCTTATGGAGAAGTCCCTTCTGGGGAGGAAAGAAAACCAGAACAAGAAAGGGACGAGCCGGGCATATGGCCAGAGGCACGTAGCCAGGGGTATTCCAGCAGGACTCGGCCACACGTCAGGCTCGTGACTGTCCCTCTGGAAGGCTGCATCAGGCTGCTGCGGGATGAGGCCACCTCGCTCCTCCGGGAGGCAGGGACCAGGATGGCTTGGGGAAGCCCTGCAGAGGACTGGCAAACTGTTTTCCTTTCTGAGAGTGAACTCATGGGACTCCTTTTCTTTTGCCATGCACAGCTATAACAAAAACAAAACCAAAGCAATTCTTTGGATTTCTTGTTTCTAGCCTTCAGTCTTTAAGTTTTCCTTTGAAAAAAACTGAATCAAAAGAAAAGCACAGAAAGTGTGCAAGCATTGCATGATTTGCCAGAACTGGCTGAATTTGCAGAGACTCTGATCCTAAGCAGCGAGGTTGCTGCAGATTTGAGGTCAACCTTTGTTCACAGACTAGCCCAGAGGAGTATAATACACACACAAGACAGCTATAATGACATGTCTTGTCAGAGCCTTGGTTTTCTGTTTTAGTTTTTATTTGATTGGTCGGACTTGTCTCGCCACTAAACCCACATTACACCTGACTGTGGTGAGCCAGGCCCACTGCTTGCTTCTGATGGTTATCTTCCCACTGAAGCCACATTACCACCCCATGTGAAAGATAAACATTTCTGAACAGGGGGGAAAAATTAAGCCCTCCGCTTCTTCCAGAAAATGGAATGCCCCATGTGAAATAAAAACACCAGCAAAAAATCCAGCACAAGCCAGGCCAAGGCCACAGGTGTATGTTCCTGTGTCCACCACAGCTGGGATAAAAAGCAGCCAGAGGCTGCTCACTAGCAGCACTGCAGAGGGAGTGGAACCTGTTGCTGCTAATTCTGTGTGTAAATGGTTACACCAGAGACCTGAGCCAAAAGTCAGCAACGAGGACCTGACTATACGAAACGTTGCAGGTGAGAGGCAGGAGGACAAAGCAGAGGGTTGAGGAGAAAGCAAACAAAAAAAAAGTTAAGCTGTTTCACTCGAGGCCTGATCCAAAGCAGCACTTGATTCTCACAAGGTGTTTAGCCTTATATCTCTAACGTTACTCTTTTTTTTTTTTTTTTTTTTTCTTTTATGAAAACCCTAGAGTTTGTAGCCATATCCCTGTAACAGGAAAACACACGGAAACTGTATCAAGTATCCTAGCTTAAAGTGTGAGTGCTGTTCATCTGCCCGTTACACACGCCATGGCTTTATCAGAAAATTATTTGAGATAAAACCAGAATATACAATACAATAAATAATTAATGGCAGAAGGGGAGCCACATTTCTCTCTATATTGGCATTTCATTGTGCAGCCACTGAACCACAGCTTGTTTTTATACACAGCAGTAGACTCCATTTCCCAGCTAGAAACATTCAAGCCCATCTGCTAGATTCATTCCCAGCTAGATAATACCCAACGTATCTATGTAACATACAAGCTACTGTCAAACAGCAGCGAGCTGTCTCCCCGAGACAGCTGTTTCGCACAAGGGCCGCATTGTCTGGAGGAAACGCGGATCATTTTACGTGTAGCACTGGGGGGATGAGCCCTCTGTCAGCTGCCGTGGCATCGAGAAAACCTCACTTGTCACACGTTCTCGTTATTTTGTTATCTGGCCAAACACACGCTGGGGGTGTCAGGTTGAAAACAAAGGGTGCATTCCCTGCTCTGGTTGCATTTTATTAGGAAAACCGAAGCGCGCACACACCGCTTCTGCTCCTTTTCTCCCTCTCTTCAAAGTTTAGGGATGTATGAAAAAGGCGTATTTTGGGGCAGGGTTTGTAACAGCCAGGCTTTTGTTTTGGTGCTGCTGAGCGGGCAGTGTGGCCCTGACCATATGTTTTTCCTTGGCACCAGGTAGAGCGGAGTGTGCTGAGCAGCTGCAGAAGGCCCCACGCAGCCTCTGTGGGAGGCAGCTGCCACGTGCTGCTGATGGCATCACACCAAAATCAGTACCTCACCGGTGATCACAAAACTCAGGTGATCCCTTTCCTTCTCTTGTTTCCAGTGATCGCGAGAAGTGCCAGTGAGAAAAATGAAGAGGAAGAATAATCTTCAGGACACATCATGTACACTGTAAAGAGGCATTGGAATAGCCAGCCTAACTGCTCCTTTATCTTCCCTGTAACTGACTTCTACCACCAACTGCTCGAAGAAGAGCCCTTTAAAAATATCATATATCAGCGATACCAAGACGCTGAGGGAAAGTTCTGTACATTAATATACATGTTCTGCATGTACCAGCCTTGTAAAATTCACTTCATGTTCTTTTCCCAAGGTGAACAACTACTTTGGTGCACAAATAAAGTATCTGTAGGTTTTTCCATTATTATCAGTTCATAGAATCACAGAATCATAGAATGGTTGGGGTTGGAAGGGACCTTAAAGATCATCTATTTCCAAGCCCCTTGCTATGGGCAGGGACACCTCCCACTAGACCAGGTTGCTCCAAGCCCCCATCCAACCTGGCCTTGAACACTTCCCAGGAGGCAGCATCAACAACCTCTCTGGGCAACCTGTTCCAGAGTCTCACCATGCATTTCTAAAATTAAAAAAACCCTAAACTAAACTAAAATTGCTAGTGTTAATTCCCTGCCTGCCATAAATCAAAACCTTTACATCTCAAATTACTTATCGTTTCTTGACAGGAAGGGTTAGAAATTTGGAAGAAGCAATCCTGGAGCTGAAGTACTAGTTTTTGCATTGTCAGGAGCTAATTTGTGGGTTAGAAAAATGTTATATGTATATCCAGGAAAATACGCTTAGGTGTGCCTAAATGACACAATATTGACCTCTCTATATGCAGCTGCTCCTTAGTGTTTTATAGGAACTCCCTGCTAGAATTTGAAAAAGCTTTATTCACAAGGAATGTGCCCCTAAGTTCACAGGTTTACCTATCTGCTAGATAGGTAAAGTCAATAGGTAAATCTGCTAGTCAACAGCTATCATTAGTACTGCTCCTTGTAATGGAAGGAAATGGGAAAACCTTCTATTTTCACTGGGAAAAAAAAAATCTGGACAGGGAAGCACATGTTCAGCTCTTCTTCCCTAATTAGAGCAAAGGAACGAGACATGAGCTACTCAAACCTTCTTAATGAAGGCTAACTAGGCATTCCCATTAACTTACAAGTGGGGTAATACTTCTGGCAGTGGTGACAGCTGAGATGTAGTTTGCATGCGTGTGGGTTTTATCACAGAATATGGAGAGCTTGTTTTACTGGAAAGATCAAAAAGGAATGAGAACTGCAAGGGAGATGAAGGGAGACTGGAGAGGGGAAGAGAGGGAGAACAATTTGGAAGCACAACTGAAATCTTTAATTTGAGAGAAGCACCTGAAGCCTTTGATGCCAACTACCATCTAAAAAGGCAACTAAAATGTTAATTAAATGAAAAGGTACAAAAATCTGTTCAATAAAATTCTTACATTATAAGAAGTGATTTCAAACCAGAGAGTTAAGAAACATTTATACTACAAGATCCCTAACTGTGATCTCCTAATTATCCATTGAACTATGCAATCCCAAAAGCTAATACCTGTGGAGTTTCAGAAGTGCCAAGCATTTGCATTCCCTGTCAGCTTTAATAGCAGTCATTATATACATACATAAAGCAATTTTGAAAATCATGACCAAAGCTTCATTAGCTAAATAAGAAAGGTCATGATACAGAATTCCCTGGAGTAAATTTGACCTATATTACTTTTTTTTTGGTAGTTGCAATATTATTGTACACAGTTACTTACTGTCTTCAGGTAAGTTGTTTTCCCGTTCTTCTCTCTCCATCTGTTGGCACCAGCCCTCCATACGATCTCTCTCTGCCTGAAGTAGCTTCAGAAACCAGTGGCCATCTCGTGGGCACACGGACCTTTGAACGGCTTCCAGAGGATCTTCAGTGATAGAGTCAATCCAGGGGTCAGGAGGAGGTAAAATTGATGGATCAAAATCTGTATCAAAGTCATCATCTACTGCACAGGCATGATAATGGTTTCCTGACCCTTGTATGCTAACGGTGGAGGTGCTTGCATCTCGGGAAAATTGTCTTGATATTTGTCCAGAACATGTATTGTCCTCTTGAGGGTCGATTATTTCAAAGTTCTCGTGGAAATCCAAGTCTGCTTGCACGGCTGTTGTTACACTATTAGATCGTGTAAACCTGCGAAAGCTTTGTAGAACACAAACATAAAATATTTAGAAAGCTTTTTCTTGGAAACTTGGCAAGAAAGGATTTATTAAGATTCTCCCACTCCCCTAAGACTGGCAGTCATGGCTCTCAGCATTACACTCAGGTGCTTTTCCTTTAAATGATCAGCATAAACTTCTTTTCTCATTGAAAGCCAACACAAAAACATCTCTTTTTTCCATGCAAGCTCACTGTTAATTGAGGCAAGTACCCCTAACTGTTGTGTGGTTTAACAAAGCCAGAGGCTAGTCCAAGAGACAGCCTGTAGTGTCAGTAGCTCAGGATTTTAGGTTATCAGTTAATGTGAAGTTAAAAGGGCTCAATTTTAAGAAGTGTCTTATCTTTCAACTTCTAAAATTCACGGCCCTTTGAAGTTACCCAACCAAACTCACAAGCCACATTTAAAAACGATATATGTGAGATTGCTAAGATAGTAATACTAATGAGTCCACTATATATGTAATATTATACATTCAATTTATAAAGAAGATAAGTATTTTTAATCTAGGTAAGTATTTTGTATTACTTCTTCATAATTACTCTTCATAATTATGTACCTGCTAATACCACTGCCATATGTTACAATTTTAGTGTCCATTCCCTGTGTCCAGAGATTTTGTTTTTCACATTCAGCCTTCAGTTTCAAAATGGTCTTCTCTTCTCCACCAAAGCTAGTATTCTTAGTTGCTATCTATGTTACCCTCATTGTGGTGGCTGCTGTCCTGTAGTGTAGCTTCCTTTCACCTTGCATAGTTCCCCTACATTGGGAGCCTCTGAGGGCAGAGACCAAGCCCTGAAGGTAAAGGCAAAAGCAGGGGAAAGAGGAGTTTTGGGGCTTTACATTTGGTTGGGTTTTCTTTATGTAAAACAGCACTCCAGATTCTGCAGTCCAAGGCATCTGATGTGAAGAGGCTGATAGAGAAGGAACAGAGGGAAGTGTAAGGACTAGGACACCTAATGCTGTTGTAGGGGTAGCAGTGAGAGCAGTTATGGCAAGCAATAAATTGTGGAGGAAATAAGTGGAAAATCTGCAGGCAAATAACTACAGTCAGGGTAGCTCTAGAAACTGATGCACTGAGGAACACAAGAAAACACGTGAAGCAGACATCTGTCTTAATCCATGATGAAACTACAAAGTAATTGATGTAGATGTTACTTAAATAAGTAGTATTTAGGCTTCAGAAATAACATAGTTCTGAACTGAATAAGGACAGATTGCCTCCCCTTCTTTTTACTAACTCTGTGCACTCATGCAGCTGCTCCTTCACTTCTAATTTGGTCACAGTCTCACACTTCTTCTTGAAAACAGACTTAGGTAGGACCCATTTCACTGTGATATTTTGGCTGTTTCACACTTACCAGTTCTAGTTTTAGTTTGAGCTTAAGCAGCAATGAAAGTGCTGAGGATACAGTGAAGCTGGATGCTAAGCACCATTTAACTCCCTTTCATTTATATTCCACCTTCCACTAAAGAGCAGTAGCCAATTAGACAAGTCTAAGTGACAGCAAAACTTTGTCAGGTGAATTTAGTCTGCAGCTGGGGAGTGAACAGATGGAAGGATGTTGAGGGGGAATTTAATGTCCTATATACCTGATACATCCAGATAGCTCAGGAGGAGTGCAGCAGACTTCAGGGAGAACTTAATATCAAGTTTTACTTAGAGAGAAAATTAATGGCTGCTGCTCTGGGCCTTTGAGAGGATCAGAGCAAACCAAAACTAGAGTTGAGAAGGGTTCTCCAACTAAAAAGAAAGGAAAGCCAATTCCTCTGCAGAAGAAAGCTCAAATTAACTTCTCAGCCACACCAGTCCCTGGAAAACTTTAATAATAGAATGTATCTATATATTTTTTATAATGGCCTAGAATACAAACATTTTAATGTAGCGCCTGCCTCTTGCAGTTCTTTTGAAAACTAAATTATGCCAAAGTCATGGTTTTACCACCATAGTTTTGCATGATATGCACCAGCAAACTGAAAAATATGGAATGAGCAGAACTTTTCAACTCAGTAGTATTTATTCTTTGACAAGCAGTGAAAAACATTTTGCTACAGAGTGACACAGCAGAAAAAAATTCAAAAGGGACAACAAAGATCTCTGGAGATATGGTGTGGGCTCCATAGAAGGAAAGACATTTCTTGGTCTAGAAAACAGATGGCTGAGGAGAGATATGAGAGACCTATGAAATCCTGATCAGGTGATGTTTCACCATTTCTCAGAGTGCAAAACTGTGGGTAGGAATGCAGCTAGTTGCAAGGCTTAAAGGCCTAAAGATTAACATCCAGTGAAAGGAAGTATTTCTTCACACAATGTATAATTAAATTGCCACAGGATCATGGGAAAACCAAAGGTAAAAATAGGTTCAAAGAGAACATGACCAAATTCACAGGAGATGGGTCCAGGAAGAGCTATTGTACAGATGTAATGTCTGGCTTAGGAAGTCCCTGAACAACAGACTGCTAAATTGGGAAGATCTACTGGGAAAAACAGTGCTTTATACACACCCTTTTTACTTTTCCTTCACACACATTAATTTATAATTTTCCTAAGTATCTGCTACTGGACCCTGGCAGAGAAAAGCTTATAGGCTGGTATTGGTGGTTAGAAAGACTTTAGCTTTAGGCTGACATTACAATGAAAATCTTGCTCCATTCTATGTTAGTTTTGTTTTTTTTTTAAATTGCTTTAATTCAGCCACCAACCTGACAAATCCCTTATCTGCACTGAAGTGTGTGCATGCATGCACACGTGTGCCTACATGCACCTACAAAACTGTGTGTGCCCACACAGGCACACACTTACACAACATTTGTTTTCAGGGATTAAATCAGGGTTCACTGAGAGCCAAGGCATTAGTACACAGTGCACTCTTCCAGACCTTCCATGGTAATGGAGAGAAAGGCAATAGCCTTAACCCAGGCTTGTTCTTCTCTCTCCTCCTACCTCTGCATTGCAGCTGCCTTCTCTGCTTTCCCCAGTGCCTTAAACACTGATATCCTTCTGTTTCAGATGACCATTTGTATTTTCAGTTAAGACTCTGGCTTTTCAGTGTACACTAAATTCCAAATGTGAAAACATCAAGGTCTACTTGCCAAGAGCATGTATTGCTTGAGGCACTACATTTCAAAGCTAGTACTCTTACTGAGTTCAGCATGAGCTAGTACCACCTCAACAAATAAAATAGAATGACCTATTTTTTTTTCCCTACTTCTAATTTTTTTTCTTTTTTTTTCCCCCTTTGTTTTATCTATGTAATAGTATAGTACAGGCTTGCTCGACAGATTCTTTGCACTGGATTGTGTTACCTATCTGTCTTCAAAAGCAAAACAACTTGGCAATAGAATGTAGCATCAGTTTAAAACTGAAAAAAAGACTGTCAAGGAAATGTATGTTGAATGAAATGGAAATGCAGGAAGGCATCCACTGTCTGCCTAGTCTTTGAACATCTATACAAAATGTCTAATAGGTGGCAATTTTAGTCTCTGACATAGCTTCCTCACTCACTTCCAGGATGTTCTACTCTTACAAAATACCATTTGTGTCTCGCATGAGCTGTGTTTGGCTGCTCTCAGTTAAAGCTGCATACCACAGGAGAGCTGTTAAAGTGAATGCCTAACTTTTCACTATTTCTACACATAAAATCTACCTAAACAAACAAACAAACCCCAAAGGTTTTAATAAATTGTTGTTAATCGTTAAAAACAAAGATTTTCTTCTTCCTCTGCTTTCAGGCTTGGCCCTTTTGTACTCAGTCATGCCCTGCAGGCACAAGGTGTAATAATTACAGCTTCAGAGAACTGCAGCAGATCTGGCCTAAGGTGCAGAAAGCCATGAAACCTCAGACTGGAGAGACCAGTATGGAGAACAACAGCATGATGTGTTTTGAACAGCAACAGCAGGGTCACTTGTAGCTCAGCTCTCCACTTTTAAGTCTTTTGCTTTCTTTTGAAAAACATGTTTATATTTCAACTCAGAGCACTTCTCTCTTAAAAAAAAAGCACCAAAACCAAACCCAAAAACCCAGAAGAGATCTAGGTTTCAAACGCACTGATGCATGGTGGTCTCAGATGCACTGACATTAAATTCAGCCTGCCTCAATTTACCCATTGCTTATGTTCTTTCTTGCTTGTGGGCTTGTCTGTTAAGGTAAACTGTTGACAGCAGAAAAAAAAACAAACCACAGAAGAGTTAGCAGATCTGGTACTATGTCTTCTAATGGAAGAATCTTTGGACATACATCTTAAAGCTACACAATATTCTGTGCTTTGCTCCCTCCCTATCCCTTTCACAGTCTTTTTTTCATTAATAAGAGTCTTAGCAGGGAAACTCTAATCCTGTATGTTGAATGTCTATTCTAGACTGTTACAGCTGGAAGCGACCTGCAATGATCATCTAGTCCAGCAGCCTGACCAATTCAGGGCTGACCAAAACTTAAAGCATGTAAATCACAAAATGGTTTGGATTGGAAGGGACCTTTAAAGGTCCTCTACTCCAATACCCCTGCAGTGAGTAGGGACATCTTCAACTAGGTCAGGTTGCACAGAGGACCATCCAACCTGACCTTGAATGTTTCCAGGGATGGGACATCTATCACCTTCAGAATTTCTCAGTGAATTTCCCACCAGAGAGTTTTCCAGCTCAGGTTAGCCAAAATAGGCTCTGGAGACATTCAAGACCTGCCTAAATGCAAACCTGTGCCACCTGCTCTAGGTGAACTTGCTTTAGCAGGGGGGATCGGACTAGATCATTCAATTTCAACCCCTACCATTCTGTGATTCTGTGATTCATTGAAAATATAGATTTGAGGGTCCTGTCCTAAAAAAATGAGTTAAGAAGTTTAAATTAAAGTGTAGGACTAGCCTGCTGCACAAGGAAAACCCTAAAACCTGCGTATTTTTTTTTTTGTCAAGACGGTAAGTGATTAAACCTAAAAACATAAATGAAAAAAATAGACAAAAATATGGCTCTTTATAGTAACAAAAGCCAAAAATGTGTTGTTGTTTTTTTTTCCTTGAAGAGACAGAAGAAGTTTGTGGGGTTTTTTGTTTGTTTGTTTTCTTTATATTACCCCACCACCATTTAAAAAAAATTCACTTTATACAACACCAAGAGGTACAGTGTGATAAACCACACTTTATACCACACCAAGAGGTGGAAGCACCTTCCCTGCCCCCACAGAAGCCAGAGAAAATGGAGAAAGACTATCTGTCTATGGTCTTAGTCTCCTATGGCAGTGTCCTTATTTCAGAAACTATTGTTGTTTCAGCATTCATAAATTCTTATGAAGACAAACCAAGTACAATTACTAGCTGATGGTATAACTAGAAGCAATAAAAAAGACAATTTTGCAGGTGAGGATGTAATGGGAGGAGATCTTAGGGCAGACAAGGTAAAAAGCAAGAGAGACTGAAAGCGATTACAGAGCTATGGGCCTGAGAGCCCCTTGTTCAACAGGGATGTGTGCTAATTAGCCTGGTGTAACATGTGATGACTTCTTTTCTGGTTCAGTAGAACTGGTTGACTTCCAACAACTCAATTAACTTCTCTAAGTGAGGAATGGAAGGTGGTCCCTTGAGGTCAAGAAGAAGTTGGAAGTAGAAGGGACAAACAGAAATGGACAGAAATGGAAGTGCCCTGAGATTGCACCGATCAGCTTAATTAAATACACATTGCAAAATTGCACTGGTCATATGAGGAAAGGGGAGGAACATTTTGGTTGGGATTTTGTTAGCATCATGGGGGAGACCAGGTGAGATAAGAGAGTAATAGCAGGAAGATCAAAAAGTGGATAGAAACACATACAATTTTTATTATTTTTTTTTCCACAAGAAGGACTGGACAGAGCTATTCTATAAATGATAGAAATCATAGAGCTGCACTTGGGGAATGGGAATGAAAAAGATTATTGAGAGCATAAAGAACTGAGGGTAAGATGAATATCAGCGATGGATCCAGTTGTAATATGGTCAGGTAGCAGTAGGCACATTTATCCTTTGAGCAGTGCAAGAGGAGGAGGAGGAAGACTCAGAGCCATTTGTCTTGGCAGGAAGCCCAGGTTACAGGGAGTGAAGGGCTAATGAAAGGTCTGAGTGGAGATGGAAGATGGAAGAGATAGAGCTGTCTTCTGAAGATGCTCTGGCTTCAAGCTACTTCGATCAGGAAACAGAGGTAAAATATTTTGCTTACTTGCTCTGAGCACAGAAGCAGCAATATTTAAGAGGACATGAGGAGCGAGGTAAGACTCCTTAGTGTGAAAATAACAGTCATATGAGGTGAGGGAAAGGGGGAGGAAAGAGCAGGAAGCAGAGAAGAGGAGTGAAACAAATGATGTATGGTAGGCTTTGGGTGCATTAAGCAAAGAGCTTTCTTGTTTTACAACAATGTACATAATAGCTTAGACTGACAAAGAAACATGACAAATTTACAATATTTATCCTCTTTGCTGTGTCTTCTCTCCTTATTTTATATTTACTTAATATTTCTGAAGCCTGGAAGTTTTATAAAAACATTAATTAATCAAAGATTTAACTCAAAGGAGCTTTTCTGAGGCTCTGCAGATGTTATGGGGCAGGGAAGAATGCACTGTATTTACAATTCTGTTCCTTTAACAGATAATCAATACATTGTGCTCTGCTGGGTTAAAAAAAAAGGAATATGAGTGCCAAACTGTGGTGATAAGCCCTTTGTGTTTTGAGTGTACTCATTTTCTAAGGATTAGGGGCTCTCCTTTATCAGCCAGTTCACTTCTGAAAGTCCATGATAGATTGCTGCTCACCCAGCTGCTCCAAACAGCAGCAACCTCAACTTTATCAGCAAGGAAACCCCCAAACAGAGCTGTCAGTAGATAATGCAGAAATATTGCATTCTCAGGGCAGACCCTCACAGGCAGATCTTACCTTTTTCTCTGGAGCAATAAAAACTGCAATAGAAAGAGGACTTTGGAAGTAAGGTATTTAGAAACAGCCATTACTTTCTTCGTTTTTCCACAGTGGGTTTTTGTTGTTGTTGTTGGGTTTTTTGTTTTTGTTTTTTTGAGGGACTGGGGAGGGTTGGGTTTTTGGGGTAGGTTTTTCCTTTGTGGTCAGGAAGAATGGAAATGGTCCTTCACCATTTATTCTGATGTGCTCATTTATCTAGCACTGGAAGAGTTGTGGGTAAATGGGACTAAGGTCTAACACAAAGAAATGTCTGCCAGCTAGAGATGTTTTAGCAGGTTAATGAGGAACTTGATAACAGCCTACCAGGGTCATTGCAAAATCACAGTTCTTTATGCTTTTTAAGACCATAGGAAAATACTCTGCTCCTTTACTATGAGATTTTGTTGAATTGAAAATGGTGTAGATAAAGTATTATTTTTGAGTACTTTTAGCAGATGCAGGAAAAAACCAAACCAAGCCAACAGTGTGAAAATGGGCATTTCCTCTACTTGCTACCACAGACAGCAGGCCAGAGGAGGGCAGAGGGCCCTAATTTTGTCAGCCCAGACTTGCTGCATCCAGGTTTTTGCTGGAGAGATTGCAAGGGTGACTCTTCCCTCACCAACAAGCGATACTGCCCTGAGTCTTCTCCCGCGATGTACTACAGCACATTATCAACAAAATAGCTCCAGCATCCAGAAGTTATGCTCTGCCCAAGTGGCTCGTGACAAACAAGCAAAGCCTTGGGTGGGTGCTTGCACCCTCAACAGCACTGGGCAGGCCTGCAGGCTCAGAGGTGAGGGAAGAGTCTGACCTTTCTTCAGCCACTGAAGTTTTCGCCAAGAATGAAGATTTGCAGCTGTGGCTGAAGACTCAGAAACTTCATGTGTCTGGAAAGTGCTATGCACAATGATGCGGCCCTGCAATGTAACTGCAATTTGTCATCAAAAGGAAGCATAACCCTTAAAGACAACAGATATTCTAGATACTTTTATTTTTTTTATTTGAGCATATTTGCTTACTAATTCAGGTTACATTGAAGATTGGAGAGAATACCAAGTTTTAGAGGCCTGCTTTTTAATAGCAACATTTTTTTTTTCAAGGAAGCAGTTGTAATGCAGAGATGTCTGGGCGAGATACCTGAGCAAAAGCAATCAGTTTGGCTCTGCCATTGCACTGCTCTACGTGGCTGAAATTACTCTGCTGATAAACAAGGTAAACTTCCTCATCTACCCTATGCTGCTGCAACCATCCTAAGACTAATATTCCAGCTGCATCACCTTCCACTGTTTAGGTATATTTTCTAGGGGAAAAGAGCATATTAAAAGTATATTGACCTTCAAAATATGTGGTACTTTTCTTTCAGCTGTCCCACTGGTCCTGAAAAATCCCCTCTGAGAAATAAGAGCTACAGCATTTTTAAGACTCAGAGAGATTGCAAGGGTGACTCTTCCCTCACCAACAAGCGATACTGCCCTGAGTCTTCTCCCGCGATGTACTACAGCACATTATCAACAAAATAGCTCCAGCATCCAGAAGTTATGCTCTGCCCAAGTGGCTCGTGACAAACAAGCAAAGCCTTGGGTGGGTGCTTGCACCCTCAACAGCACTGGGCAGGCCTGCAGGCTCAGAGGTGAGGGAAGAGTCTGACCTTTCTTCAGCCACTGAAGTTTTCGCCAAGAATGAAGATTTGCAGCTGTGGCTGAAGACTCAGAAACTTCATGTGTCTGGAAAGTGCTATGCACAATGATGCGGCCCTGCAATGTAACTGCAATTTGTCATCAAAAGGAAGCATAACCCTTAAAGACAACAGATATTCTAGATACTTTTATTTTTTTTTTATTTGAGCATATTTGCTTACTAATTCAGGTTACATTGAAGATTGGAGAGAATACCAAGTTTTAGAGGCCTGCTTTTTAATAGCAACATTTTTTTTTTCAAGGAAGCAGTTGTAATGCAGAGATGTCTGGGCGAGATACCTGAGCAAAAGCAATCAGTTTGGCTCTGCCATTGCACTGCTCTACGTGGCTGAAATTACTCTGCTGATAAACAAGGTAAACTTCCTCATCTACCCTATGCTGCTGCAACCATCCTAAGACTAATATTCCAGCTGCATCACCTTCCACTGTTTAGGTATATTTTCTAGGGGAAAAGAGCATATTAAAAGTATATTGACCTTCAAAATATGTGGTACTTTTCTTCCAGCTGTCCCACTGGTCCTGAAAAATCCCCTCTGAGAAATAAGAGCTACAGCATTTTTAAGACTCAGCTTTTCAGTTGGGTGATCTAACAGTTTGTCCAGGAAGTAGGTTTATATGGTCATGTGTACAGGAACTAGGGCTCTTAAAAATTAGTTGTGGCATAATTATTTACTTTAGAAAAAATATATTAACTTTTATACTCACCACTTCTCTTCCTCTACTTGAACTCCTATGGACTGGAACTTACTGGTTGCTTTATTTTCACCTGATTTAGTGGATTCTTCTGCACCATCCACCTTAAAAAAATTAAATAGCTAATTAGAATGTATTTTAGCATATATATCACCCAGCTACTTACAATTTCTATGCATGATAACTACAGTCTGGACACATAGCTTATACTATAAGTACCTTAATCTAGTCAGATAGTTTATCTGTGGTGTGCTCATTTCTCATGTTATTAGTGAATACTTATCATTCTTGTTAATCTGTATAGCATTTCTGGTAAGACAACATTCAGCCTGCAAAAAGCAGATGGAGTTTATCCAGTATTTTATGGAGGCTGCATGCTCACATTTGCCAGAGCAAATCTCTGAGCAGCTGTAACACCACTTACTGTGCTCCACCATTTGCTTGCTTTGACCTGTTAGACTGTATGTGCATGCTTATGTGAACTCATGTCAAAATCAGTGTTTATTTTGTTAAATGTTAGTGCCCTGAATCAGAGCACTATGCAGATAAAATTGAAAGAAAGCAGATGCAGCTCTTGTATGCATTTTCTTTGCTGCTTCATCAAGAAAACAGGTGGTCCCCAGGAGTGCAGACAGGAACTTTACGCTACCTCTCCGTCTCTGTAAGGAGATTTATACCAATGGTATAAAGTTAAAATTTAACCACTGATGTGTCTTTGAGCAAAACCACAAACTTCTGGGTCCAATCAGTGTAGCTGTTAGCTCCCAGTGCCATATATGATATTGTTAGTCATACAAGAAAAAAACATTTCTGGCACACAGAATTTTTGGACCACAGCAGTGTTACAAAGTGACCTGTGGATCCACCTGTGGGTGTACAAAATTCCCCACTGTAGTTAGCAGTAAATAAGCTTGTTGTTGAGTGCCGACTGAAAAGCCTATGCAGGAAAAGTGCTCAGGGAGGGATGGGAGTTACAGAGCTGTTCAGTGAAGTAAGGTATTTACCTGATACTGAGGCTTTTGGGAAGATAACTAAGCCTTAAACCCCATAACTGACAAGAAAAGCAACTTTTTGATGGCAGGTTTTTTCTTTGCACTGCTTTGCTTGTTTGCTAAACAGATTTACAGCAAAGGATACAGTATCCTAAGAGTGACTGAGGGGTGCAGATGACATGCACGGAGGTTCAACACAAGTGCACATTAGGTTTATTTGTTAGAGGAGGAAACAAACCAAGAATATGCTTCTGGCTAAAGCAGCTTAACCTGCCCTACAGAGATGGGCCAGACTGTAAGTAAGGTGTATAAGTAAGGTGTCTAAGTTCAATCTAAGCCTTAACTAGGCTCCCTTTACAGTCAGTGGAAAGAGACTGACTTCATACTGCCAGTCAGACTGCTTACACCCTACCTACTTATTTTAGGGCAGTTGTTTCTAAGAGAAGCAATTTCTGTCAGTAACAGCTACCTTACAGTATTTCCACTCCTACACTACCACTTCAGCTGTACCAGCACAACTGCTTGTGCAATGATGCTGCAAAACAGACGAGACAGGGGACTGGCAAAGTAGTTCTATTTTATTCGTGAAGTCTGTCTGACTCTTCAAATCTCATGGATGGGCACAACTGGGAGAGTGGCATGGCACATAGGCAGGAATTCTGTAAGAATGGATCATTGCTGAAGGTTTTGCCTCATGTAATCTCAGCTGTAGGTATCTCCATTGGTTTGTACACAAAACCTGCCCTGGCAGCCCCTCATACGCCCAGGCAGTTTTCACATGTGATTATGCTGGTCACTAGTACATGTCAAAGTTTTACAGGGCTTGAACAAAGGCTTGAACTGCATTTGGGGCTCTGTTTTTCTCAGATCTCAGGAAACTGAGGCTCCTACACCTCTCAAAAGCAGCACTTGTGTGTAGCAACACTACCTTGAGAAGAGACAGCAGGGAAATGGTGTCTTGACAGTCATGATTCACATTACCATTGTTTGTTTTGGCTTCTGCATATGTGGAAATTATTTCTTTCTACCCATTATTTTGCAGGATCCTAGCCTGCTAAGGAGTCTTTGTTGCTCAGTGAAATGAGGGATTACAACCATAAAATGGCACCTTCAGCTTGGTTGGGTATAGGGATAAGTAATAAAAGAGCTTTCCTCTATTCCTGTCCCACCTGGATCTCACTCTTTTGTTTAACACTGAACATCAGCCCTTCTTCCAGAATATATCCAAAACAAATGTCTGTGAAGCAGAAAAAGGCTGCAACAAAGGCAGTGAACTGAACCCACAGGCAATAGTAATTATTGCCCTTCCAAGAAGAAGTCAGAGAAAAGTCATGGCTTCTCCAGGAGCTGCCCCTGGGATGGCATACACAGCACCTCTCATCTCATCAGGCTGATGCAGAGATTTCACGGTAAATTCTTAGGCTTTGCTAATCAGATAAACCTGCCCAGGCACATAGTGCTTTGCTTACAACCTCCATGTGCAAGAAAAAATGTCTTCTTGTGAAGGTTGGTAAGCTGTGGATTGCTATTCTAGTTGCTTGGGATTCATCTCCCATCAAAACCTGTGTAAATTCAAGTACTTTGTTGGAGAAGCTAATCCTGCAAACAGATGTTTGGAGTCCTATGCACAATCTTTTGTGGGGTGGACATGGGAAAGATTAATTAAGAAAGCAGATTAAATTGGTCTACTTTATTTGCTCTTCTCCTTTCTGTAAATAAGAGTGAACTTTGGTAGTGTCAGTTTTCTTGTTTTGTTCCACTAGAGGTAGCAAAATGTAATTCTCTTTAACAAGGGCAAATCAGAAGGAACTTACCCTCTGCTCTTGAGGCTGAGATAGGAACAATGCTGCCTCATTCAAGCAGCTACCAGTCATTATGAAATGCATGAATAAGCAGTTACAATTAATTCAGTGAGGCTGGACAAAAATACTTTTTGGGTGATCGTGTAATGTAAATCATTGTTTTACACATTCCCTTTCAATGATTTAATTCATGCCTTTCCGACCCCCGCTGTGTTATGATTCATAGATTAGTGCTCATGTGTGCAATTTATCAGAGCTGAATAACAAGCAGCAAGGAGACTTAAACAAATCCTCGCCTCTGATGTTTTTATGATAAATTAGGAAAACATCATTAGTACCATGCAGAATGATTACACTGCTGCGATTTCTACATAGGTACCTGTCAGAAAAAGAAAAGAAAAATACACAAAACATTGCATAATGAACAGTAAAACAGATGTAGAAATCCAAAACACTGGCAGCCATATGATCCATGTGCTGTAGTGTACCTGTATTCCAATGGATAAGCATCTGTTTTTCTTGAAGTGGTCCTTCTTTCTATCTTCTACTGCAACAGTGGCAATGGTTGTGGTGGTGGTGACAGTGGCAGTATTGTTCCCTACATGTTGACTTGCAGGGCCATGGATCTGCGCATTGGCAGCTTCAATAGCAGCTGTTAGTGCCTTCATACTGTCCAAGCTCTCAGTGGAGTTGCTAAGTCCAGACTGACTAATGATATCTCCCCTCTGCCCATGCCCATCCATGTAGGCATCCTGGGCAGACTCTGTGCTGCTCTGGGCTGTGATGGAAATAAACGGTTTGGTGGTAGTTCTTGGTGGGACTGGAGGTGGTGTCTTCTTGTAGGTGGTAATGCAGGATGACACTGGAAAAAACATAAGACAGTTCTTTATTTATTGATGCTGCAGAGAAAACAGGTGCAAGCATGATCTCAAAGCATCAGTGAGCATGGACAGAGCAGAAGTAAGGAGGACACTGTAAGACGAAGAGCCCACAAGAGCTTCAATATAAGTGCCATGGAAATATCTCTCTTATCAGTGTCTGTTCTTCCTAATGTGGGTGGCAGAACTCTCAGTAGAGGGAAAGATACCTATTTGCCAAGTTCCTCCTTAGTCTTTTTAGGATTGTTTTCTACAGTATATTTTCTGTTAACTGTTCAAAGTCCCATGGGAACAAATCCTTCCACCAAAACTCATGGCTTCCAAACAAGATTCACAAGGATGACGAATCTCCAGCCACTTGTCCTAGCTAAACGGTGTCTCATGCAGTTTTACTGCTATTGTTTTCTGTCTCTCTACCCTGTTCTACTGTATTTACCAAGCTTATGTAGAATTTTAAACTACATTTTTCTGATCAGAGAGAGATCTCCAAACCATCCTAGGTCAAAGCCTGTTAACACCCACCATGCTTGGACTTTTGTATTTCTTGCTATAAAGTATCTTGCTGCTGAGGACATATTTAAAACAAAATTTTGCCTCACCTAAATTTCTCGTCATAAATATAATGTATTTGGTTCTGGAAAAACAATGCTTGATTATACACACAGGAAGTTAGCTAAACCCTGTCAGTCAGTGGGACTAGTTTAAGCAAAATATTAAGTATAGATGTTTGCAATAACAGAGGGGTTAATAAAGGTTTATGAGGACTTTTCATATTTTGAAGGCCATGCTCTCTTTGCAAGTGCTGCTATATGGATTTAGAAGCTTAGCCTGAGGTTCCCAGCTTAAAAACTGTAGGCCTGTATGTACAGAATTAAATGCAGAAAGCACTACATGGAGATAAAAACATATTCCTTTAAGGGATAGTTGGCAGCTCTGAGTTACTGAACTCCTGGAATGCTTTCAGATGAGGAAAGAAAGTCCATTAAGAACAAAAAACAATCATGATTTGCTCTATTTTTAAAGAAAATAAATGCAGGCATGAACCTGTGCAAAGTTCAGACACAAACATGTTAGCATAAATTCTTATTAACAGTAATCATATGGCAAGAAATGATTAATCAGATCATTTTAATTGGCAGACATCTATACCACCCACATAAAAGGTAACTCTACAACAGCTGTTCTGCTCTCTGTTTGCACTGTATGTGCTTGTTAAGCCAGAAGCCATTATGGTATTAATTTGACTAGCTCAGATCCATATGCCTCATATCTCCTGATAGCTGTAGAAATACTTACAGCATAAAAGGTGTTTCCAGTGCATGAAATCACACCAGATTTTTATTTTTTTTTAAGGGCTCCAGTGTAAGTTTCTCATAACGTGTCCGAACCCGTGTTAAACATGTTGAACGTTAATGGAAAAAGAGTGTTTCACTAAGGTAGTGAGGGTTTTGAAATTATGATTCACTTCTGAAGAATCAAACAGAAAGCATAGAATCTCTGAAAGAAGAGATGGCTAAAAATGAAGTTGTTCAATTTTAACTCCAGGGAAGTGAATAGTTGATAGGAGTTGAAGGTGTTTTGTAAAGTGCTTATAGTAAGACTGGAACTAGCAGAATGGATGACAGTTTTACAAAGAGGGATTGTGAATTTTGTGCTGTTCTTCATTGGTTTTGATGCTGCCAAAAAGTTCTTCTTGCAACTATGCACGTTCAGGTAAATCAGCTGCTGTTGCTGCAGCACAAACATTTTCTCCAGGACTTAGGGAGAACTGTGGAGGTTGCTGCTTGGGTGATGATACCCCAGAAATGTCTCAAGTGATTCGTGGTCTGTAGAATGTTCTCAGTGGTGGAAATGCAAACTGAAATTCACCCCTGAAGAATTCAAAGCATATACACACACATGTATATCCAGGTAACACTTAGGGAAGCTGGTGCCAAACTTATCTAATAGAGGCTGGTGTGTGATGCTATTGCTTTGCGACTCAGCAAAATACAAATGGCACCATTTAAAATATGCTAGGCAATGTCATTGTGGAACTCCTAGGGAGATGCCAACACCTTCAGGATCTCCCTGCAAGGCACCTAAGTATCTTTTTTTTTTCTACATAGCAGATAGGGAAATGACAATGTAACACACTTGAAAAGTGATCTTAGGAGAGCTTTGAAAATCAAAAGTAAGTTTTAACAAGACTGGTCCCTACATCACTGGTCATTTGCCACTAGAAAGAGAGTCAATAGCAACTGTCTATTGACAGCTACTGGGCACTCTGGGCACTGCAGTACAAACACAAAAACACCTGATTGAGACGTCTTTCTGTTGCTAAGTGTACTCAATGAGGAGTCTAATCCACAGTGCAATGAAAGATGTTTGCACTCAGCTAATTAAATCTGAAGTTATGCTTAAGAGAGGGAGAGAATTGACAAGTCATAGGGCAAAATCGTAAAGAGAAACAGCAAATGTTCTTTTAGCAAGTCAAAACAAATCCTCGGCTTCCTGGAGTCACGCAGCACGTACTGTACAGCTCTGGAGAAGTGGAGTGTGCAAGTCATAAAAGAACCCCGGGCACTTCATTACTGGAAATGATGTCAGCTCCCGCCGCTCCTCTGCAGAAACAACAACAAAACAACGCTCGTCGGAGGCAGCTGCACTTTAAATGCTGTAGCTGCCTGAGCCCTGCGAAGGGCTGGAGAGCAACAAGGAGAGGGATTCGGTGCACTGGTTTTTATCCTGGCAACTTGTGACGTGGCAACCTGAAGGATCTGCTGGCTTTTCAAATGGCTACGGTATTTCAAATGCTAAGCTGCTGGAAAGTCAAAACGAGTACACGCCAAGGAAAATGACAAAGTTGTGGCACTCTCCTTGTGCAGCCTGAGTGGTTAGATGCTGAAGAAAGAGCACAGCTCCTGCTTTCTGTCCCTGTGGGCAAAGGGGATGGATGCTCTTCTGGATGTGGACTATACCGTAGGAGGACTCTGAGGGAGAGGATTACAGGATCACAGAACGCGTGAAAAAAACAGAGGAATCGGCACTTCACACAGAGGGAACTTTCAATGGGTTTTGCACATGAAAGACAGTTTAATTCAGATCAGGAAGTGAATTTAAAGGGCTGTATAAATTCCCTGATAAATAAATTCTTGGACAGGGATCAAGGAGCAAAGTTCTGTAGGGCAACTGATCTGACTGGAGAGTCAAGTCAAAGCAGTCTCATTTTTCATTAAAATTGTTTAGACATGGAATGAATCAGAATTATCTTTTTCTGAATAGCAAATGTGTATTATGAACCCTTGACTTATCACAATATAGACTACCTTTTCATATTATTTTCCAGAGCACACATACTGCTGGAGCAGGTATACATTCCTCTCTTAGGGCATATGCAAAGTTACCAGTTAAGTCATGTGCAAGAATCTTCTGATCCCCAAAGCACCTTGAATCAGGCCCACTGCTTCCAGCTGTATCAATCTACCAAGTAATGCTCTCCTTGGCCTTTTGATCTTTATCCTATTTATGTGGCCTGCCTTCAGGTTACAGTTTAATCCCAAATGCCTCCTGAAAAAGAACTTTCTCCAGATTAAAAAAAAAAGAAAAAAAAGAAGTAATGGTGTTTGTCCTCCTAGCCAGGCTTTCCAAACAACTAGCTCATGGGACAGGAATTTGGAACAGGGAGTGTCAACCACCCAGTTCTGAAGGAAGTCTAATGATAAAAAAATAATCCCAGATTGCATAATAATAAAGGCTTGAATTTGAATGTTTCATTGTACAAGCACTTCAGTTGTTTAAACATGCTCACTAGGGAGATGAGCCCTCGGGGACAAACATGAGCACACAAACACAGTGAATGGGTGCTCAGGAGAACCCCAAGGCAGATTAATATTTGTGAAGAGATCAAATTCATGCAGTACTTTGAACAGTTCAAGTAATGAGATATGTAAGCAATAGCTTTCTAATTTGGCAGTCTCCTGTAAGCTTGGTTGTCAAATTCAAGAATAAATAGAAAGTCAATTTAAAATAAAAGGCAATTTTATTTGAAGTCAAATTTAAAGTCAATTAAAATAATAGTGCTTCTCTTGAGAAAAAGGACTAATTCCACATTTTGAAAGGAGCAGCAATAGAGATAACTTGAGCACAATGAAGTATTAAGGAAGAAGGCAGGAGTACTTTCACCCTGCACAGATGGACCTCAGCCTTCTGATTGATGTGTGATGCAGGTGTGTTTACAGCAGTCCTCTTTTGCAGCTCACAGTACTCCAACACAAACCAAGCTGGCCTGAGCCTCACAACTGCAGCCCCCGAGCTCCCCATACAGAGCTGCAGTGCTTGATTTGGCTTGTTACACTCAAACAGAGCTGTTATTCTCTTTACTGTGCACTTACATACCTTGCTTTGTTGAGGTTTGGAAAGGAATGCTTGGAAATGGAGTTTCAGATCCTGTATTCTTATTTTTATGTGCAAAAAAAGTGGTATGAATATACAGCATGCATTTCTCAGTAAAAAACAATTTTCAGATAGCAGATGGTTTCTGTGGATACAGAGATTTACTATTAAAAATTGAAATAAAGATTTTCATTAGAAGTTCTAAACCGCCCAAGGGAATGATACCTGAGTGAGTTATGGTGTCATTATCCCAAATTAGAATGACTGAAACCTCTGTACCATGCTGCCTTTATGATTCTACCAAGGCCATGCTTTTTCCACACACCCTCCCCTTGCCCCCTTACACAAGCCAGATATCCAACAAAAGCTACACTGGGTCAGAAACAGGCATAACTGATAACTAAAGCCCAGCAGAAATCTGTACAAAGTATCTAAACTACTTTTATTGCACGCAATAGCACCACAGTGTTTAATATTCCATGTAGTCTGAGGTCTAAAAGCTGGTGCTGGTGACCTTTCTGTAAGTCTGGACATTTTTCTTTGCTAGCAGGGCAGCTCCAGCTTCCCAGCTGGATACATTGAGGAATCCTGTCAAATCTCCTGAAATCTAGGAGTCTAAGGATGGCTTATCCTGCATATCAAGCAGATCAAGTTATTAAATCTCATGTTTGTAGTCAGTGGATGGCAGGTGAATATTTCTCTAAGAGTTGCTTTTTTTTTCTTTTAATGTCTACTGCTGGAAGCTGCTGATGCCAGCCAGAAGTTTAATTGCTATCCCAGAGAAGCTAAAATAGTGTACAGAAAACAGGTGAGACAGCCAAAGCTGTCTGCTAAATGCAGTTTGTCACTATGATATCACCACAGCTTATGGGTACACAGACAAAATTCACCAGATGCAGGCTTCTTATGAGACCCACTTCTTTCTTTGTACTCTATAGGCATAGCTGACCTGCTGTATACATAAAAACTACTAGTGCCTTAACAGCACACAACTTAAGCAATACAACTCACTTGGCTTCAAACGAAGCTCTGGAAAAACAGATATGACATAAACTGAAAGTAATTACCCAAAGTAGATTGTTGCTAGGGAGGCTTATAACACTTTAGTGCTAAAATCTGTGGTCTTTACTGGTGTCAAGCAACTAGGACCCCACTTTAATTTTTCTGAAGACAGAGATAAAATAGGTAAGAATACAACCATGTGCAAACCCTAGATTTCATTTCAGTTAATGCATACAAGCTCCCTTGCCTTTTCGCTTGGCACGAGCAGCTGGAGGTGACAGCAGCAGCATTTGCTTCTGCCATTCCCTTGCCAGCAGCTGTCTCTGTGAGATGGAACTGCACCATTCTTGTGGAGATGGTGACTTACAGACAGTTTTGATCTTGGCCGTTGGCCCATGGGATGTGATAAAGCCATTTAACCATGGATGACATATGAATAGCTGCTCAAACTGAAATTTAGTCTGTGAGGGAACTCAGAATTGAGATTATTTTGGCCTTGTCTTTAAACTCTGGCTACCGACAAGGCACCTGGAAAAACACCACCAAGAACTGCAGGGATGACATGTCAGTCTGTTCCAGACAGATACTTTCCCAGAGCTTTGAAGATTCAAACTGCTTTAAAACAGTCATGGCAGAAAGTATCTGATGCAGAACATCAACCTCTGCTTTCAATGAAGCACATTGGAGCAGAGTGAGACAAAAAAGAAAAAAATACAGCAGCATGGTCTTTTTAAAATAAGCATGTTAATTGTTTACCATCTCTTTTCATCTGCACAATATTTTTCTCCTGAGAAAAACAGGGAAACACAAATCTATAGCTTAGACTAAGTCTAGTGATCCATTAAGATGTTTTCTGCACTTAAATACTTTGGCAAATCTTCCATGCTTCCCCCTCCTTTGGAGCACTCCTGGGAAACAAGAAACATAATTTTAGGTAGGAAAAAGGATACTGAAAATATTTTATGTTTCAAACTTCCATGTCATAAAATCACCATGGTAAGAAATTAATAAGCTTTATGAATATCAATGCATTAATTTTATAAAAGGCATTTATGGAAAACAGGACACCTTGTGAAACACAGTAGTTTATCCCACTTAGATCAAGAATGTGTAACAGTAAATAAATGTAATAATATGCAGCTTGATGAAATCAGATCCTTTTCCCATATATTTTCCAGGAAGCAACTTTACCGGCACTTTGATATAACACTTTGTTATGTGTTACTGCAGCACTTTCAAATTCCAGAATTTGCATCTTTTTTTCCCTCAGGCAACACAGTTAATAAAACAAAATAGGCATTATATTTTTAAAAATGTTGAGTTATAGTAACCAAACACAGACACATATATGTGAGCAGCTACTTGAGCAATAACTCAGTACAAGAATCAAAGCCTGGACTTTCAGAAACACAGTGGGTTGAATTTTTTTCAAGCACCTATCCATGTTAGCTCAGAAGGTGTATTTAAAATATTTCAAATCTAAGTTCAAAACTAAGATTTTTTTTGTTGTTGTTGTTGTTGTTTTGTATTGTGGGTTTTTTTTACTACTGAGGAATGGTTGAATGTAAAGACCTGAGTTGCAAGTACACGTTACAAGCTCTTGGGGCTAATAATTTGAAAACCTGTCTCTTATTTACGTTTCTAAATTGGATCTGGATTCTTGAATACCTGACCTAAACTATGAACACACAAACTAATTTCCAGACTATAACAGTGGCCCTTTCCACATGTAGTTGTGCAGTAAGCATGCCAAAGTGGACCCCACATTGCTGCTCTGTTTGGGCATATTACCATATTACTGCAGGTGCTATTTCTTAAAATTATCATGTAAGTTTGTAACTGCTGGACATATTAATAAACTCTTGTATAGATGGTTTCCCTTCAGTTACAAATAGAATATTTAGTATCTAAGCATGGGAGGCTTGAATCCTGTCACATCTGAAGATACACGAAGGCAGATATGTTGTCAGAAGCAAGCCCACATGTTACTAATGAAGCAAGTACTGTGGGTCATGCCTTCCTTTGCAGCTTACAAGGAAGCACTGCATTTTGTCCTTCCTGAGACTCTGCTGCCAGGCTCTCACCCTCTCACAGTGGCAATGGAGATGACTGATGGTAAAGCAAGTTTAGCAGTCAGTCACTTTGGGATGAGCTTGTCATGAATTTGATGGAGAAATTGCAGGTTGAAGTTGTACAGCTTTTGTCATTTAGAATGTTGGACTAGAGAAGAATTAGGATTCTCCTCTTCTAAATGTGTGAATCCCATATGCTAACATGTGAACCTGGAGAAGACTTAAGCAAGCCAATTGTCACTAACTAATCTGATGACGTGTCATTTATGTTAGCTAGATATTAACATAGTTGGACATCCCTATTTGCAACATTACTGTGAGGATTTCCTTTTTTAAGCTCTTCACTGCAAATAACTTTCAAAAGGCAGTATTTGGCTGTGGTATTGACACTTCAAAGTGAGATGCCTCTGAAAGAAAAAATAAAAGATGCTCCCTCTTCCTCAATCTGGAAATGTACCTTTTTTCTTTGGTGCTGATGTTAGCAAGAAAAAAAGCTTCTACTGGTTTTCTCTCCTGGTGGTTTTCTGAATACCTAATGAACTTAAGGTAGGGTAAGCAGAATTCTGTATCATTGCACACATTGTCATCAAGCTGGTCTCACAGAATTTGATTAGTAACACATCTAAATCGGCTTAGAAATCAATTAGTTTAAATTGATGTAAACCTGCCCCTGATCCACATTTATAAGTGACTATGACTGGCAAGGTCTTTTTTTTTTTAAATTGAATAAAAATGCAGGAGTAATAAGAGTTATTAATTCAAAGAATTTATCCCAATTAACTGTATCTGTTCGCTGATTTGAAACTGATTTCCTTTTAAGCCATGGTTTGCAAACTGTAAATTTGTATCAATTACATCCAGTTGAGTCCACCAAAAAATTGTATAAGTACAGTTTTACCTGATGACAACTGGTGAAGTTTAAGACCCCTCTTTGATTTTCTGAGTCAAAATCAGTTTTCAGCGTTGCTCTATTTGAGTTCATTTGTGCCTGCACAGTTTGGTTACTTTTAGATCTGGGATTTTTTTAAAAGCTACAATAAAACATAGAACACAAAGAGCAGCATTGTTACTTTTCAAAGTTGACCCACACTGGGGAAGTTCTGCACTGTGAGAAAAGTTTATGTACACATATGGGACAGTTATAATCCTGCAGTGATTAGAGGACTGGTATACACAGCAAGTACAGAAATGTAGGTACACCAGTTGTGCATGTTATTCAACCCTAAGGACGTTCAGAAGCTTTTATTCAATTAAGAAAGTAATTGCTTGGACATAGAATATTAAAATGTGTTTGATACAACCTATATGAGATGAATTTTACTATTTTTGGTACAACAGCAACCCACTTTATTAAGCAAACTACCTCATGGTGCTTAGACATTTTGGTTCCTCACAGCAAAGCACTTTGTCACCCGATTCAAAAAATAACTCAAATCACTTTAAACTGTTAAAATCAAGTATGTGCTTAGTTCCCAATGTCATCAGGGCTTTACTGCTTTCCCTTTGCCTGAAAAGTCTCCTTCAATTTGTTTTGAGAATCTTATTTTCTGCTACTCAATATCTAAGGTTATATTAAATAGTTTGGCTGAGAGTTAGAAGTTATTCAAATGACAGCAATGATGAAAGGCTGCTGTGTTTTAGTCAGATATATGTTGGGAAGAAACTGTACAAATCCCAAAGCCAAGAAAATAAAAGCCAGTACAAACTATAAGAAGAATGTGATTGATAAAAGCAATGCAAACAACTTTTCAGCTACTATAAATTGCCATGAAGCACCACAGGAACTGATTTCTATCATTTTATTATCTGTTTTGATGTAGTTCACTATAACTCAAAAGAGCTATGCAGGTATAAACAACACACTATGTTATTCTCATAGAGAATTACCAATAAACACAAATGTAGAAAACCAGCATTCAGGAAGGAAAGCATCATGTGGGTGTTGAGCAAGAACATCTGTTCAGCCAGGGAAGTGCTGGCTTGTTTTTATGCAGGCAGTACTACATTCTTCAGCACATTTACTGCTTTTGGTGTTTTCCAGT
>NW_009970725.1:11034802-11097905 GCF_000747805.2 Chaetura pelagica
GGAATGTCTAAAGCAAGCCAGTTATGCTCCTGTATTTCCTAAAAATCCAAAACTAAACCGAAAGCAAAAGCAGGAGCTACTTGCAGTGGGAAGAAGGAAAAATGCCACTAAATTCATGCTCTGGGCTGAACAGTGACTTGTCACTTGAGAGGGAAAATTATGACCCAGCTCAAAAGTCCTGCCTCCCCTGATAAGGTTATCAGATGACCTGCTAAAAACCACCTGTCAGAGCAGACTCTCTAGTGCTGTGGGGTAAAATCCTGTTCCTTCTCAAATGAGGAGGAAATGTAAGCAAGGGGTTTACACAAGAAATTACACTTATCTTTGGCCAAATTTCAGGTAAAATAGCAAAACTGTCTCAACCTCCAGGACCTTAATGTTTTTTCAAAACCCAGAAAAAATTGTTTTGTGAACACGGCATACAAAGAATGCATACGAAATTTCTATTCTGTGTTGAGATGAATTAAAATCTACTCCAAAACCTGAAATCTGTCTTCCCATTTTACATTCAAATTAACAAATTATGTCCTTACTCAGTGACAGGTTTGAGGTTGCTGTGAGTGACCACAGCCTTTTATCTACTTGCTATTTTTCAAGACAAGAGTCCTAGTTAATAATGCAACAAGTCAGTAGAAAATACTGGCTTAGCATGAGAGATTCCTAATGATCAGCCTGAGTGCCCTGAGCAAAAAAAAATGTTTACATCTCATTTACAGTCACCATAGTGTACGGATAAGAGCATTTCAATAAATCTGAGCACAAAAATCTCTTCTTCTTGTGAGTTCTGAACTATCAGAAGGACAGCATGAGTTCCCAGAAGACATTTAGTCAAAGAAAGGTGGTAGCCCTGGCACACAGGAAAGAGGACAGACCAGTCTTGTGTAACTTCTAAACAAAAGCTGAATGAAAGACATTGTCATTTTCCCCCCACAAATCCTCCCTTTATTAAAGAAATGCCTGTACAACAGGCCTTGAGGAAATTCAGATTCACAGTTTGTAGATGTCAGACACAGACTCCTGCAACTTCCTTGGAGATGTCAGCTTCATGTCTGATCATAGTTTAACAGCTGTCCTCTCCATTTTTTAATTTTATTTTTTCTTTTAAAAAGCATAGTTTAGTAGAGGTTGAAATTTTAAAAGTTGCCAGCATGATCCTGAAACCCTGATGGCTGAATTCATGCCATGTCATCCCAGTAGCAAAACCCAGAGCTTAATGTTACATAATTTCCGAAAGGACAATGAATCACTACCACAGTAAAGAACCAACATGCGTAAACTTCTCTTTCCCAAGCGCACATAGAAGTTATCTTTCAATTACAATTTCCTTTAGCCAGAGATTTCAGAATTAGTGCTCATGGTCTCAGTCTGGAATAAACCTCCCTTTTCCCTAACCCCTAGACAGCAAAGTAACATTAGCATTTTTTACATTTACATAATTGTAAAAAACGAATGATGCATTTTGTACTCTTTTAGTTAAAAGGTAAACCCAGATGTTCTGTGCTGGCTAAGTTAGACAATAAACCCAAGCCATCTATTTAATATGTAAAAGAAGAAATCAAGCATGCCCAAATGAATCTTGATACTTCAAAGTATTTAGACCTTTTGAATCTGTAGACTACAGAAATGCTTTCTGAAGATCACAAGGCCAATACAAAATCTTTGCAAATGCCAGAAAATGAACCCTACATATCTGTGCAATTTCACATGCACACAGCAAGTCCTCCGTATGTCTGAGTGCATGACATGCAGAAAACACCCCATTTTTAACCAAAGCTCCAATTTTTTAGTTCCCTCCCTACCATTTTCTGCCCCAGCCAGAAATTCTTCCTACAAAGTTTTATTTCTTTTGGAATAAAAATCTATCTCTGTCACTCCTCTGCCTTACTGTGAATCAGAAAGTAATCCAGACCTCTGACCCGGATCCTCTTGTCCAATTTGGTCAGTATAAAAAAAAATAATAAATATGAATCCTCAGCAGAGCAACAGGCAACCTGGTTATATTCAGGCTGTTTAGTTTGGTTCTGACCACACTGCTTTGCTTGAAAACCTTTATATGACCTCAATTTCTGTTTGCATGGATGTTTGAAGAACGTCTGTCTCAATAGCAGCACCTTTATCTGCCTGGTTAACACTGCTGAGAACATGTGGTTATTCATTATTTGTTATTCTCATCAGAATAGAGAGTCTGAGCAGTATCACTGGAAAATGCCAATCACCCAGCACAAAACCCAAATAATTAAAATGGACAGATGATGAATAATCCAGAGGCCAGGGTCTGCTTTTCATAAATTGTCTGTTAACAAACAATAAACAAACACGTGTAATAAGGAGGACTGTTCACAGTTAACTTGGGAACTGGGAAAAATAATAAATTCAAGATTAACTTGAGTTCCAGTGAGCAAATCAATCAGCTCTTGTTACCAACAGGATTAATGTAATTTACTTTTTATCACAGAGGATCTCAGAGGACATGCAGACTGTGTGTAGCTGTAGGTCAAAGCAGCATCATCCATGGCTGCACTGCACACAGCTGAGGGGACAGTTTAAGGCTAGTTGGACATTTTCCAGAAGAGCTATTACCCTGGAGTAATTATACATTTTGCAAGTGGTTTAAATTAAATCATCACCCCCCACACTTTTTATTTGGGATTAAGGATATCCAGACAAAGAGTTATTCTGGAAAAACCACGGTACTTTTGGAGAATTTCCAGAGTTACAGAAGAGAGGAGTGTGGCACACTGAACCAGACATCTCCTCCCGTGACCCCTGTTTTCTATAGTCTGTCAAAGTGCTGGCAGGTCTGATTCCCTTCAGCTTTTAAATACTAAAAAGTGCCATATTCAACTCCGGCTGAATGACTTGGGCAGAGAAAACAGCAACAAAATGTGTGCACGAGCTTGGGTCTATCTAAGATTTCTCAGGGATCAGACTTCCCTGTCTGCAGAATTATTAGAAAAAGCATGAACAAGTAGATTTTAGCAAGTTTAAAGGCAGCTTACTGCATCCACAATGCCATTCTTTTGTGTAAAAAAATGCTGTTAAATTCATGTAGCCCAGAAATGAAATCGACTCATAAAATAAGAAGGAATTTTCTTAACAGTTTTCCTCAATTTAGAACTTAGGACTGTGGATGAGTCATATTTTCCTTCTTATCCCATCCAGTTGACTTTTCTATACATGTCTTGAATGTGCTGTCTTAACAGCCAAGTAGGCCACCATAGCAGTTTTCTTTGAGATTGGGAGTCTGCTGATTTGACCTGTTTATCAAGAAAAAAGTGTCATCTCAACAGGACAAGATTTGTTCATATTTTCCCCCCTTATTTTCCTCTTGTGAGTAATTATTTAACCCCACAGAGCAAAGTAAAAAGTGACTGGGTTACAGGACATTATTTTTCTTCTTTTCTAATATTTGTACCTCATTCAAGAAAACAAACAAACAAACAAACAAACAAACAAACAAACAAACAAACAAACAAACAAACAAACAAACAAACAAACAAACAAACAAACAAACAAACAAACAAACAAACAAACAAACAAACAAACAAACAAACAAACAAACAAACAAACAAACAAACAAACAACAAAATAAACATTTTTATATATATGTTTGCATTGTGAAGGTGGAAGAACATCCTTCATGTTCTTTATGTCTGTATGTAACCTCTTTGTGTCTATTTTTAAGTGCATGCTGAGGATTTTAGAATCTTAAAAGGGAAAATAAATGTCTATATTTTTTTAATAACCCTATAATGATAAAGAGAAAAATACAAAGCCTGTCATGACAGAAATGAGAAGACAATCATTTCAAACCTTGCCTTGCTCACATAACAAAATGGTATCTAGCTGTTGAGCATGTTAGAGTCCTTCAGGATGGAAAGAACTATTCACTGTAATTGAAGTTAATATTACAGTCAAAAAGCTTTCAGTTTTAAAAGTGTCTCAAGCTGCTCTGCAATGTTCCAGAAGTTTGTTTTCCTCACTTCCACTGGTATAAGTCAGAAGTAAGACCTCCTAGATCATTATATTAGCCTCACCAAGGAGAATTGAGCAAATGGTTCTTCCCCCTCCCCATAAATCAGGTGTTGTTGAAAGAAAAAATGGGTGTAAATGGCTACTTTTCACATTCTTCAGACTGCTGCATGCCACTTGGTGGAGAACTGAGCTTCCCTTGAGCTTTCCCAGCCTGCCATGTGTGAAATCCATCCTACGTGACAATTTTACCATCAGTTGCATCATTAACACATGTTCCTGTCTGCACAATGGTTTTTTGCACATTGCCACATGAGGCCGAGGCTGGATGAATTGTTACTGTGCACATGCAATTTTCTAATAAAAACAATAAGCGCATTATTCTTCTTGGAAATGCATTTGGAAAATCTTACTCCTCATTGTATAATACTCATTAGGGCAACAGGTAGGCGAGGTGCTGTAAGTGTGTGTGAGGTAAGAGAGAGGAGTCCACAAGTACAACAAATCCCTGAGTGCATGTGCATGTCTGAACACACAAAGAGAGCCACCCATACATGCACACACAAAACTACGTTAATTTTGAACTCTGCCTTTGAGTTTTGCTTTTGTTCTCATCTAATATGATGCAACAAATTTCAAAGTGCACTTTTCTCCTGAGCTTTGACTTGCATCTTTGGTTTCTTAGAGGATGCTCCTTCTGGGTGGCATTCTTAGCTTCCTCAGCATATGACACTGAGATGGCTTATTTGGTCTATTCATAGGTTCCACACAACACATCTTAAGTCCAAAAGTCTCTTGTAACACTAACCATTCTAACTCAAATCCTCAATCACCCCAGAACTAAATGAAAACACATAGAACTTGCAGTAAAAAGACTAAACCCTCAAAAATGAAATGTTATAGGAAGAGAGCAAAATAGCTTCAAGAGCTCAGCGAGTGTCATAGGCCCTTCAAGCTGCAGGTGAAGCTGCCCAGGTGATCCTTTCCTACAGGTAAACTAGTTTCTTTCACAGCACAGATGGGAGTTAAGAGGTCAGTGTGCCCAGCATTAACTGGTTTGAGTCCAAATATATCTTAGTTTCCTGCAAGGTCTTTACTTCACAGAATAATGTATGAAGAGATGCTCAGAAATCTTTTCTTCTGGGAACAGTTTTCTTCAGCTTTAAGGTAAGTGTATATGCATGTGCATATATTTGTATAAAGGTGTTATTGGGACACGGAGGGAATTACAGTTAATAGCACCAGATGTCCTACGGCTTTATGTTAAAGACAAAAAGCTGCAGCTCGGTTGCTTGCACAACCTGCCTGCTATGGGCTAAAAAAATGTTCTGCTTATAAAGAAAATAATACACATTATTTCACTGCTCATTCTAGCACCAACCCTGTAATTACTGCATTCTCAACTATCTCCCACATTTCCCTTGAACTGTGAATTACAAGCTTTCAGCATACTGGATACTAGTACTGTGGCATGATTAGATTACCGTTTCCACAAGTTGCCAAAGCAGAAGAATAGCTCATCTAAGTATGAATAGAGTCATTTACTTGAAGAGAATTTTTGTTACCTTTCAGACTAATCATCTGTGTCTAACACAGGGTAAAAAAGAACAGCAATTCTTCGCAGGGTAGCTTTTCTTAGAAAATAAAATGAAACCTCTAGTTTTTAGATCCCAGCATTTGAAGGTATGCAGATTTGGGTGTTTTGTCTGGCTGCTCAGAAGAGAGCTGTTGTTTGCAGAATGCAGATACAGACCTGTTTTCTGTTGTAGACTGAATGCATTAGTCACTAAGGAGGCTAGAGCATAATGGAAAGTAGACATTTTGTGTTCATTTTAGTACACAGCCTTGGAGACAAGAAACACACATATCATATCCATGTCATTTTTTATATGCTGTTGAATAGAATATAGATTATAAATATTTTATTAGTCGTTTATGGGTTAAAAAGGTAATCTGCACAGAAGAAATAATTCCCTTTGGAATTCACAAAAATACAACAGGTTTGAATTTGAAATAAGATCCAGCATTTAAAGATATTTCTTATCTGCAGGCTATTTATATAATGTGAAAGCTTAACAATGTATGTTCAGAAATACTCAGATCACCAAAATGCCAGTAACACCCATTCCGCTGCTACCAAGCATTTGTAACCCCAGCCTAATGGGCAATGCCTGTCAGATCCACAGCACTCTTGTGCTGCCAGAACTGCAAGAAGAGCAGGCAGGTAAGTCCACTCTACTGCCCATTCAAGTATACAGGTAATAGATCACATGCAACATACGTGGCTTTTTATATCGAAGCTGACACACTACACCTGGTGGTGCAGGTCTGAGACAGCCCCAGTGGCTCATGACCTCCACTTGCTCACCGTTGATGGAAAAGCTGGTTTTCCTCAAGTGCATTCACATCCTTGCCCTACACAAAGGCATAATGCAGATGACTCCACAAATTTGTCTTCCCAGCCATTTGTATAATACAAAAGGTTTTGGGGGAATGCAAAGGCTGACCCATGCAGAACTCTGGAGAAGTCAGTGAAAACTCATAGGTCCTTCTATCAGTGAGCAGACTTTGTGGCTCATTCCAAATGTTAGTAGATGCAATTCCTGCCACACATCTGTGGCCTGCTCAGCACTCTTATCACCCATGTTGTAACTCTCCATTTTATTATTATTTTAACATGGTGTCCAGGCCATCTGCAAACCACCTTCAGGACCTGGCAGCTCATACAGTTTGGGAAACATTGCCTTATGATAATCCTCTGTAGTTATTATGTTAAAAGCTTGTTAAAAAGGCAAATCTAAACAACTTTGGAGATGTTCAAGGAGAACCACAGATTTTTATTTGACATGCACCATTATGTAGCAAAAGAATATTGGATGAAACACAAGGATATTTATTATTTACTAGATTATCTTCCATTACAGCTTAAGCTAGTTTTGGGGAAAAAAAAAAAAGGACAGCATTATTTAATTAATGATGGTTTGCAAATTACATCCAGAGAGAGAATAGCTGCCTTTTCAGTTTTCTGTTAGCCAGCATGTGGCCACGTGAGCACTGCTCACAGAAATACTACTCCCTTCTGCCTTGCTCACACACAGAGACACACATCATTCTCCTGACTTTGTCCTGACCATTCCTGAATAGTTTGTCATTCAAACAAGCATCTAGGCAAACAAAAACATACTGCCTGTAGGAAAAAGAAGCCCTTTACCTTGGGTGCCCACGTTCCTCTCCCTGTAGGACAAAAACTCACTGTGTTTTCTGCCGTGGCCTCTCATCAAGCTTTCCACCCCCTCCTCAACCCTGCCTCACATTGCAGCTTTTTGGATGCTCTTTCTGAGTCTCACTGCTTCTCACCACCCGGTGTGATTACAGCTAAATTCCTTATGGACTCTCAGGTCACCATATTTCTGCTTGGTAGTTCAATGCATCCTGCCATTGCTTGCCTCTTGTGCACGCTCTGTTTTGCTTTCTGTAACAATGCATTATGTGTCACACTTGCTGGTATCCAGGAGGAAAAGTCCCTGTGGAAGTGCCTACTCACTGCATAGCATATGCACAAAATGCCTGAAGTTTCCCACCATGCTGTTTCTGCCTTGTTGCAGTACTGTCTGAAATTCCCTGTTATTATCTTACTGCTGTATGCTGGGTAATTTTAACCCGCCTAATTTCAGTTCCTTGCTGTGAAAGGAAATCTGACACAAATACAAAACACGTTCACAATCCACTTAGCAAATATTTCCAGAAAACAAAAAGAGGAAAAATCTGGGAGAACCTGCATAAATGGCTATAAATGCTTAGAAAACACAGGCAATATGGGCAACTAACTTATTCCACCCTCTCTACAACAGCTATCTTTGGAGGGGGTGAACTGCCCTTTTGCAGTGTTTGTCTCCCTCCCTGTACTACATGGCAGGCCCAGATGACTAATTTTGGATGGCCAACTAGGCACAAGGAATCCCAACACTAAACAACTCTAGCAATTTGCTGCACAAAGTTACCCCTATTTGTATTTTGTTCTTTTCTCCATTTTTGTCAAGCTCTGAGATTAAAATCTAGAGACAAAGAGATACCACTCTAGTTGCAGAGTTTATCTGTCTCAGATACAGTTGTTATAAACGTGCAGAAGGACTCTGCTTTGCTGTTTGTATAGTGCTGTACAATGGAAATCAGCAATTTGTAGACAGCTCTTTCAAAGATCAGTGAGAACAAGCACTCCTTTCTTTCTCTCTGATTTCCTCCTAGTTAATGACAGATATTGACCTTATGGAATTACTGTAGCACTTTGTGAATTATGTATGAAATGCAATTTCCCTGTCCACTGTAGACAAGTTTGCAGAGACACAGATAATGCAATCCAGCTCACCAAAACTTTTCATTTCAATTAAAAAGACACTGTCTTTTTAATTTCTTAAAATCCTCCCAGCAAGCAGCTTGTCCTGCCTCCTAACACAGTTTAAGAACTTTAGAAAGCATGTTTTTACTCTCCTAAGGGTTCAACATGTGCTTAATTGTAAAGTGCAATGTTAAGTAAATAGGACAGGGTAGGATCGGATCAAAGAGAATAACAGAATAGAACATTTTAGTTCTACAATGATCACCTAGTCCAGTGGCCTCAGCAATTTAAGACTGACCAAAATTGAAAGCATGGTATTAAGGGGATTGTTCAAATGCCTCTTAAACGTTGTCAAGTATGGAGCATCAACCACCTCCCTAGGAAGCCTGTTAAAAAAACCCCAACAACAACAAACCAAGGGAGATTCAAAAGTATGGGCAGATATCTCACTGATATGCCTGAAGTCAGGGAACCCATGATTATAGATTACCTATTCTTTCTTTCTTTCATTCAGCAAAACCTTCTTCAGTAAAGACTTCATAGTTTGCATCAATGAGTGATCTCAGATAACGGGTTCCATAAAGAGAAAACCTAACTTTCATGTGTAACCCGACTTATTCTGGTTCTCTGTGCAGCGCTTTTCTTGTGCCCTCTGACTTGATCATCAGAGACCCTGTGAGGTCTATCCAGGTGACTAGTCTCAAGGATTAAGGTGGAATTTGAGCTATCCTAATAGGGTTCTAGAGGTTTTGCAGCCTGCTAGAAAATCTTTGGGAAAAAATATTTTTAAACCCCACAACATTTAGGAAATGTAACCAAGCTGCCTTTATCTATTGCCTGCATGAGCAAATCAAAAAGATACTCCAAGACAGCAAGCAGATTTCTGTCAACAATTCATTCTGCTGTTGCAAGGATTGCCCTATAAGGTGCACCCAAAAGCAAGTAGATTTGGCTTGGAATGTTTACTTCTAAAAATGAATAATATGGTATGTCATTTTAAATGCACCAAATCTTTATTTCCTTATGGGCATATACAATTTGCTCTCCTGGAAATTGTAGGAGCCTTCTTTTCTTCTGTTCTCAAGTAATTAAAAATGAGACTATTCAGCTATTTGCATGCAATGAATTTGCTGTTCCCTCACTTAAGTTGCTATGTTCTGTTATACATTACACATCCAAGGTTTATATATTTTATACACATAATTGCTTTTGATTCTGTGTTGGAAATAAATGTTATAAGCCAGCCAAACTTCCACTAACCACATATATATCTGCTGTCTCCCTGAAGCTTGCTGACAGTTAATTCTCCTCACATCTCCTGTAGCTGCACAAGAGGTACTGTTCCCTGGGCCCTTGCAAGGTTACAGCCTGCTCCCAACCCACATGACTAAATCAAAGCATTCAAAAAAAAACCAAAGGGACAGTCAAGTCTCTGGAATTTGAAAGCAAACATTTTTCTGTACGTCTGGTGCTTCAGCTCCTGCCAAGTCATTTCTCCTGGCAATCATGTTTTGTTTAGCACACCAGCCCAGCTCCTGACTTCTATTTCACTGGCAGAGCAGAGGCTTTGATTCTAGTCAGACATACACCTGGATAAATCCACCAAGGTCAGCAGAACTGCACAGGTGTAAGCAAAAAAAAAGAAATAGACCCAGATCTGGCTTTGTGTGCATAGATAACATGCAGAAAGAACATATCATGATTTTTGCAGCAAAAATGTTCAGCCTGTTCAGGAGTGCACATCCGTGGGGACTGGCACCCACACGGACCTGCCATGCACAGGTAGGTGATCTGCTGGGAATGGGAGGTCACTGTGGCAGGAAGCAGGCAGCTCGTGATGGATAACATACCTATCTTAACTGAGGACAACTCAGATGTAGATTTTTTCAAACAGGCAGCCTGCCCAAAGAACACTAAAGGTCTGGGAGAATAACAGTCCCATATAACATGACTTAATCAACAAAAGCCTTTGAAAAGTGTTACCCTGTAGGTAGAGTGATCTAGTACAGGACTGTGCTATACTGTAAGGCAGAGCTGCCAGCTTGTGCCACTCCACTGACTCATGGCCATGCTGGTAGGAGCAGAAGGTCAGATCTGAAGCTGCAAGGGTTAAACAGTAAAGTTTGCCCAGCAGTGCCTAAGGGTGAGCTGGGTGGGAGCTTTAAGCAATCAAGAAGAGTAAATTGACCGATCACAGTCAGTCTCAGGGGCTTCTGAGGCAACTGCACGCTCACCAGGACTGCACTGCCTGCAAGGGGCACGGGATGGAGATGCATCATCATGCAGTTCTCCTTCCAGGCATGAAAATACAGCCTCCTTTTGTGGAAAGCTGACCATACCTGGAGAGAGCTAGCATGAGCTGGAAGCTCTTGAGGAGCCTGCTCTGAGTGGATTTCCAGCAGCTCTCTGGCACCTCCCCTGTTCCTAGGAGAAGGAGCCATTTACCACTCCCTTGGCTCAGCCCAGATTAACAGCACTCTCATTCTCTGCTGCTACTGCCCCAAACAAAGCCTTTCAGTTAAGGCTTTCTTTTTGTTAATGGATGTAAATCTAACAAGCCTCACAAGAATCAAGGCAAGTTTTTAATTTAAATCTCCAATCTGTGAATGACAGGAGAGAGAATTAGAAAAAAAGAAGAGAAGAAGGAAAGCAAGTCCAGACCCCACAATGGGCTCCACTCACCACAAAACCTAAGGACAGGTATAATTCCCCCAGCTTTCCTTGTACAAGAAAAAGAAGCTAGCTCTCTCCCAGACTGCTCTCTCACACTCTATTTTTCTTTTCCTAATTCTCTTAGAGACTGCTGTCTTTACTCACTCATCCTTGCTTTAAGTTTCTATAAACTGCAATTGGACACAGGCTCTGGGGGAACTCCTTGTCAGAGAAATTCCTGGGGATATTGCTGCTATCTGAGGAAACTGCAAGTAGCCAAATTGCTGAAGGACTGACTGAAGATGTGGTTGTTTCTTTGTAGTAGAAATCCCCTTTTACCAGCAAATATTTTAAAGGAACCCCATAACACAATATGGTTGTTGGTACATTCATGCTCTTTTGTATTTTATTTTCTGACAAGTAAGATGCTGAATTTCTGAATATTGTGATCTTTGTGTGTGTGTCTCACTGGGAATTTAGGCCTTAGCCTGTGCACTTGCTACTCTCAACCTTAGAGATCCCAAATGCGTAGACACCATTTGAACTAATTGCCCCAAGCCACATGTACATGTGGCTCTTAGTCACACGCAAAAGCCCTATGAATCATAACACACAGACAAACCTGCAGTAAATGTAAAGAGGAGATTGCTTTATCCCTTTAGATTTCCAGTGTTTTCTCTCTCTGCCCTGAACCATGTCCTACAATCTTACCTGCTTTAAAGAATAACCCTCAAAATATTTTTCAGGAACTTGGTTAATCTGGTATTACTTTTGCCTCTAATATTTCTAGGAAGACCTTGAATGACATTTAGCTAACAGGCAGTGTGTAGCTACTGACATAATTATTTCTGAGGTAGAGACCTTGAGTAGAATGTGCATATGGTTTACATTTGCTTTTTAAGAGAAGCCCCTTACGAAGCATATTCTGTATCCCACAAGGCATAATAGTCTGCAAAAATGGTGGAGATGAAGTCTTCCCATTAATAATTAAATCTTTGTCGCTACCACAGTGGTGAGCAGCAGGCAATTATCTTTTGTCTTTGGAGCTATTTGTCCAGATAGGTTTGTAAATAAAGCCCTGCTTTCACGTGTCTAATACATTAAAAGTAAAATGAGAAAAATAGCAAGCTGCCCTCTGTTCCAGAAGATGCCAAGGACTGCTGCAAATGTAATGGATTTTGCTCCAACCACCATATGAAGTTTGTCCACATTTTGCCCACATTTTGTCCATTGTTGATATATATATCAACAATAAGCAGTAAGCAATATCCACTAATTATTAATAATGTCAAAATTTACAAGAGAGCATTTCTGAAGAACTATATAAACTTTGAGTCAATGCAAGGAGTTGCCAAGGCCACCACTGTCAAATAGATGAAGTGGTCAGGACGGCTTCTGTTCTTGATGAGCGTGGTTTGTGTCTCAGCCAGGGTGTACGTCATACCTGGTAACATAACCTCTCCAAGAACCATCTGCACAGCTCAGTGTTATGACCTGATGCACAAGGGACACAGACTGAAGAGGCAGAGCTCAGGCACAGCTATTTTTTGGATGTTCTTCCTACTGCCACAGAATGGGACACAACGGATGGGACTTGGTGACTGCTGCTGGCCAGGTGTCCTCAACAAACAGGGCTATCAGCCTGCTGATGCTGCCTTGTCCTTCAAGGGCAAATTTTGCTTCCCAGGACCTGAGGCAAGCTGGGGCTTGCCAGCTTCCATGCAGGTGCTTGGAGCACATACAGTTTGGATTCGCTCTGTTGCAATGCTCTCCCTCTACTCCATGCCAAAACCCAGCTACAAGAACTTGCAGTTTAAAGGTGTGCTGTTTTGTGTTGTTGTTTTTTTCTTTCCCCACAAGTTTTCAAACATCAGTAACATGTTTGAGGTGCTGCCACTTTTCATTTTTGCTTGCTCTTAAAAACACATTTTTGTGGTAAGGAAGAATGAGGATGGCTCTCTGTTTTGGAACTTAGAAAGTTGTGATTCTGCCAGTGAAACTGTATCAAGAAGAAGCTGGACATAAAGTGTTTATCACCAATAACGAATGTAGCCACTTCTTTTCTTATTCACAGAGCTTGCAAAAAGGTTTTTTGACATTTTTGGCTACACAACATCATTCTGTAACACCTCTTATGGAGCTAGGTGAGGTTTTAGTGCTTGCATATAAACAACTCACTTCGGCTGCATCTTGTTATATTCAGTGTTTACGCTGCGTGACTGAGCAATTTTCATCACACCTGACTCCCACTGTTTTCTGTTTGTTAATGGAAACTTTTGTAAAGGGCAAAATGCCTGTGAAAACAATCTGAGTATCTGATAAATTAAAAATGCTCATTGAACTTTCCACGAAAAATACCTGAAAGAGCAAAGAATACTGTTCAAAGAGAATTCATGTTACTTTTCAAAGGAGTATGGAGGGGAGCTGGGGTTAAAAGTCCCAGTCGCCCTGTCAGCATTAAAAAAAACAGAGTGCTGTAATACTTATTCCTAAACCAAACATTATACAAGGTGGAATTCAGCAGCAAAGTTAAATATAAAATAAATCCAACAAGATTATAGAAGGGCACCATAACCCTGTCCCTGCAGTGACCCATGTAATAGCTCTATGCTGGTGCTTGTGATGACATGTCAGCAATCCCATGTTAAATGTACTTTAAAGGCACATTAGCTTCTCCTCTTCTTTCTGCTTTCAGAGGTTTCCTATACTCCTTTATGAACAAATTTCAGTGTCTTCTGCCCTCTTCCCTTTATCCCCATGTTATCTGCAAACAGCATTACGCTCTTCTCTTTTGACCTCCCTCCTCAGCTGATTGCTGCAGTGAGGAAAGGATTTCAAGATACCAGCTCTTTTTTTTTTTTTTTTTTCCCCCCCTCCTCTTCTGTTTTTTAGCAGAAACTCCTTCACAGCAGCTTGTTCAAAATAGCTGACGTGCAAGTGCTTTTGCAGCCACATTTGCTGAATGGCTGGCAAACACCTAACACCGCCTTCGCCAGACACAGAGGTGAAAGAGGCAGATGTAGCCCTAGAGCAGCAGCAGCAGGAGCAGAGATGAGTAAGGGCACAAGGAGCAGGGCTGTGTACCAGGTAAATATCATCCGGGGTGAGGGGAATCACATTTTCTTAACAAACTGGGGGATGGATAGATACGGGAGGGGGATATTTCATATCATATTTTACAGTTGTGAGGTTACATGTTAGATAGCATTTAATATAGGCTATTGTCACTTGATTTCAATTAGCTCTTTCAGAGGATTAGCTCTAAATTGTTAGTTTGGGAGAACTTAAAACACTATAGCTGCTTCACAGATGTTGTGGGTAGGCAGGAGGAGCTTGTCTGCATGAAAAAACACAAAGTTATTATTTTGAGGCCACAATTACAACCTCCAAGTTTGAAGGCTGGCAATGACGAGGACAATTTTTCCATGAGAAACAGAGCAGATGAAGCCTGTTTTCCCCTGGATTATTTCTTTCTCACTTCAACCATGCCTTTCTCCATCTTTGCCCTGTTCCTTCACCCCTTTTCGGTATCTCTGGGTCCCTGGCCCCAGGCCCCCAGTGCTACCAGCTCACTGGGGCCAGGCAAGGGCAAGCAGCACCCACTCACTCTCATGCTTTGGGGCTGCGAAGGAGGAGACGCTGGGCTCGCCAGTGGGCATGCAAACCCAAGCCACCCTTTTCTATCCAGCCACTGATTTTCAAAAAGCTCAGCAGAACATATACACCCTGAGAGCTTTTCCTCACTTAAATTTGGTTAAAAAATTATTCAGAGGGCCATGGGTTATTGGCCTCTGCTCACCTGCAGACAGAGGAAGAATACAGGTTTAGGATGTCAGGCTAAAATCAGCTATTATTTTTTTAAAAAAGGAACAACTTTATTCAGAAGTAGCTAAAGCATAATTTTGCTGTAAGATGAAAATGATGGGGAGATTGAAACATCCATAACACTCTGTCATTAATGCTGCATGTGATAGAAATGCGAGACATGGGCAGTTCTGGAAGTATCTGCTCCCGATGAACTGCCATCTCGGAACTCCTAAGCTGTCTTGCTTGTGCACTGTCAGAAACACCTTCTCTATTCAAGCAGTAGGTTTTGCAATGGCAATCAGGACACACAACTTTTAATTAGTCAGAGAAGGAGGATGTATTCCTGCTTTTAGTGCAAAACTCAGTGTTAGCAATTGCATTTGTCACCTGAGGCTAACATTTTAATGAACATTAGCAAATATCACCATTTGCTGCTGTTTGGATCTTGCAGTGAAATGTGGCGGATTATACATGTCGGATGTAGGAGCTTTATTAAAATCCATAATTTAATACTATGTAAAAATAATAAAAAAAGTATATTCCACTTAGGTGTATAGCTCTGTGCATAGATTTTAATTTACACAAAACTGTTTCAACACTTGTCTCTTTTTCTTGCTGAAAAAAGGCACAATGTTATTCCTTGTGCCTCTTATATGATTCCCTTTCACTATGTGCTGACATGTATGATGAGAAGATGGTGATGGCCTTATAGAACACAGTAATAGAAACTACCCAAGTTTCCAAGTGGTCCCATTTCTAGTAAGTATTGCCAAATCTTGACATTTTATCAGAAGATATTTTATTAAAATACCCTTCTGAAAGCTCCTCAAATTAGGTTAATTTTCCTGTAATAAATCAATTGCAACCGAACAGTTTGAAAATCAGAATGTAAGTAGAAAGACATTCCTTTTTTACATCTCAATATTTTTAAGTACTCACCATACTTTAGGATTTGGACTTGCTGCTGTCTACAAATTACAGTAAATGGTTTGGGATATTTTAGACCAGGGAAAGCCTCATAACTGATGAATAGAAGTTAAAGTGTATCCTTCCAGAAGTCATGTTGGTGATTTTCTGGGAGCCTTTATGAACAGGGAGAATAGAATTTACACAATTCTTCCTCTTCTCTCTCTTTTCCCCCTTAATATTTTAACATCTGAACCTTTAAAGTCACACCTCTGCTTTAAGCCAGCAAAGTAAACCAGAGCAACTTAGAGGGAAAAAACCCCCGTCTTATTTCATTTTACTCGTTCAAAAGATAAAAGATGTGGCCCTTCATGATCTCACACAAGGTTAAATGAGAAAGCAACAGCCTTATAGTCCTGAACAATCCACTAAATATTTTTTCAGAAAAGAGAAGCTGTCAAACCCTCACACTGTCAGGCAGGGGCTTGTACCTGATATTACAACCTTTTTTTTTTTTTTCTTCTTTTTTTTTTTTTTTTTCTTCTTTTTTTTTTTTTTTTTCCCCAGGTCCAGGAAGCATAAACAGAGACTAATATTACTCGTGGGAGGCTCTGCCTAGCATAGTTTGTGTGGAAGTTTTCTGAAAGTTTGTCCCAATAAATGATTTACCAGGACAGTAAAAGGATCAAGAAAGCATTGAGCTGGCCTCTCAAGACAAATTACATTCTTAACCCATCTTTTGAAATCCTTTAAAAACTTCTTTTAATGATTAATTTTCCAGAATTCTAAAATCTGTTGAAGATCAGGGCCCATAACTACTACAAATCTCTCCTGGGATAAAGACACAGCCTGGTCTTGGATTGAATCCTATCTGGTGCATCCACACATTTGCTTTGGGTATCCATTTATTTTACTTGTTGCTGAATTTTCCTGACTCATTAAGGTTTCAATATTTTATAACACTGCACTTTTTTCCACTAACCAAAACACAAGAAGAGTGTTTTTCCCTCCTTTTTTTTATATTCATTTTGTCAAAATAATTTGTTTCAGGCATAGTAAAGACAAGACCAGACTCACGGGGAGGAAGGAAAGAGGGAAGTGGAAGATTTCAATAAAGGTAGGGAAGAGAGATAAGGGAGATAGAAAGAAATGACAGCATTTACTGGGGGGGCTCCCCTGCCTTTCAGCAATACTGGTGCCTCACTGGGACTCCTGAAGAGTTTTGCAATACACATAATAAAGAAATGGTGGTAGGAGACACATGGAGAAGAACAATTAAGAACAACAGTGAGAAAAAAAATTACAAGCATAATTGTGCCTCGTTAGAGGTACTTTATGATAATAAACAATTATATGTATTTGTAGTGCTAATAAACCTGCAGTCTGCTCTCTCCACTTACTCTAATTCCCCCTACTGTGCCACTGCTGTCTAATATAGGATATTTCTGCGGAAGATGAACTAGAAAATTAGATTCCATTATAACAGCATCAGGTCTAATAAGAAAAGCTATGGAAAATAACCTCTCCTCCTATACTACTTCTACACCTGTCATTTCCAGTGGTTTCCACCACCCACCCATAGGGATTAAACATTTTGCAAGCACCACTAAGTCTCATATTCTCTCCATTTTACTGCAGGAGAAACTGAGGCATCGAATAACTTGCCTACAGATACAGACCAACCAAGCAGCTAGGCTAAGCACTGGGCCAGTCCACAGTCACATGCTTTAACTGTTTCTGATGTTTCTATTAGAATATTAGCAATTACTGGCGATCTGTAGCTTCTGCTCCCCAGAGGTGCTCCCAAAAGGCTTGCAGCTTTAATAGCCCATAGAAGCTCACATTAGGAAAAAGATCTTTTAAAACATTGCTCCCATAGTAATTTTAATTATGGCAGATCATTAGTCAGCAAACCAATGCTCAGGGACCACTCATTGAGCGAGGAAAAGCTTGTATCTACAGCTGCAGCTGTGATTGTAGGCTGGAGTGCCTCACAGTGCTAACATAAACAGTTGCATAAATATTTTCAAGACCCTTACCAGACCCAGACAGGACACATTATTCACCTGCCACTACTGGTCTCATCGACTTGCAAAACCAGGGAGGAGAAAAGGTGCTGGTGATGCAGACACTGCCTGTGGGGCAGCCAAAGGTCATGTTTTCACCCCCTTTTTAGCAGTAATTTGGTACCTAAGGGTTGCATGTGCCTTTGAAATGCAGTTATTTTTAAAGACTCCCATCAACCAGCTCATCATATAACTTAAGCAGACATGGTACTGTAATAGAAGATATGATGTTCTTCTTGCAGAGTCTGCAGTTCTCCGACTCATCTGCTTGACTCTCACAGTGGACAAACCTCCCAGCAGGAACCAGTTAACAGAGACAGCGACAAGCAGCACCGACAAGCAGCAGCTCTGGAGAAAGGCAGTCATGTATTTGAAAAGGAAAAACCACCACCAAGAAGCCCACAAAAAAGCCACACTATTTATTTTTCTGGGAGGTGAATGGGAAGACTTTCAAAGTGTGGCTGTTATGCTGTTTTGGCTCAAAAAGTACTTTTCCAAATTGAAATCTTCCATCGGGTTGGCTTGGAAAATGGAGTGTGGTTTATAATCATGGCTTGTTCCTTTCAGCTTTTCCTCCTCTCCTAGCTTAAAGTCAGCAGCTGGGAGCATCACTGGAAGGAGGGTGGAGCATGTAAGAGACACAGCATCCCCAGTGTGTTTCCACTGGCTGGCCTAGGGATCTGCAGGTAGTAAACACAAGTCCTCTCCCTAAAAGGACCTTGCTTGGCAGGACTGTGAGGGGAAAAAAAGAGAGACTATTTCTGAGGTGGGGAGCAAAAAGAAGTCATTATTTACTGGCACAGGGGAAAGGAACGAAGGATGCTGAAAGGGTACTGGGCAACTGCTTTTCCGGCTAACTCTGGGAGCCAAGGAAAGAGACTTTGATCTGCTGAGCAGGCTTGGGCTTGCTGCCAGGACCTATATCCTTTCTCCAGCAATGACAGCAGGCTTCCTTCTCGCTAGTTCCTCTCTGATTGCAGAGTCAAAAAACAAGTGACGTAACTCATTTAGAGACCTCACTGAAACTTTTCTATTAACACCAGCTCTGCAGAAAACATATGCTACAGATGCCTCGATCTGAAATGGTCTTCTCGTCCAAGGCAGAAAAAAATAATAAAGAAGAAAGAAACCATGAGGTCCTCTGGATTACATCTTGCAAAACCTCATAAAACCCCTTCTAGCATACCAGTGAATTAAACTAAACCATTGGTTCTACAGCTATGTCTGCCATGTCTGCATAGCACCTTGGCCAAGCAAGCCCTCCCCCAAATTTTAATGTGTTTTACCTGTTGTAACTGTGAGATTCAAACAGGAATATGGAATCCAGACCTGTGCCTCAAATTATGTCATCAAGATAGCACTTACTAAAGAATGAGCTGTTTCAAAATAATTGCCAACAATTTTTAGTATAGAGTGACGTGAAAACCAACCTGCTGGATTTGTGGTGTTGCCCAAGGTAGGGGAACATGAAGGCAGCTGTATTTCTCAGCTCTCAGACCAGAACAACCAGAGTATGCAGAACTTCGTACAGCACCAGGATACGTTTAGTACTAAGCAGCATAATGAGCTGTTGCCATCGCTGCAGGTAAATTCTGCTTGGATGTGATCCAAGCTTACATCTTTCCCCAGAACCAGCTAGGATTTGCAAGTCTTGTCACTTGAAGCACAGAAACATCCTAATTTCTATTTATAATGAAGTTAAGCCATACTTTTTTGCATTACAGAACCAAAAATTCACGTCACCTACTTTGTAGCAAAATAGCTTTTGCAGTGTAACCTCCCCTTCCTTTTGAGTCTCAATCACTGCAGAGAATGCAACTTTGCAAGGTGCTAGGAGCACTGGCTTAGGATTTTGGATGGTCCCATAAAGCTAACTCAGCCAAGCATGTCTGTTCCCTCAATAATGTTTTCATCTTGCTACCAAGTACTTGCTGCTCTGCCACAGCAGTGGCAGCTTCTCTCAGGAAGGGTTCCCAGCAACATGCATGGGGTGGCTCTGTATTAATTCTCTTTTGCAGGTCGCAGCTTGGCAATGTGGGATGCGATAACAATTGAACCAGGTGTGCTGTTTTCACCACATTCAGCTCCACTGAACTCAGCCGGAGCCTTGACATTTGGGTCAGGTTCCCTCTCCAGCCGATATCATGCTGACTTCCAACTTGCTCTGGATGAAATGCTTAGTCTCAGGTGCCACTAGGGGCACCAGTTTCAAATTGTGGTGCTGCCTGCTGCTTTTCTGGTGGACAGACCTTGCAAAGATGTGCTCTTGTTCTCCTCCAGCTGCTAAGTTATACGGAACCTATCAGAAATTGCTACAAATGAGAAGACATTTTACACACAAACTCATTTATGAAACCTGGTGTATTATGACACGAACAAACCACAGAATACAAGCAACAAGTTTTGAAATTTTTGGCTAAATTATTCCTTCTAGTACACAAAATAAGCTTTTGTAGAGTTCTTTTTGAACCTATACACCTGAAACCTGATTTTTTTTTTTCCACTTGAGACACTGCCTCAAGCGTGTGCAATTACTTGAAAATAAGGCAACATGTATTGGTGGAGCTGATTTCCTATAAAAAGATGATCTGCTTAGTATATGAAGTCTAACTAAATCTTAGTAAAGCCTTTTGCACTATTTCCCACTACACTCTCTTGGAGAAACTGGCTTCTCATGCCTTGGACAGGTGCATGGTCCACTGGGCAATAAAGCTGACTGGATGACCAGGCCCAAGGCATTATGGTGAATGGAGTTATCTCCAGCTGGCAGCTGGTCACAACTGATGTTCTCCAGGTCTCAGTAGTAGGGCCAGTTCTGTTTAATATCTTTATTGATGACCTGGACAAGGAAGTTATAGCAAGCTGAGGGTCAGTCTCTTCTCCCAAGTAACAGGCAACAAAATAAGAGGTAATAGTCTCAAGTTGTGTCATGGGAGGTTTAGATTGGATATTAGGAATACTTTTAAGAAAACAGGCTGCCCAGGGAGGGGGTGGAGTCACAATCCCTGGAGATATTTAAAAGACTTGTTGATGCGGTGCTTACGGACATGGCTTAGTGATGGACACGGTTTAGTGGTGGACTTGGCAGTGCAGCAAGCTAATGGTTGAAGTTGATGGTCTTAAAGGTCTTTCTCAACTAAAATTCTGTTATTCTATGATTCTAACCTTTAGCTGGAGTAAAGCCATGCTGGCAATTAGGACTTGAATCAATTTCAGGAAGCTGTTTTGCTCACTGCAACACTGCAAGAGCAGCTAAACCTCCATCTCTTTACGGCCACCAGGGACAGTGGCTAAGGCAGGCTGCTCAAGACTAGAACAGGGAAAAGTATGTCCTCTATCCCAGTCACTCTCCCAGCTCCAGTAACCTGCAGTTCAGCAATTCCCCTAGTCTGATGTGGTATCCTTTACAATTATAGCCCTCAGTGGAATCTATTTAATTTATAATTGCTTCTTGAACCGATGTAGTAGCAATAAAACACCTAAATAATTTTCTACATTTTGTAAAAAAAGTAAATTTTCTCCCTTAGCTGTGTGCAGTTTAACTTTTAGCACGCTCATATAAATACACCACATGTGCAATTGCCACATGGCTTCTTTTTTCTACCTGCATTTGTTCCCCTTCCTACTGGTGACATTGACTGATGCAAAGGTGTAAAACGGAAAGGGAACACTCACAGATGCAGAAACACTTTAAAACAAAATGTCTCTCAAACGGTTCCATCTTCCGACTGTGCACATTGCAAAAAATGCAAAGGTTGTTAAAAAGGACAGCTTTGAAAAAGTAGTTGACACTTTAAATTTTAAGAGAACTGAACAATGAGATATTCTGCTGTGTAAATGCTTGAAACTTCATTTGTCATCAGTAACACATACATAAGCTGTAGAAATGTCAGTTGGCTTTATAGGAACTTAACACTAATGTAACTAGAGATAATTCTGCAGAACAACTGGAAGCACAGAGCAGCAAATCCCCTTCAACTCTCTGTCCACAGCTGCATAGAGGGTTAAGTTGCAACAAGTTAGTTGAAAGGCTTGTGAAAATTATGATATAGCAATGTATTAATAAGCTGAAACTTGGCCCAAAGAGATGACACGAAAACATTTTGCCGTGTCATCAAAATGTTGGTGACAAATGGACAAATTTTGCTTGCCATTTGCTTTTGGAAGCTGAAGGCCCATGATGACTAGGTTGTTCCCATGGCTGGGAAGCAGGTGGCCATGATCTGAAACAACCCTGTCATTCACCTTCTTGATGCAGCACCAGGATGAGGAGGACAAAGCTCCTGGGTTGAGACAAAGGACACAGGCAAAACGGACTCAAATTGGGGAAAATATAATAATTTAATTTCACACTAATCGAACACACACAGGACACACACAACACAAAGAGCAGGGCTTACGTGTGTCACCTCACCCCTCCCTTCTTCCTGGGCCCAAATCACTTTGTTCCCGGTTTCTCTCCCTCCTTCTCCCCCAGCGGCACAGGGGGACAGGGGATGGGGTTTTGAGTCAGTTCACAGGCTGGTGGTTCCTGCTACTCCTTCCTCCTCAGGAAGAAGGATTCCTTACAGTCCTTCCTTGCTTCCCCACGGGGTCCCTCCCATGGGAGAGAGTCCTCCACGAACCTCTCCTTCATGAGTCCTTCCCATGAGGTCCAGAGCTGCTCCAGCCTGGGCTTCCCACAGAGTCACGGGGGCTTTGGGAACAACTTACCTGGTGCTGGGGTCTTCCAAAGCTGCGCAATCAGAGTCCAGAAGAATTTGGCAGCAAATCCACTGGCCACAAAATCCAAGTCCACTGGCCAAGCTCACCCCTCCTGGCGCCTTCAGGGAATGTTCCACCACGTTCCTCCATGAGTGCAGGGGCACAGCTGCCATCTCGCCATGGGCTGCAGGGAAACTTCTGCTTGGGCACCTTTCGCCCCTTCTTCCTCACCAACCACCAGCACCGCTCTCCTTCCCCATGACAGCTCTTCTTCCTTCTCTGCTTGCTCTGCTCAGGTGTTACCTCAGTTCTTTCGTATGCTTAATGGCAGAGGCGCATCTACTGTCCCTCCAATGGCTCTTTGGCTGGGTTTGGAGCAGGGGGAGCTTCTCAGCTTCTTACCAGAGCCACTCCTGGGGCCCTTCCCTCGCTACCAAAAAACCCACCAAACCAAACCGGAAAACCTTCCTTCTGGAGTTCAATGCTGAACAGCCCAGATTTGGAGATCAGGAGGGAGACTTAATGACAGTAATTCGTCAGACAGTAGCTCTCCTTCCTATCCTATTCCCATACCTGTGACTCTGGCAAATAACTCAGTCCCTTGAAGGACATCACATACTTGGAGCACTTGCTAAATTAATACCAGCCAGATCTTACTTAGCATAGCAGGCTCTTGGGATGTAGAGCTGGGACTAAGCCTGTACAAAACCAGCTCAGGCTATATGCTTTTGCAATCTGCTGCTAATAAAAACCAGCAGTGTATCTCCTAAGCCTCTTTTTCAGACTGCTGACAGTTCCATGTGTCTAGTACGTAGCTGGCATCAGACAAAGGGAGGTAAGCCTATAGAGTCAGAAATAAAAAACACTCACTAAACCAGATGTACTGCAGCTATAATAGTTTCCACTTATATTTGTACATCTTTAATAATTGCCAATCTGAAATGGGATCAGCTGACTGGCTGGAATATATAACAAATACATTCATGTTTATATATGTCCCTAGTTTCCTTCCCCACATGTACATGTTTGAAAAGACTCCTGGTTTGCAGCCCTCACCCAGACATCTGCAATCATTTACGGAATAAAACAGTCTGCCATCTCAGCCTGGGTTTTTCGGTGCACACTACAACTGATGTCATTTTGCTATTTTGGATTTTCAAAAGAAACAAATAGGTTTCCAGGCAAACCACATCACAGAACACACCACAGTTATCGGTTCAAAGGGCCTCACTGGCTCAGCAGCTAGCACTGTGTTTCATCACATCTTCCTGAGGTCATGCAGGGAAATGCTAGCCCAGGAATACACATCTGTGTGTATACAAATAGCTTCAGACTTTGGTTGTTCTCTCCCTGGCTGCCCCCTGAAGTAATTCTCCACAAAGAACTGTCAAGTACAGGCTTGGCCAAGGACAGACTTTAAAATGAATCACACTACATTCTGGCGTGTGGGTGTTTTGCATGTCATTTTAGGGATGAAGGAAAGCAGACTGACTGAAACTGAAATTGTTACTGCTCTATCCTATCACCTTACTATGAAAAGGTCTCTCAAAGTTATTTACAAAAGGGTATTCTGCCTGTGTTTTTCTTTCTTCTAGCTCACACCAGAACTAGGGTGAGAAATAAACTCCTTAATGATCCCAGAGCATAGAATAAGACTCGATTCAGGATAGACCACTTTAGGCCTTCACTTCTGGCCTGTATCAAACACAGTGTGTCCAGCAGGAGTAGGGAGGTGATCGTGCCCCTGTACTCGGCACTGTTGAGGCCACAGCTTGAAGACTGTGTTCAGTTCTGGGCATCACAGTATAAGAAAGACACTGAGGTCCTGGAGCATGTCCAGAGAAGAGCAGTGAGGCTGGTGAGGGGTTTGGAGAGCACGTTATACAAGGAGCAGCTGAGGGAACTGGGGTTGTTTAGTCTGAATAGGAGAAGGCTCAGGGGAGATCTTATTGCTCTCTACAATTACCTGAAGGGAGGCTGTAGAGAGGAGAGTATTCTCCCTAGTAACTAATGATAGGACGAGAGGAAATGGGTTTAAGTTGTTCCAGGGGAGGTTTAGGTTGGATATTAGGAAAAATTTCATTACTGAAAGAGTGGTCAGGCATTGGAACAGGCTGCCCAGGGAGGTGGTGTTGTCACCATCTCTGGAGGCGTTCAAGAAGCATTTAGATGTGATGCTTCAGGATATAGTTTTGTTGTTCTAGTAGTTGGATTATAGTTGGACTCAATAATCTTGAAGGTCTTTTCCAACCTTAACGATTCTATGATTCTCCAATTTGGCCAAAGAGGCTGGAGGTATTTTTGGTTCCTAAAGAAGACCTAGCATGGATCCAGTCTCCAGCAAGTAACAGATTAGAGTAGACACAGCAGAGGTAAAGCAGAAGTGCCTTGGGCGGCTCCCAGCTAACCTGAACGTGTTTTCAGCTGGTATCCTCAGGCGAATCCTGGGCTGATGCCTATGCAATGTTTCTGAAGCAAATTCTGCTCCATAAATGAAATACAGGTGTTGCAGGAAGGGGGATGGGAGCATGCTACCAGCTCAACATCAGTAGGTATTGATTAAAACCTTTTCTGACTAATCCTGACAGGCTACCAGTGATAAAATTACATCAGACTCTAAAGACATCTGGTAAACTTTCTAAACTAACATCCTTCATTAAAATTAGAGGAATAAGCTTGTCAGGGGACTCAGCAGAGCACTAAATATTTATTAGTAGGTAAACCCTTTGGAAAAAGACATGACACTAAGTTGGTAAATGGATGTGAACCTAGGTAAATGACGGAAAATATGGTGTAGGAGACTCTATTTTAGGTAGATGAAGTATATTTCTGGAAGAGCTACAATTTCAGAAGACCACAAGAATCAAATTAAGTGTCCCAATACCTTGATGTAAAAACATAAGCTAGAAATGAAAGAAATGTGAAAGCTGGCTGTAGAGACAGACACATGGAAATCAATCCCTGTGTTGTCACTGGGACTACTGTCAGTGTTTCTCATCCCTGCTTGCAGTCTGACATATGCAGGCACACACTGTGTGACTAAGATTAATTTATTGTAGGCTCTAAGTCCTCATGAAAGGGGCCCCAAAGTGTGGGTGTTGTTCAAAGTAGGCATTCAAAAGCACCGGTTTCTAAAAATGCATTATTAAAGAGGAACTCTATATGCTTGCAAGCCATATTTTCCAAAGGGCAAGCTGACCTTTTTTCCCTTGTTCTTACCCCTGAGGTGTGAGATTTCTTCCCACAGACACAGATCTTGAAAGATCCTAGCAAGAAATGATTCTTCCCCATTACAAATGCCTCCTCTACTGTCTGTATGTGCTGCCTGGCAAAACCTTCTGAGCTTTAAGGTAATATAAAAATGATTACTTCTGATTGTAAGTCATGCTTGGCATTGCAAATTTTAACTGTTTGTAGTGCCCTGCTCTACACAAATGCAATTGCTCCAATAGTTTAGAGGACTTGTCCTTTACACAGGCATGCTTATCTGATGAATAAATTTAACATTCATAAACGTGTGACCTTGCTATACCTTTTTTTTCTATTTTAGATGCTAGTCAATTTTGGATTAGGTGGTTGCTCTTGCTAGGAAAGGACTGTGATGATAGAATAAGCATCTTTGAATCTTTGTCAACAAAGAATAAAGGTAGTTTGACTTCCTTCAACTCTGGTAGAATAAAAAAGACAAAGATTTCTGTTTGGCAAACCTAAGCTGCTGTTAGCACTTACTGTAACCAAAGATAGTCTACTCCGTATTCCCATCCACACCCACTGTCCTGCCTTGAGGTCTTCTGTGCTATATCTAGGATTTTTTATGTACTTGAGTGAGTTTCTGTTGTTTCTGTCACACATGGGTAGGTACAGCTCAACAAATCAATAGCTAGCTTCTGTCTTTGCTATTGCACTTTGATCTTAAGAATTATTCACCACGTTTTTATGTTTTGGGTCATGGCAACATATTGCTTCAGGTTTATAAAACAGCTTGTTTTGTGTGTCTGTGCTCGATGGAGGACAGCTGAAAGACCCACAAGCTCCTGTGCAGATTGTCCCCATTCCCCAGCAGTTCAGTCTTCTCCAGGACATCCATCAGAATTCATTATAAAAGCCACCTGAATATATGAAGTGTCTTCTATGTTCATCATTATAACAATGCCAAGATCCTCTTTTTGTGATGGTGAGGTCTGTAAAGCTGACACACCTAAGAAGAGAATAGGCTCATCTCTATTAGATCTTCCACACCTGCAATAAAACTTTAAGTAGCTTTGTTGCAGAATCCTTCACCTTGGCAGCACTGTGAATGCCAGGGGTATACAATTTAACACTGGGCTCAGCCCGGATTTACTTTGATATTCATCAATGAAAGGCAATTTTGACAGAAAACCCTTTTGAGAATAGCAGAGAACTTTGAAGTCTTCTGCTGAAAAGACAGCTGGATTGTGTAATGAGCAGATCTTTGCTTCATACTCCACTGGTGAACCTCAGTGTAATGGCTGTGGAAAGTTAAGCACCATGTAAATAATAGAAACTAAAAGCAGTCAGCAGCTTTAGACCATTGTCTTTGAAGTTCAGAGGCGAACTGGAGAACTTTCCCACCTGCCACGGCTTTGTGTGAACCATAATGGGGTTGGGTCATTTTGTTCACTGAAATGTGTTTTCTAAAAAATACAGGGATAGATTCACCTTGGGGCTGTCCATGTGCTTTCTTTCAATCAGTTACTGAAAATCAAGCAGTTGCTAAGAACCTCTATATGGAGAGTCCAGGGGATTAACTTTTCCTGGTCCAGGCCAGTTGGTACTTTGTGGACAGAAGGAGGACAGACTTTCAGCAGGTACAAGGTACAGGTAGAGCTGCTGAAAGGGCAAAGCCACAGCTGTGATGGGCTGAAGAACAGGGCATTTGGACAACCACTTGGCGGCTCACAGAGCTGTATATTTGGCATGGTGCCTTTTGGGGCAAGATTATGTAGTGTATGTGATTATGAATCCTTTTTACTTACAGGACAAAGTTACAGAAGCAGAACGATGTTCCTCAGGCATTTGAGATCTAACTGTTAAATATAGATCTGTGATATATTATTGCAGAGAACAGCTCTGCAGCTTTTTCTCCTCTGTGTTTCTGTGGGTAGAAATAGGTAGGATCCTGGACAGAAATATAGAGGACTTGATGGAAATTGCCAAACCCTTGAATTTCCAATGAGGAGATAACCCACTTGGTTCTTCCCTGTGTTCCTAGGTTTATTTCAGTGGAAAACCAGAGCATGTGGGAAGATGGTTGCATCCTGGTCCCTTTCCAGCATGCAACATACCTGGGGACCAGGACTCTGAAGGTCCAAGGACTTGACTGGTTCAGACGCAGAGGTAGAGCATGAATGGATGGACCAGAGTAAAAGACTCATTTAATAAAGACGTGAAAATGGTTAGTTCTTATTTCCTGCTCATTTGGCTCTGAAGATTGAATTGTAAACCTCTAGTCACACAAATAGATCTTAGAGACTTACTGGGCTGTAAGTGGCTGTTAAGCAGCAACTCCTTGGAACAAAGAATCAGTACATGGGAGTCAGCACTGAAAAACGATGACGAACGCAAACTCTTTCACACTTCACTAGAATGAATTGTTTTGCCATGTACATTTTTGCAGAGTCGTGTCAGCTGAACTTTTTTATTTTGTTTAGAAACCTCATTCACGCTACTTCCAAGCACCGCATCCCGAGGTTTCCCTTTCCTAGACCTCCAGTAGAACGCGAACTCCCTCTGGTGTTTGCCTGCTAATGTTACTGCCTCAGTCACTGGGAAACCCCGCCAGATTGACGAACCTACTCCAAACCCTCTTTCCTTGGACCATGTTGGCCCTTTGGGCAGCCAGGACAGGGGGGCTCGTCAGGCACACGCCGGCCTGGAGACACCCAGGTCTGCAGGTGAACATCACTGCAACGTGGGAAGCGTTTGGCCGAGCTGTGGCTGCCGAGTGGCTCGTGGTGCCAAAGACTCATTAACATGCTCCCTGCATTTATTTAATTACATGAACAGTAGGGTTATTGCAATGTGTCTGGGTGCTTTAGTTGATGAACACTGGAACTCACCAGCCCAGCCCCGAGAGGGTCAGGAGACTTACAGGGATGTGTAAAGCGGCTGGATGATGGTTCAGAGTTAATGAACTGCTGTGCTCTGCTCTTGGGACAGACAATGTAGAACTGTCATTCAGCTGCAAACTTATTTACAGGAATGCTGGCACAGCTTCAAGGCTCAAATCTGATCTACAAGTGAGTTTCAAGCTATATTTGCAAGCAAAGGAAGCAAGATGGGATGCAAGGGAATTAAACTCCTGTCCGTAGGGCTAGATTTTACCTATGTAGTATTGCCCTAATAGTGCTGTCAATTTTTTAAAATGCAAATTTTACAAGAATATAAATTTTTTTTTGGTGTTAAAAGTGTATCACACAATAATTTATAAGGAAACACTCAACATTTTTTTTTTCCAGATTTTTGCTGTAATCAGTTAATGAAAACAAATCTGCAAGACAAGATGAAGGGAACAATGTTTGAGATACGCTTTTTGCCAAAGAGAAAAGGTTATTTTTCAGGGCAGTTTAATAGAAATTCCTTCCAAATAATCATGTGACCATTCAGCAGGGTGCTCTCTCCAACCAGCCCGCAGGCTTTTTGTATTTGACCTAAATGTCTGGAGATTTTTTTTTTTCTTCAGCATATCACATGTAAGCTGATTATTGTTGCTGTTACTTCACTTCTGAATGCGAACATCTTTGTGTATTTCGAACATTGGGGTATAGAGCTGAAACCAGAAAAGGTAAAAGAGCTTGAAAGCTCCTACTGAACTCTGACTGTCTGCCTGCCTCAGCCTTGTTACAAATAGCTCTGTCAATGCCTTGTGTTACACAGTGTGTAACCATACTACACCTTTGATGTAAAACAACTCCCCCTTAATGTGCTGTAATCTCTTATCCCCTTTGTCTCTCAGATAATAATCCTCTTGTGCATGTTAATCCTCAAAATCACATATGTTTTTGAAAGCCTTTCTTTTGGAAATTATTCACATCCATTTTCTAGGCACTGGCAACTAAATATTATAGAATACCCAGTTCTTCTGGCTTTGATCAAGACAGTGTTTTTTTGTTGTGGTGTTCTGTTTTTTTTTAATTCCAGATTCCCTGTTTGGCTGGAACTGGGTCAACAAAATGAGTAAACACTTTCTAGCTGTCCAGCAGAACAGTGGTGTGACTGCTTTTTATTTGGTCAAGAAAGAAGCACAACATTTCTGGGAGAGTTAACAGGAAATGAGTGAAATGAGATTTTCTATTTGGGTTGTAGAAGAGAGGATTAGAAAAGAAAGATCCAGTTGTCTGGAATAATTGAAAAATATCTCCTCCTGGACTACTAAAACAAGCTAGTAAAAGAAAAATTCCCACCTCCACAGTAAGAATCAAGTTCCCTAGCACTGGCACCTGGACATTTAGAAGTCTGCTACTGGCTACTGAAAGTTTCATTATTATTTATTTATTGAATATAATTAATTATTATTAACCATTTTTAGGTATTGCCACCTTAAGTCAGAGGTAGAGGTTGAGACTGGAATTACTTCATCAGATCAACATGTTTATTTAAATGACCTAATTGTGACAATAGGTGATTACTGTGAGTCTCCTCAGGTCAAGTGTAAGACCCTAAGTGACACAAAGTGTATTAATAGGAGGATATGATGAGTATTAGACTAAAAGTTCAAAAAAACCTTTGTATTTGCTGACAAACCTGCACATTGCCATCAGGAGTTTGTAGTAAGCTAGGAGGAGTGCTGAGGTACAGCTTGCAATGATATAACAGCACAAGCTGCTGAACAGACCATCTCATCTTGTCTGTTCAAACCTAGCCAGTTTGGCTCACTTGCTCTCCAAAAGACCAAGCACAGAAATTTCTCCAAGTTTGCTTTCTATGGACAGCAGACTTGACTGCCAACAGGACAGATTCTGCTTGTACTGCTGAGGTCTGGGAGCATTTTATTACTTTTTGGGAGGTGGTCCCCACCATCCTTGGCTTGGGGATCTCTGATCTGCAACCCCCCTGTGTTGGTCTGTCCTACTCAGCCACATGGTCCTCCCCTCTCTTGGTCAGTGGGTAGAGGAAGGGATCAGCCATGGGCTCTGGGTCAGCTGCTGACTCATGGCAGCTGCACTGGAGGATGATGAATAAATATGCCTGAGCTAAATAGCACAGGTCTCTGGCATCCTGAGTTAACATATCAGTGTCTGTCATTCAATCTTGTGACTAGAAGAGCCTTAAAGTTTCTCCTGAAGTCGTACAAAATCAAAATTACCTTGCACTTACTTCATTCAATTTATAACCTATTCCTCACAAGTCACAAACCTGAATGCAATCTCCCCAGTTTCAAGAGTTTAAGGGAGGGGGTCTCAGTGTTCTTTTAGCCTAAGTGGCTTTGAACTTTGTTGAAGTTCTAGGGCTGCCCTGTAGACCTGCGGGACCTGCTTTGTGGTGAACTGCAGCAGCACGTGTATGGTAGCTCAATGACTGGCGTAACGAGAGCAATAAATAGTACTGATAAACACTCCAAGCTGAAGTGGGCTGCACATGGGAATCAGGCAGTACTATTTCTAAAAGAAAGGCAGGAAATTAGGCTCTCTTATGCCAGTACAAATGTTTACTGTAAATCAGCAAAATTAATGGTTCTAGCAGAGAGAAACTCTACTTTCACTGAAAAATTCACTGTACTCCAAGTCAACTAGCCAAATATTAATTTCCTTACAGCTGTTTTTGCCATTTACTTCCTTGATATGCCAAAAACTAAGTCAGCTGAATTTGCTCAAGAGTGCAAACATTTGTGTTGCATAAAATAAGAAACTCAAGTATTTAATCCATTTTTAGGAAACAGAGTTAACTTATCAATGAGAAGTGATAATCTTCCCATCTCTCATGAAAGTCCAGCAACTTCACATAGTTATAAAACACTTGGGTAACTTGACTGCATGAAGTTTTAGATTCTGAACTTGGCAAACACCTGTCAAAAGGAACCAGTTTTAATTTGCTGAGTAGAAAAAAGTGAGGTAAAGCACCAAGACCCCTAGGATGAATTTAAACATTTTTTTCATTTAGATGCATCAATACATAAGAAAATAGAAGTAACCTCATCTCCTCCCTTACTTTCTGTAAGAAGGTTTAGAGGTATGTCACAGGAAGCAAGCTTGCTCTCCTTAGTCCTCATCAGGCAACTCTAGATTGCCAAAGCCTAATTAGGTAATCACTTTGCCAAACTTTGTTAGTAGTCCATTGATTAGAAAAATACAACTTCTAAATTATGAAATATGTTGCCCTGATCAGTTTCTGAACTTTTAAAATCATCTTAATCACTCCTAAATCACTGCTTTAATGTTTGTGGATTGGAAAACAAATTATTGAGGTAAGAGCTAATAGTTATAATTAATACTGTCTTTCTTGCATCTTAATTCTTACTTGAAATGAGATTAAGTGAACAAGAATTAAAATAGAAGCCCATGTAAATCCTCTGAATATATGTTATTATTATGAAGGGAAGAAAAATTTTATATAAAGATGAGAAGCTTAATGTTATCTGCACTTTCAAGACTGGAATCAGAATGTCCAGATTAAAATTCAGGCTCTAATTCCCTTTTTATCTCAGCTTTCTCGTCAGTGATACGAGGGTAATAATCCTCACTTTTCTCCTTCATTAATTTTTTCAAGGTGAAAAATACAGTGGCAATGTTAAGTATTATAATAGTTTTAAAAGTATGAGTGAAGGGAGATATACCATGAAAGTAAAGAAATAGAGTATTTGAAACCATAAATGCACAACAATGAAGTCACCAGCAAATAAGTCTGCTGAAGAAATTTTTTATTCAGTGGCAAGGAAACAAAATTTCAGAAATCACCACATGACTGTTTTTTCACATATTTCCCACTGAAGATCCATGCGGAAAAACTGATTTTTGAGGGTTAAACTTAGTACAGGTGTAACTACCTTTTGATGTATGTTTGGCTAGAGTCTTTCCAGAAGAGTGGTTGTACAGATGAAGAAAAGGAGTAGTTTCCTAGTTTACAACTAGTAAAATGTTGTAATTAAATGAGTTTCAAAACACTGAGCGATACATATAAAAGAAACTACAAATCCCTATTTAATTACCTAACTGTATTATAAAAAACCCAGCCCCTCCCACTTAGAAAATTAATGGAGAACATAAATGGCATAATGTTGTAACTAACTACAGAAGGAAAAAAACCCACATCCTTAAAACACTAAAATTAATGTCAGCAAAAATAATCCATCACTGGTTAAGATAGCACATGACAAGCATAATTGTCTTATTGTTTTTCTAACTCATCAGTAGAACAAGATGAATGACAAACCTTACAAGCGACAGCAATTTATCAGTTGCTTGTAAACTAGTTTAGCTATAATGCTAAAGTGTGTATTACTATATATCAGGTCTGACTCCTTTTTTCGTATCATGGACATCACCTAGTTACTTCTTCTCTACTGTGGATTTTCAGGACTTACTCCACTGATTATCATGTGAGCAAAATGCTTTGGAAACTTTGGTCCTTTAGCTTTTTTACTCCTCACATGAGCAAAACTTCACACCAAAATGCAACTGTTTATCATTCAAAAACAATGGGACTTAGTGGCCATTTGTGGGTTTCCTCTCAGAAAAGACAGTCAAAACTCAAATCTTACATTTACATTTATGACCAAAACACAGAAATCCCAACCCACTTCACACATCAGGCATTTCTAAATCAATAGGAAGGCTTAAGCACCAATGTGATTTTCAGGATAAATTCATTTGGTTTGTAGGGCATGGAAATGATTTTCTTATTCTTTCAAAGGCAAATTCAAATTCATCTTATATATAACTTTCTAAAAAAACTTCAGGTGTAATTAAGTGAATCAGGGAAACAACCTGTGTATACATACAACCATGTATAACCTAAGGCAAGGCATATGCAGAAGTCCTCCTTTGCATGTTGTTATTTGCCATGGAGGTGTCAATGCTTCTTGTGACCTGAGGGTCCATCTGTACACTATGTAAGATGAGGATGAAGCCCAAATGACAGAAATTGAAAAGTGACTGTAAAACTGTCAGATTTTGCATGCTGACACACTTACTTTTGTAGTGCTACATTATTCTGTCCTGTCTGATTAAAATCTGGAATAATATTAAAATGAACAAATGTGACATCAAAAGTGCAAGAGCATGATACCATAAGTATGTTTTGTTTTTCTGCAGAAAATTAATCCTTTCCTAATTGCATTCATGGTTAATATGACAGTTATCTGAAGAAAAATACTTTAATGACAGGCATTGGTCTAGATACTCAGTTTCCACAGAAAAACACAGAAGAATGTGTGATGCCATTTGGCTGTCATAAAATCCATGAACATGTCATCTTTTGTCATTTCAAAGTAGCTTTAAACCCTACAGTTAAGACATGCAGGTCTATCATTATGTCAAATCCCAAGCTTTTAACACCAAACACATGATTAGTGTTGTCAGACCTGTCAAAACTCAACAACTTTGGCAGACACTAAATGCAGTAGCACTGACTCAGTTGTCGGCAGCTGGTCCCACCCGCTGTGGGACCCAGTCAGGATGTTCCTGGCAGCCCCCTGGGGTGACCTTCTGGACTTCCACCTTCTCTAAAAGGCCCTGGGCAAGCCTGAGCACAGACTGAGCTTTGTCAATGCTGGAGAGACAGTGAAGGGATTTAACAGGTGGCTGGTTGCTTGACTTTCTGTTTAATTGACGATCTTTGTGCTGCTGAGACCAAATTATATTGTTTACAATGTGTTATGAAACACTACTTTGGATGGGGTATTTTTTGTTATTATTGAAATCAAGTAACTGAATGCAAGGGGCAGCTGTGCAAGAATCATATTTTGTAGCCACTACCATATTGTATTACATTATACTACCAAAAGCACTCAATGAATGTCAGATGGTGTAAGTTTTCACTGGCTCAAGTCTTCTGTAGCTGCATCTTTCCTGAATGCAGATATATTATGAGAATAACTAAAAAATACTTTACAGTTTCACTTTTCAAAGAATGATTACTTGTATAGTCATTATGTGCCCAACTCTATGGGGCTCAAGCTTTGAAAAGCATAAAACCAAATATATGTATAAAAGTTATGAAAGCTTTTCATGCCAGAAATTGATAATTTCAACTTTGACACACCAGGTCCTTACAGGATTTGAAAGAAGCAGCTGCACAGAACAATTAGGCAGCTGGAGATCAACCCTCTGCAGTGATATAAAGCTCCAGTTTCTGAGCCTGCAGGGATATGAGATATCAGATTTGAAGTAGTGACGTCTTAACATGCAGAAGAGCTGTCACTGCTGCTTTTGGTTTCAAGAAGGGAAATTATTTCTGGGGCTTAAGCCAAATTTAAAGAGGAAACATTCTGGAGGTGTATTAAGGCTAAAGCTGGAAACTCTTTAAAATGGCAAACATGTTTGAAACAGCACAGTATAAGTCCTTCTTTTGAACATTATCGCTACATTTACCTTTTCTTATTTTTAGCCTTGTTTACAATGTGTTCTTGTGCATTTGTGTGTGATAACTCTTACAACCCAAAGGCAAAATGGGAACAGCCTGTATATCACTTTGTTCCAGCATTTTTAAATCTCTGACAACTTAATTTTAATACTAGCTTTTTATATTTGGAAATTTATTATGATGATTCATCAGACCTATAGACCCTTAAATGCACATGCACAGAGAGTATGTAGAAGTGGTTTTTATATACTGCCATTGAAGTCTGCAAGTATTCAAAAACTGTGAAACCTCTGTCAGAGCTAGCCAGGTACTACAGGATCCCCAATGGTGCTTAGCTCCATTTGCATCTGCCTATAAAATAACTTCAAGTGATACTTGAAATTACTTAGAGTGTAAACAGCAACCCTCAGTATGAACACAAGTGGTTATAAAACCCATGTATTGGAGGCTGCAGGGGAAAACACACACACAGGGGCATAAGCTACAATTTAAACCAAATTCAAATTAGAGAGATATCAGAGAACAGAAGATTAGGTATAAAATGTATATAATATATTTGTCTATATAATCAATAGAGCCATACATCTGCATGAGGCACATAAGCCTTCCTAGAGGATCCTGGAAGAACAATAAATGCCCTGTACTCAAATGTAAAAAAATACAGCCCTTATAAGCCTTCATTTAGCGTCCTTGGCTATTTGTTTCCAAAATGGCTACTGAATCAGTACACAGGCAAAGCAATGCTCATCTGATCAGCAGCTCTCTCATTCAGGGGTTTCTCTTTCTTGTTCAATGTGCAGTCCCATCAGAGATCTACTAAACACAGTTCACACCACATCCAAAAGACAGAATTACTATGTTCTTGGTGGCTAGCCTTTTCTTTCAGAAAAGGTAATATATTTTAAATGTACCCATCTGAGGAAAAGGGAGGTTAATTATTCCCATTTCAAAGGTGGGGAAATGACATGTAGAACTGTAAAATTTAAGATTATCTGCTTTTTTTTTTTTTTTTTTTTTTGTGCCCAGTCTGAGATGTTCTCTAATTTGCAAGATCACATCACCTCCTACATGCAAGGGAGAGTACCTTGTGGCTTCAGTTCTCAGCACTTCCACAAATCAAGTCTGCATCTCCAGCCAGAGACCTACAAAACAAGGATCTCAAAGCAGGCAGACATATCCCTCCTCACAGCAGAGGGGCTGGACTAGCTGATTTTTAAAGGTCCCTTTCAACCCAAACCATTTTGTGATTCTGTGACATCTCCATGAAATGACTTGTTTAACATTACATCCAGCTCTCCAGGGCAACTTTCCATGGGTTTAACTGTGAGGCCATTCTCTTTATTGCTGCAGTTCCCTGGTTTTATTTTGTACAGATCTTTATTCTGGAACAAATGACCTTTGGCCTCAAATGACAACAGCTTAAAAATGTACAATAGTCTTTTTTATTTCTATACTGTCTTTTTAAATTTCTATGCTGTCTTGTTGAGTCACTTTGAGTTTTCTGTATTTTAAGCACAAAGTACTTCAGGTTATAGTCTAGAAAAACTTTTATTTTTTGAGTTTAAAAGCTTTTCTGGATCTTTCTGGGCTCAGGAATATGCTGAGACTAATCTACCACAAAATGCCATTAGTCATCTTGCCTTAACCATCACCAATCTCCTGACTTTTAGTCCCAAGCTTACCAAAGTGCCATTTGGGCACCTCATCTACCATGACCAGAGTCATCAGCAGTTTATAGGCATCCTATGAGATGACTGCTGTTTTCTTTTCCAGACACATTGTTCTTGCAGGTCACCAAGAGAGTTCACTTAGGTGAAACCTTGGTCCTTTGTTTGAAGATCTGTCTTCCAGGGTTTTAGGTGAAAATCTCAACACAGGCTTTTTTCTTTAACCAAAGTACGTAGGCATGGTGTGGGGTCTGTGAGTTTTTTTCCCTCAGCATTGGAAGGAAAACAATTTTTTCTTTAGCATTGGAAAGAAAACCGTTTTGTTGAATACTATGCATTATTTTTCTTTTTTAAAGATGACCATGGAAGACAGGTAAGTGTTTGCATTCTGCTTTAGTCTCTTTACTAGGAAGCGAGCTTGCTGCACAATGACTTTTAGAGTGCCAAGCATCCACATATTGAGTAAAGATCTCTGGAAGAAATCATTAGCTACTTGCTTTATGTGATCCCCTTTGTTACATCATGATATGCATAAGCAGAACTAGTTGTTCTCAGGTCTTGCAAAAGTGATCTCCACCTGCATCAATGGGAAAGGTCAGAGAGCTGCAGCAGTGCTTGCTATGACTCCTGCTGGTGAAGAATGATCATGCTGGAGAAGGAAGCAGCCACATCTCATTTTGATAATTTGTCTTTAGTAAAGCTATGACTGAGATTTGCATTACCTTAAAAAAAAGTTCTCATTTATTAATTTGTAGTTTGAAATTATTTTTGTCAAAACCACAAACATGTATACTTTAGGGGAATATGAGTTCAGAATGGAACTTTCTGCCTGGGGACAATTTGTACCCTCACTTAGGGGTAGAAGCAATGGAATTGATTGATTCAAGTAACGTAAAGAGGAAGATCCATGGAAAAAAATCCTTCAAGATTGAATAAAGGCGAGAAATTAAAAATTAATAAAATGGAGGCACAACAGCAGCTTCCAGGAAAGCAAGCTTTGTTTAGTAAGAAATTTGCAAACCTCTGCAATAGAAAGGGAACGCTTCAAGCAGAGCACCTGTTGAAATATTTCATTAGCCTTCCAAATCAAAAACATCATTTCACATTCTTTGTTTCCAGGATCAGATGTCAGTCTTCTTGGAAGCAGGAGCTGCAGCAGATAATGCCCTCTCTTAGGCTTTCAACAATGCTTGCTAGTTGACACTTTCCAAACGAGTCTTTCTGTTGTTCTAAATGTTGCAAGAAGAGTTTTCATTCTTGCAAATGAAGGGAATGATGGTATCACGGCGATTGCACAATTTCCAGAGAAGTGAAAGACAAAGGACACACTGAAGGGGTTCATGCTGGGCTGGAGTTCACACCCTGATGGACTTCAGTCCTTGCATCTGTGTGTCCTCTCACTTGCTGCAGCTGTGAAATTCAGAGCTGCGCCTTGGCTGCTGCAAGTGACAGTGTGGCACGGTCACACATCACAGCCCACCAGGCACTCAGGTTATAAAGGAACTAGTGCCAAGCACACCTGCATGATTTTGTTGTGATTTCACAGATATCCTCTGCTGCTCAACTTCAAAAGACATGAAATAATGGATCTACTTCTGATATCCAAAGAGGATTATCTAGGATGTTTTCACTAATGAGCAAAATTCACTTTAGCAACAGTGTTGCTTTCAGTGTTCAATAAGGATTTTTAACATTTCTATTAGAATACACACACACAAAAAAAAAAAAAAAAGAAGAAGAAAGAAGAAGAAAAAAATTAGCTCATGACTTTTCAGATATGAGAACTAGGCTTGATTCCTGATACTGCTGTTATTATCAACCTAATTTTTGTAAAGGGAATTGTATTTCATTTAAACCTAGTTAACAGTTTTGTCTTGTGCTGCAGTTACGGCCAATTCTGACCCATTTATGAGATAAAGGCTCCCTGAAGGCATGAAATGAGATAAATTGGCATATGTAGTTATTAAAATAACTCAACCCTGTGCCACACAGTCCATGCATCAGAATGAAACAGAGGCCTTACTTTTGCCCATAAATGTTACGTTTTTTAATCTATAAGTTGAAAGAACACAACATACTGTAATTGTACTGTATTTGTAGCAACTTGTTCAAAAAGAGATTTTTGTAAAAGAACAATCATGAAGTGGAATTGAGCCAGTCAGATCACTGGCAAAGCTTCCTGCTGAATATGATTAGATAAAGGAAAACGGAGACTGCAGAAAATTGCTCCTCTCAGCAGAATTTGCCATAATTATATGCAGGATGAAGAATTAGCTATTATTCTACTGTTAAATTCCTCAAGTGGCCAGAAGGAACACTCTTGCGCAATCTGCTTTTTCAATCTAGTCTATGCAAAACGAAGATCCTGTTAAAAGAAATGGAGATGTGGCTGATTAGTTTCTACAAAACTGGTAATTTTTCTCTCTAAAGGTTAGAAAGTGGAAGGATGTATAGGGATTGCCCTACCAGCACTTCTCCAAGAGCCCACAAGCTTCTGTTCAACAGAAGTTTTCATTTCAAGAAGTAAAATCACTGAATTCCACAGATGCATTCATCCCTGGCAAGCTGCAAGGCAAAAAGCAGCTAAAGCTCAACTGCTTTTCTTGTAAGGCAGCCTCTCTGTGGTGCTTCGTTGCCAGCATGACCTGAACTCTGCCCTGTCACAAGAGCAGTCACATTGCTGTGAATCAAATTCTTGTGATTTCTTTGGTTGCATGCTTCTCATTATGCAAGGAACCCACGGCTTGGAGTTTTCCCATTGCTACCTAATTCGAGTGGAGATAGTACTAATAAGATGGAATAATAATTCTGATAAGATTCAAATGACTCATTAACACAGAGAACAAGCTATGTAGCCTAACGAGAATGGGAGGGAGTGGGGGTTGCCCTTAACTCCACTAAGTGCAGTGAATAGGGACAGTGAGATTGTGACAGGTTGGCATTGCTGGCCCAGGGACTAGCAGCTGAAGAACCATGAGCAGAGCTACAGGAGTGAAAAACAACTTCTTTCAAAACAAAAATTAGAAACTGTTACATAATTATTCAAATCCGCAACATGAAACAGGATAAAAGGAAAAGGAAACAAAAGCAGGAAGCTATGAAAAGGGACAGCTTGTCTGAAAGATAATGATACACAGGCAGAAAGAGTAAGAAAAAAAAAGTGCTGTGTTTATTATGTCTCTAGATTAGCAATGCTCCTTCCTTCAATAAAGTATGCTCTGGTAATTCTCAGAATTTCTTTTATTATAGATGTTGCAGACACGATGATATTACAGTTAATGACCAGGTGGTTGATCTTAGCTGCAACAGTACTACAAGCCACCTATACCTAGTCTGCTGAGATGGCCTCACTGCAATTGTAACCACTAAAATAACCACTGCTTAAGGAAAAAGGAAAAGAATGGAAAAGATCTGTATTACTGGTAGGGGCCCAGAAAAATCTCTCAGGTTGTCAGAGCTGTAACACTGTCATCTCCTTTTCACTTCCTGCAGCCTCCCATGCAACCCATTCCCTTTCTGTAGCCAGGAATGACACGTGTCTGCTGGAGCTGCCGAGTTTGTCCAACATTTGACTGTGAAAGCACAGAGCTCCCCTTCGTGCTTACCAAGAATGCCACTGGGAGAAACCAGAAAATTAACATATAGGCAAAAGTGTGAGGAAATGACTGTTACAGCCGCGCATGATTAATATGTATGTGCACAGCTGGGAGAGCCGCAAACCAGTAACATTATGATAAAATGATGCATTTAGCAGATATAAAATATGTTTTTTATGGATACGAGTCCAGAGAAAGCAGCTGTATTGAAGAGCTGGCTGTAGAGATGGAAGTTCAATTAAAAGTCTTGTAACAACAACAGCTCCACCTATATCCCATAATTGGTGGGCAAAAGGCATCTGGGACACTGTCTGGGAGTTCTTACCTAGAAAAGCCGTTTATTCTGTACATACCACTGAACTAGATGCAGCAAATACTTTTATATCATGTAATTTTCAGATATTCTCATTTTCATCTTTAAAACAGAGGCAGATTAGCAGCACATCCTTAGTCTTAGGATGTATAGCTATGCACTATTGGATGGTGGTCCCTCTATTTTTGCGAAAATGTCAATGTCATAGTGTTGGTTCAAAAAATAGTCTGTTTGCTGGAGGTGTTGCTGGCTGACAAACTAAAAGACATCTGTATTTTTCGTAGGCAGGAAAGGGTAAAAGGTAAAAGACCATGTGATAAAAATGAGTATGGAGACTTCATTGGTTTTCTCCAAAGTAGTATTATAGAGTTGTTGTAAAAATCAGAATAAACAGCCTAGGAAAAATGGTGACTGACACGAGTGTCACGAGGGCATCAGATATAGCTTACTAAACAGCAGTTTTTATTGAGTAAATGAGCTATCCCATTAGTTTCAATTTGTCCCCAAGCAAATCTTCATTGACTAACCACTTCTGTCAAGCACGGCAAACAGCCCAGGCTTGATTATTGTGGGGTGTTGTCAGAGTCTGAGCCAGAGAAATCACAGTATAAATGCAAGTCTAGGAGAAGACATGCCAGTTGACTTTAACATCAGCCACCTATTAAAATATGGATTCAATGGAGATAGAATTGGAAATCTGCAGTAAGAGTAAAGATGACTCAGAGTGCATTAAATTCAAGGTCCTTTACAAAAACACATTTTAAGCAGAAAATCTGATAAGAATCAGCAAACCAGCTAAAGTGAATAGCAGAAAGTTGTCTGGAAGATGACTTGTGCACTGGCAGCACATGAAACATATGCAGACCTCACTCTACAAAATTATTTAATGACATTACAGCTTTTGCAATGTGAGCTTCTTTTCAGTGAAGCATATTTGAGAAATGCAACACGTTCCTGCAATTTGATCAAAAGCCATGACTTGGTGACTTACTGCACTTTGAGGAACATCTACATCAATTCACATTTTGCAAAATTTCTACAAACTGCCCCAGCAGAAGGATAGCCACCTCTTCCTGCTACATTATCAAAAAGCAAACATGCACCAGTTTTACTATACAAGTGAAATGTTTTTCATAACAATATGAATGAGCTAGCTATTACTGACAGCTTGAATTAATAATTTCCCTGGGCTTCTTTCTTTTTTCTAGGGAGCATAATATCACGCTTCAGTAACAATAACAGATTTTTCAGGAGAAAAAATTAGATGTAAAAGGAGATGCCAGATGATGCCAATGCAGGCAGTGCAGTTCAGTATCAGAATTTGACAATGCCTCAAGCCACAAAGAAGTTAAAATCATGTTGATAGTGAGAAAAAGAAGAGTGGTTTTGAAAGAGGAAGTCTAGACCAGGTGTATGCATAATCCTGCACCCATGATTAAATTACTACAGTGATGATGTTTGACAACTACACTGTTTATTCTTGGACGTTAGTGGTAGTAATTGGCAACCTTTTGTAATTAAACAGGTTCTGGCTTGGGCTAAAAAGACTTTCTTCCATGTGCTTCTGCATAGGCTTTGGCCACAATGCCACCCTAAAGAACCCCCTGATTCTTCTCCATGCATGCTGGAGAGGCAGCTGGCTAAAGATGGAGCAGGGCTTCCTCTCCTCATCAGCCATAGCAGGCCAAGTTAGCTTTCTCCCAGCCCAGTTCTTCAGAGGTCATACAGGACACGCATGTACCAAAATTAATGTGTTGAGAATGTGAGGAGAAAACCATTTGCAGGAAAAGCACATGGTAGCAGTGCAAATAGAAATAATCTCTTCAGTGGAGACATGCTGGTTTTGTAATGGGTGACCTTTTTGTGTCATCATTTAGGGTGTGTATATGAAAAACAGTGGTAGGGGTCAACTTACAATATGATGTATGGACAACAGATGCCAAGCACCCCAGATTGCTCCATTTCATTCTGCTGAGTGTGATGTCCTTGCTAATTGTGGGTGTAGAAAGAAACATCCAGCTGCCCCTTTTATCTCTTCCATTTATGAGTGGAACACAAACAATCTTAACATTGGGTAAAAATCAGGTTTTCTTGTGCTGTAAATTTGTCTGCTACTATAACACAGGAAAAGGGTAAATACTTACCTTATTGACATTTCCCAGGATCTCATCTTTTGTAGCAGCATAATGGAAAAAAATCCCACAGCATTTGAGAAGATTGCCCAGAAATTTGTTTCGGAAACCATTTCTATATTATTCCTTAGGATTTAGCTGCACAGTTTAAGCTTTTGACAGAAATAGGACTGGAAATGCTTACATTTGTATATTCTAAAAATATCATAAACTGGATTCCAACAGATTCATGTTCCTGACCCAGACTCTTGTGGTTGTGAAGGCACCTGCAGTGAAATAGAGGAGCCAGATGTTTCTGGGACACCAGGCATATGGAAATCATGAGCTGATTCTACAATGCTGGCAGCTGAGGACACTCAGCACATTTTACAATTAGACCCTCAATGAGCAAAATTAGCAGGAAAAGAAAGATCTGTCTCACTTTTGCAGCTTAACAGACTGCTCTGATCTGCAATATTGTACTTAAAATATAAAAAAAAATGTATCTGCAAAGCAGATGGGGGAACTTTCACCTGATGAAATTCCAAAACTGCTGCAGTTATCCCATAGGTTCTCACAGCTATTTATGCTTCCTATCCCATGCTGACTGTTACCTGACATTCATTATTTACCATTCCTTAGTTTTGCCAGCATTTTGAATACAAAAATGGGATTCTGGATGCCATTAGTTTGATGACCATCTTATGTACCTTTGAATTTCTTGCCTGCAAAGAAACTGGAGGCTCATCACAACCAGAAAACATGGTCTACAGCAAGTGCCAACACTGGTGGCACTGAGATATCAAACACCATCAATAAAACATAAACAGATAGCACATCATCTCCACCTACTCTACAGACCAAGTACTATCTGCTTAATGAATAAAGAGAAGACAAAGCATTTTGGCAAAACTCAGGTTAAAAGTTCTGTGTATCCATTTCTCACCACCAACAAATCACACAGGGAAAGGTGTTACTGACTCTATGTTTTGTTGAAATGAATGATTTTTGATGTGCAGAGAACATTTGTTTTATGAAATTATTCAAGGCCCACTTTGCTACCCAAAAATCTGTTTTTACTTTGTCCTTCTCCCTCACCTTTTTTCACTTATTCTCCCCTTTTTTTCTCAACCATGAAAATCTTTGCCCTTCAATATAAGGAGGTATGTTGTACGAGGGAAAAAACTGTCTAATATTTAGAGTAAATACTGCTTTAACCCCTACTTATTTAAAGACACAAGTTTTCTCCATCGGTTGTGTGTCACCTGTAGAGTGGGCTATTATATTTTATTAAATAAAAAAAAAACAACACTCACATGCTTTCAGGCTGAGTACCTCTTCACCCTACAAGCTATTAACCATCCCACCCAAGCTCACAGGATTTAAGATCAGTCTTGATATTCAGTGTGAATCTTCTCAACTAACTTAGTTGTACATGCTCTCCATCAGGGAGACGTTTATTTATGTACCCTGTTAGCACTGACAGAAGCAGGCTCTCAGGACTGCAGCACATATTTGAAGTCTAGAAAAAGGGGATGACTGGGAAGGTAAATCTGATTACGGGAGGGTGATCTCATTCATAATACCGTGTGTAATCTGTGCAAGCACGCGAGGCCGGAACAGATGTTGATGTGCTGTAGGCTGCAGACTTGGCATAGACAAGGACTGACCTGCAAGTAGCAGATGTGAGGTTAAACACAACCGCCCATTACACAAAATGACATTCCACACTTTTGGGTGAACCTGATGCAGCTTTTCAGCTGCAGATCAAGTCTTAGAGGAAGATTTGGGAAGGGTGAGTGTTAGTATTGAAAATCTTAATTAATGACTTCTTGCCCTTATTTGTCTCCCGTTTTATGAAAAGTGAATAGGCATTTTAACCTTAGCTGTGCATTAATATCATACGATCTAACTTCCCCATAGCAACATCCCAAAGAGGGAAAGAAATGGCATAAAGTGATATGTCTAAGAACAGAGCCTGGTCCATTGGAAGTATGGAATAAGACAATGGCAGACTTCACCTAGATCAGAGGATGCAGGCTGGCAAACCACACTATCAGAGCTTCCAACACAGGCACAATACTTCTCCTCACCCCACTTCCATCTCTCTGAATACCTTCTTCTCCTGCTTCCTCCTTTTTCTTTTTTTTTAAGAGGCAAATGGTAAAATGTCACATGAGAACTCAGGGAACTGTGTCAAGTAAGACAACATAAGGCCATGGCACCAAGCGACAGCTAATTCTGTCACTTGGGTGTAAATTACCCTTCAAGCAAAATGGAAACTGGCAGATTTTCTCAGGACTTCCTGAGGCTGGCAGATTGGGGCTAGTAGTTCATGGATAGGTTGGGTTTTATTCATAGCTTGTTTACTTTTTGTCTACTGAGACCCTGGCTTTTTTCCATCACAGATGTACATAATTTTATTTGACTCTTAGCAAAGTTCAGGAGAAAAGAGTGAAAAGAAATTGAAAGCAAGGAATTTAAGAACAGAAATAGCCTTCTTTGTTTAAACAGAGTCTGCCAGCATCTATTTTGCTATACTATTACAATTTCAGATTCCCATCTAAACCTTCCCAGAAGGATACAGATCTACATTTTAGTTTAGCTAAAGACAGAATTAATTTGAAAAATCATTACAGCAAAAAGAATGGTTATCGAGCCACCATCGTTTTGATTGTGGAGAGACAAAAGCAGGCGTCTTTCTCAACAGAACCAGCAAATGATCTGTCACTGTAGAGGGTTCTATGATATTATTTACTGCTTTTTTTTGTTTTTTTTTATTTTAAATTTTTTTTTTACTCTGATAGCTTAGCTCAAATCCTCTATCAGAGCAACTAGGAATTGTTCTGCTCAGATGGCTTACTGCATTTTAAGTGGAATGCAATTTAGCACTCTCCCGCCTAACCAAAGCCAAATTCAGTAAGGGAAAACAATTTCCAAAGACCAACACATCCATTTCCCGCCTTGAGAGGCCAGACAAAGGCTGAGGCATTAGAACAGATTACCAGCATCTGCCTACAGTGTGCCTTTGATAAAAGGGACTATTAGGCTGTAATGGCAGCTCGACTGCCCCTCTTTGCAAAACAACATCAGGATCCCAGTATTTGAGTTGCACTGTGCTTTGTAACTGAGCATTGAAAGAAGTAGTGCAGTAAGATCAGTGTAATAGCAAGAAATAAAAAGAGTAAATCACATCTCTGTGTACACTTCAGAGCTTCTGTAGCTGGTTATTATTATTATTATTTTAATGCATAGATTGCTTTGCTGCCACATTTTCTTTGGGTTTATCTGTGGTGTTGCTAAATAAAAAAAGCAGCCTCTGTTTCAAAAAGTGGTTCATAATATACACACCCCATAGTTCACCATAGCTTCAAAGAGCCAATTACTGTTAGACTGTTGCATAAACACCTATTTAGGAAGCATGAAAATGTGTAATTATTTACTGGATCCAGTACTTAATGCATCATATCTGGGCTCTGAAATGGGAATTACTGACATGATGAAATATAACGGCTCCAATTTGCTGTAGTACAAGAGAGCCCCTGCAGAGATTTACTCATTAAATCCATTTATTAAACATTCTTACTTAGTTTTTTTGATAATCCAAAATCACTCAGTCACTTTAAAAAACCCATCATCAGTAAATATCTCATCTGTAACTTCTTGGAGTATTTTATAGCTCAAGAGAGCTTTGTAATTTTTATATCTGAAGACAACCAAAATATTAAGATTCGTCTTAAAGGAATCACATGGAACTTGCTGTAGGTGGGGTGGCAACACATTGCTGAAGACTGGACAGTAGCACACACTAAAAAGAACAACCTGAGTTATTTTTACAGACTGGATGTATTAATTAAGCACAGCCTCTCCAGGAAAGAGGTATAAGCCTTGCTTCCCAAAAGACAACTGTAGCTAAAAGCAACCACAGTAGTCTATTTTAGGAGGAATTAATACCGAAAATGTGATTCCATTATATAAATTGGGACATGTCTTCAGCTTACTGATTCAGCTCACTTCTGTCATTGCCATCACAAAAGCATTGTGTTGGAAATAAGCCAGAACAAAGAAAAAGTTTGAGTTTTTGTTGTATTTCTTCATAAAGTGAAAATTGAATTAGAATCATAGAAACGTAGAATCATTAAGGTTGGAAGGGACACTAAAGATCAACAAGTTCCAACCCCCCTGCCATGCGCAGAGAACCCTACCACTAGATCAGGCTGCACAAAACCTCATCCAACCCAGCCTTAAAAACCTCCAGGGATGGGGCATCCACAACCTCCCTGGGCAACACATTCCAGTTCCTCACCACCCTTATAGTGAAGAATTTCTTCTGAGTATCTAACCTAAATCTCTCCTCTCTCAGTTTAAAATCATTACCCCTTGTCCTTTCACTATCTTCTCTGATGAAAAACCCCTCCCCAGCTTTCCTGTAGGTCCCTTTCAAGTACTGGAAGGTGCTATAAGGTCTCCCTGGAGCCTTCTCTTCTCTAGGCTGAATAGCCCCAACTCTCAGCCTGTTTTCACAGTCCAGGCCTTTGATCATCTTGGTGGCCCTTTTCTGGACCCTCTCCAACAGGTCTGTATCTTTCTGGTGCTGAGGGCACCAGAGCTGTACACAGTATTCCAGGTGGGGTCTCACCAAAGCAGAGTAGAGGAGCAGAATCCCCTCCCTCGTCCTGATGTCCACACTTCTTTTGATACAGCCCAGGATGCAGTTGCTCTCTGGGCGCTAGCGCACACTGGCAGCTCATGTTGAGCTTCTCATCAACTACCACCCCCAAGTCGTTCTCCTCAGGACTGCTCTCCAGCCATTCTCCCTCCAGCCATTTTGCATGATTAAGAACTTTCTCATATTGCTACCTAAAAGCCTTAGCCCAAAAGTTTAGAAGCCTATCAAGGACATCAAGAGTAAGAAAAGTAAACAAAGACTGAATACCAAAGGGTATACTAAAGTTGTACCGAAGTACAGCTCTTCAGTTTCCTGTATTTGAAACACATTTATAACTTTGGAGACCACTTTTAAACTCTTCTAAGCTTTATGCTTCAGAAGTGGACAACAGAAATAGGCCATAGAATCATAGAATGGTTTAAGTTGGAAAGGACCTTAAAGATCATGTAGTTCCAACATCCCCTGCATGGGCAGGGACACCTCCCACTAGACCAGGTTGCTCAAAGCCCTAACCAACCTGGTCTTGAACACTTCTAGGGTTGGAGCAGCCACAACTTCCCTGGGCAACCCGGTCCTGTGTCTCATCAACCTCACACCAAAGAATTTCTTCCTAACATCTAACCTAAATCTATCCTCTTCCAATTTTAATCCATTACCTTTTGTCCTCTCACTACAAGCCTTCACACATAGAAAAGAGGTAGAACTAGGGAGAATGACAAAGAATTTGACGTAATGCATTGCACTACATGATATCACTTAAATTGGAAACCAGCTGTAACTACCAAGTATTCCTAAAGTAGGAGCCTGCGTAGTATTTGTTCCAGTAATCCCTGACTTTCAGGCCACAAATTTCCATGTGTCTTCAGAACATAGAGATCTTGCATCCAAAAGGTAAAATGGAATTTATCAAACTTATTTAAATTCCTGTTCTCTGTAGGCATAAAACTACACAACATGTAAACGGACCTGATGCAACCTGCCAAAAGTTTGGGTAGCCTTTCCATGGATGACTCTCATGGCTCAGTCCTGCTTCTGCTCAGGCACTTATTATCAGAGCAATTTTCATGAGTGCTTTGCATCATGCTTTAAGTCAGTTGGAAATGTTCCAGCAAGAGCTCTGTTCTGAGTTTCTCTCATTAAAAAATTTCACTAGCTTCACAAACATGTTTTTTGTTGGTGTGATGTGAAACTTCATATTCATAAAGCTGACTTCTGTGATAGACAAGACAAAACTTGCTCCAGCTACAGTCAGATGCCTCTGAAATTGGAAATAGTGTTCTGTTCCAAGGTCAGCTCCTCATTAGTGAAGGAAAACATTTTAAAGTGCTGGTTTAAGCAATTTGATAGTGGATCCAAAAGCAGACTGCATTTCAGAATTATTCAAGGAAATAGAGGAAATGAACCATGTCAAATTTTTGTCAAACAGTTTTCTACACTCTTCAAATCTATTTAATTTTTAACATCTGCATGAAGGCCTTAACTTAGTTATATTTCTTCAGACCTTCTCCGGAAATATCTTAATTTTGGTACAAATCCAGAAACCAGTCCTAGCTTCAGCTGGAAATGTCTTTTGAAATCCTAATTCCATGTTTCATTTTGGGCAGAACACTCTCTGAAAGGACAGTTCTGAGGAGTTCAAAAAAGCCTGGGCACAGCTGGCATACAATCAGTTACAGCTTCCTTCTCCACAGGATTTGATTTTATTTTTGAAGTCTACCTGGCACAAGTCTATTTTAAAAGTTGCTTGCATTTTTAAAAATTTTTTTTTTTTTTTTTTTTTTAATTGGCTAGGCAGCCCCCTAGAGATTTTCCTCAAAATACCTGACCCCTCTTGGTCAGATGTTCCAATGAACGGAAGCAAAACAGCTTGCTCAGCTGAAGCACCATAATTAGCATGAGCTGTGATAACTCTCAGTCCTTCTCTAACCTGCTGGCTACACAGCATGGTTTCCTTGGGATATTTGCTTGTTTTGCTTCTAAGCAGAAGTGCAATATTCCTGAGAATCGCCAGATGGCGATGCTGCAGATAACTTTGATATTCCTGTTTACCTGACTGTACATAGGTCAGCTATTGAGAAAACACATTGCAATCTACTGCAGTTTTTGCTGATGTTTCTGCTCCAGCTCCATTAAAGAGTCATCACTTTCAAATTAAACATATCCAATCTCAATTACATACTTGTATCCACATGTGTTAATGTCTGAGCCCTCACAATGTCATAAGATTTGATGGCAGCAAAGAAACATGCACAACTGCACACACACAGGTTAGAAACACAGACGCAAGAAACGTCGGTGAAAAATGTTCTTTAGACATTTATTTGATTCTTAATTTTTGTATTCTTTAAGCTCATTGAAATGATTTATGGACTTCTAAAACTGTTAAAAGGCTACCTATTTAGAGACTGAATCTGTTGGCTGAAGAGTTTCAGCTACAATGGCTGCGTTTGCAAATAACCCGGGGTCAAATAATTTAATAATTCACACCTCATTAGATTCCTCTGAAGAGACCAAATGACCCAGGTGGTAATCTTTAGTGCAGGCTATGGTGTCTAATATATGCCAGCACACTAAAGATGCTGGAGCCCACAGCCTGCACAGTCCTGCTCCCAGGGAAGGACCCCAGCTGCCTTTGCAGGTCTGACCGATGCTGAACGAGCAAATACAAGGGTGAACAGACCTTTTCAACTGCTTGGCTTTCAAAGCACAATGAAGCTGTGAATGTGGCTCTTACTTCCCACATGACTCTCTTTCTAGATAAAGTGGTAAGATCATGTTAATTCTTCTTCATTTCAAAATCCTTCACTTAAAAACAAGGATAAAATTTCATTTCACATACAAGCTTGCCTCACAAACAAAAGTACTCATCTCCCAGATACATGCAGAAATTTCACTTTGGGGACGTCAGGATTTTTTCCCCATTCACAGTATAACATTTCATCTCATTGATGACCACAGGCTTGTGCCTAAGACCCCATTTTCACACCGGGGCTCAGTTTCAGACAGATGCAGTTTCTCTCCCAGCATTGCTGAGAGAGCACTAAGACCAGCACAGGCTGCTGAGGCCACCAGTTGGGCAGGGACCAGTAGGAAATTAAAACCCAAGGCTATAATCACTGCAGTATAGGCTTACAGCAGAGGTATGCGTGATTTTTGTCCACAGTCCTTGCTTAATATTTTTATCCAGATGTCCTGGAAAATTGTGGGTTATTGCTCTGGAGGAAGAGAAGCCAGTGGACAGGCAGCTCTCTTGTTTTTTTCTATGATCATCAGGTTGGCATTTTCCTGCGCTTACAGCAGTCAGAGAAATTTCCAGCATCGATGCTGATCACAGCTTTGTGCATTAGTGAATGAAAAGCCAGTTACTTTAGAGAATTGCCAATATTGATGAAAGGAACCTTGCTTGGTTGAACAGGCAGATGTGTTTTTGGGGCTCTCTCATTTTGGGATGTTGAATCGTAGTTTAGATCATGTGTTCTTCTGCCTCCCACAAAAGCATTTGAAACATCACCTCAGTGGAGGTGAGTCTGAGATACTGTTCTCATTTTGTCACATCTGTGAAGCTGTTGTGCCATTTCCCATTTTATCGAAGCTGATATTAATAGGAATTATCAAAGATACCTTTCATGTTATTTCTCTTCTGTGAGCCAGTGACAGGCAACAGTGAGGTAGTCAATATAGATGTCTTTGGATGGAATTAATTCAGCTCCAATCCCCATTAAACCAATAGTGGTATGTAAGTCAGGTGGTAAAAGAGACATGTTGCCTGAAATGCTACTAGTTCAGGGGATGGTCCCTTGGGAGCCCAAGACAAAAAATGGGAAAGATGATAACTCAGTACACTTCACACAGCAGAAAATAGGTACCTACAGCGGTCTTTAAATGCTTCTATGGGTGTCCAAAGAGAGGGCTGCAGATTGTTCCTTTCTCTACATTTTAAGGGGCTGACTACAGAAGCAGTAACCCAAGACAGACCCACTGGATTGTTTTTTTCAATATCATAGCTTTGTTCACATGATATTTTAATAAAGCCATCTATTCAGAAAAAAGACCAACATCTGTTTGTGGTTATGCTAAAAAACTGAGCATAAACAAGGGACAGTTTACAACAATGATTTTCTTTTTTTGGATTTCAGTTTTTTTGGACTGATACATACAGCCAGCCTTCTCCATTGATACACCATCTTCCCCAAACAGAGGCACCCTTTTTCTAGGTGACAGAAAAAACCTCTTATATAGACATAATTAAAAAACTGTTATTGCGTTCTGGATTAATGATTACCGTTATTTTTATAAAGGAAAAAGTGTTAACAAACCCATTCTCAAAGAACTGAAAAAACACTTGGGAGTACCCAAGGTGATCTAATCAAGGCAAATGCACACTAAAAAATCCCTGAAAACTCCCATCCTTCAGCTTTTGTCTCAGAACACATTTGACACAAGCTAATACTGTACACTGAAGAAATATATACCTTATGTAAATCCTGTCTTTGTGGTATGGTGCAAACCCTGCAAGCATGCAAGAACTACTTTTACAGTAGAAATGTTGCCACATGCATACTATTTCTTAAGGGTTACTGATTTAAATGAGAACTGCTCTGCAGCATTTGCTAAAAACACTTCGGTGTTTGCCATGTACTGCCAATGTATTTCCTATAGTACATACCTCAATACTTTTAGAAAAATAATGAATTCAGGTGAACAATTTTGGTAAAAGGATTGGCGGTGTCCTTTGATGACATAAACCAATTGACAAGCAACTTTAAAAAAGACTGAAGTGAGAGATAAGGAACTTACAAGGTGTAAACAACTGCATCTGTGAGATAACATGCAAAAAGTTTAAAGTACAGAAAACAAAAATTAAAGAACTGGGAAAAGAGGTAGAGTAAGTGTGGTGAAATACTTATTATAGTCAGTATTAGCCATGAGTACAAAGAGTATACGAATTGTAAATGAAGCTTGTGTAAAGCTGGAACAGATGCAGAGCAGCCAAAAGAAAGAAAGCCTCTCTCTTTCTCCCATAGGGAAAAGCACACACGTAATGGTTCCTGCCTCTTGCTTTCCTGAGTGAGAGAGACAGATCTAGGTTTTGGGTTCTGACTTGCTTTTTCTTCCCCTTTAGCACCACTTTCGGTGATCGAATGTGGAATTCATCATGGTTATTTCCAAAAGAAAAGGAACCTCAAACATTAAAAGGATGGTTTGTCAGTCTCACATTCAGACCAAAACCTCTCCCTCTTGCAAGCCTTGAATAGTTTGAACTGTAGAAAGAATAGCAGCAGGATGTGAACATGCATAATTTGAACTGCAGAACCCTTCTTCCTTTTGACATTCCCAACTCTGAGATATGGCCTAGAGAGCTGTAACAGTCTCTCTGAGCCATTAAACAACACATCCAATAACTTGCAACTTACAGAAATGACAAAGATCACCTCATCTTTGCAGAAAAAATATGTACCTCATCTGCAGGTAAGAGCCAGCAGAGCTGCTAACCCAGAGCCTTCTCGCTCAGCCTTGCCAAATTGTGATTGCTCTTTTGGGGAGGAGAGTGAGAGAAGACATGACCTTGGACTTTCCTTCTGTGTGCTTTCAGCTAAAAATAAATTAGCTTGGATGTAGGAGGCACCACAACTGCATCAGCCTCGATCTGTGCATAGTTTTAGGCTGATTAATCTGTCCAGCTCCCTGATGAAGTACACCCTCACTTAGGGGCTTGATGTCTGACAAAGAAGAGCTCATCGTTGATCTGATGGAGCTGCACGGAAAGGTACCTTCCCTTTACACCACCCCTCTGGATTTCCCTTTTTGTTACTCACCAGTACTGCTCTGGATGGTCCTCACTGTGGTGGTCGTACGTGGGGGAGAGGAGGAGCGCACCGAGACGCACTCGTCGTCCTGGGAGCAGCCCTTCTCGATGGCTCTGACGTAGCTGTGGCTCCTCATGCGGAAGCAGCCAGGCATGGGCAGATCCAGGGCCTCCACTGCCTGGGACTCCAGCTCACTGAACACCGACTCGCAGACAGATTCGAACTGGCCGTTCACCTCCATCTCGCTCACCTGCAGGTGAAGAACGGGCAGGTTCAGTGAATCTCACACCCCGGCCTACCCGGGGCAAACGCTCACAAGCCACAGTGGCACGATGGCCAATATCTGTTGGAAGATCCCTTCACACATGAAGAATGGGGGAATGGCACATAAACACGTCCCATTTTACAAAGCAACAATTTTTGTGGGGAAAAAAATGAATAAATATACAAAAAGGGAAGACAGAGGCTTTAGGTAGACATACAGCAGAGTTTAGGCTCTTGGTTCTTCAGAGACAGGTGGGAAGCTGGGAGTCCTTATAGCAGTGCTTAATGTCACCCTGGGCCCACAGCAGAGGCAGAACCTCTGGCTATTGTGACTATTACACTGAAAACCAAAAATCAGTCTTTCACTGAGGGAAGCGAGGCAAGAAAAGGTCATCTTAACCCTGGTACACAGTCAGTCCAGCTCATAGGCTATCACAGTGATAAACCTGAGGGGCTGGGAAGCTCAAGAGTAGAAGTGGCAACAAACAGATAGGAAGGGGAGGCTGATAAGGAACCAGCTTTGCTGCAGGAATAAATTGTGTGTATAACTACATCTCTGGGCTGACTCCTTCGGCTGGGAAGGAGAGATGCAAGGGAATCCTCAGACCCTTTGTGGAGCAGACACTAGGTGGTGACAGAGACTTGCACTCAGGCAGGTTAAAGAACACTCACAAGCACGTGGCCTTGCTGCGGATTTAACAGAACTAGGAACATTTTGCCTTGGCTTAATTAGTAACGGATGCTCATATTTCTAAACTGGGTCTTCTCTCTTGAGCCGTGAACTTGGCATTAGAGTACAATAATAACAACTGGAGGAAACATGCACATGGAAACTATCATTTGAGGATTTTCTTAGCTTTCAAGCATGAAAAAAGGGCAAGATAGCAAGAGAAGCTAAGACTGTATTAGGGTGGTGGAAAAAAAAAAAAAAGATAAATTATTTTCTAGGGTGAATTTTACCAAGCAAAACACTATGCTGCGTATTTCCACACATAAAGAAAAAGGAAAATCTCAAAGAGCAGAACATATTTTTTCCAAGGGAAATAAAAGACCACAGAAGAGTAGTAGATAGTACATCATAAAGAACAATCCTACAGTGGTGGAGAATAGCCGTATCCCAAAAAATATCCCTGAATTTAAGCTTTTTTTTTTTTCTTTCTTAAAAAAAAACCAACCCAACACAACTTTCTCATTTTGGCAAATAAATCACTCTCTGGCAGGCAGCTTTATTTCAGTGTTAGGTGTCCAGTTAAATAAGTAACCTAATCTAATATTCATAGACTGAGACCTGAATTTCATTGCTTTTTCCTCCTAGAACACTCTTTCTAGAGCATCTGCCCATTCCCTGTGTGAAGTGCCCCACTATAAAATACAGTCTGAGGTTGCAATGCCCAAAAATAGAATACCACAGAAATTCAAACTACAGCTTCATTTTGAACAGTCCTGGCATCGGTGATGCCAGGTTTTGTTTTGACATTTCAACGACTTGACATACTAATAATAAGGGGCCAGTATCTGGCACTACATATACTGGCCTGCTGCACTTCTGGTCTGGTACAAGAAAATTCTTTTTTCCAAGTGATTTATCCAAATTATCCACTTAAGAAAACCAGCCAAAAATCATATCAAGGAGCTACAGGATTTTGCAGATAAACTACTGGCCCACTGCCCTGTGGAGTGTTGGCACTTCTGTGTTTCTTCCAAATCTAGCCCTGATCAATTAAACTGTACAAGCATGTTGTATGCAAGGATGGGCTATTTTATGATGGCAAAAATCATAAACTGAATGTGTCACAGTGCCCTTAATTTTTTTTCCTAGTTCAGAATGAGTATGAAGAGATCTCATGGAACTTCAGGGCAATGATACCTTTGCACTAAATATATTTACTGTGACATTTGTGCTATATAGGTGAAAAGATCAGAGGTGCACAGGGTTAAGAATGTACACAAGAGCAATAAAGAAAGTTTTAAAAATGCTAATAAAACACTAAAAATATTGTGAACTTTCTGTTTCTTTAGCATCTCACTCAGCATGTGAACTTTTTTTTTGTGGTTTTTTTTTTTTAATTTTAATTTTTAATTTTATGGAGGCATTAAAAAAGTTTTAGGTACTAAGCACAAGATCCTTAAGAAAACCTTGCACCTTCTTTTGGAAAACCAAAACAGAAAATTAGAGTGCGCCTTTGAATGAATTTCATGTGGTGCCACCCAGGCATTTGCAAAGGGCAGGTTATGGCCTTCTCAAATGTTATCCTCTCCAAAACAAGACGATGTGAAAAAGTTTCTGCTTCTTCAAAAACGTTTTGAAAATGGTGTGATGTGCAACAGATACCACTAGAAGCAGAATCAAGTTTCTTCTATTGCCCAGCAGGGGGGCTGCTTTCTGGGCTGCTGTGGGTGCCTGTCACCCACCTGGCTGATGGTGCTCATGGCTCTCATGTAGCTCTCGTTGCGGGAGCGGAACTTGGGGGACGTCAGCAGCCCCGCGGGGTCCAGGCTGTCCAGGCTCCTGTTGATGGAGACTTCACTCACTGCCCTCAGGTAACTGTGGCTCCGAATCTGGAGCTTTGGCGAGTGTTCACTGGATATCCTGCGAGGTTTGGGAAAAAGAGAAAAAAAGAAAACAGGTATTTCATCAAATCTAAATGGCCTCACCAGGATCGGGGTAAAGAAAGGAGAGGACTGATAGTAAGATCAGCTGCATAATCCCAAGTGCATCAGCTGAACATCCACTTCTTGAAATGTATTCTGTAGGAAGTACAGGGCTTCTGTTCCTCTAAAGGGTTGCTCCTCTGTGAAAACCTGGTGCTGATTAGACCTGTTGATGCTATGACTCTGACACCCACATATATACACATGCAGCAGGGCTGCTTCTCATTGGTATATGGGCAAATAGGGCAGGGAGATCATACATGATGTGCAAATGCACTCACAATACATCTTCACCTGGGAAATAATTCCATGAATTTGGTGTTCCTAGTAAAGCTGTATGTGCTTTAAATTTTATTCTATTCCTGGCTTAAGATGAAAGTTTAGAAAATGTAGGCTAGCACAGCAGCTTTACGTGGCAATATCAAGTTAGAAGTTTTAAAACCACAGTTTGCTAACAGTTTCTGAAGAAATAACATTCCCTAGCTTTCCAGTACCAGGGACAGATGAGATGCATGAGTAGTCAGAAACAAACAAAAAAGCCCCCGTAAGTAATGTGCACAAACTTCAGTACTCCTGCCACATGTGCTTAAAGTCAACTAGCAAGGGTTATAATATGTTGCTACAATCTGCCATGTCCAGGATGTTTTATCCTCTGAAAATGCCGTCTAAGTGCTGTCTTCACAATCTGAGGCGTCCTATAAAGATATGAGTCCCAAACAGTGATTCATGTCATGCCTCTTATGCAATACAGTTTGTTTTGTGGATGTTTCTTTTTAAACAATTAATCAATGGATAAAGTATTGACTTCAGTATTTCATATTTGACTTTAAAGGGTGATTCTTCAATATTTTTATTGGAAAATCTTTAATCCTTTCCAAGTGTTACAAAGTAAACAAATTACAGTATTAACACATTTTTTCCATTTTTAAATGGAAATCTCACAGGGGTATTTGCAGGTGTATGAAAGAAAAATCTGCCACCTAATTACAAGCTTAATCTTGGTCCCCTGGCCTTCAGAAATACATACACAGCTGACATGAAAGAAGAGAATCCATTTTATTTCTAATTCCTTAAGAATTTGCAGATATTTTATATTCAAGTAGCTAACAATGGTAATTAGTATGAGCAATTTCCCAGTGGCATGCACAATTCTGGTACCTGTCAACGTATTTTGGGAGGACAATTCTACTGTGTAATTGCACACCTAAGTAGTTCAGAAACTGGGTCTGTTTCTGAATGGTAAAATATCATAATAAAAAGTAGGTCATCTCTACAACACCTTCTTCTCTGGCTGCTAATCACCTTCCTAGTGAAAATATGTAAACTTATGCTAATTACTCAATACTCTTGTCACAAGAGGAAGATTAAGCCTCTGCTTGCTATTTTCACTGTGTGTATGTTGCAAGACTCACAGCAGCCATATTCATGTGCTTTGACTCCTTATACCATTTGATTCCACATGACAAAAGTAGAAAGTTTTTCAGACACCATAATTAGCTGTGTTTCAAACTCAAAACAAGGAAAAATACGAAAACTGACTGCTACTAGTGATTAGCTGCAACGTTTTGAGAACTGACACTAATCATGGAACTCTTGGAAAAAAATTCTAGCCTGTTAGTTGATGAAAAAATAAAGAAATATCAAATTAAAAGAGATAAAATAGGATGAATGATTCAACGGACCATTTTTCAGATGCACAAGAACTACTTCACCCCTCTGCAGATCTGCAAAGTGATGAGCATTGCCTGAAATGCATTTCTTAAATGAATTAAAAATGTATTTTATGAATATGCTGTGAACAGTTTGCTGCCAATATTCATGAAAAATTCAAATATGCTTGATTAGCTGCCAGTTAGTCAAATACGTCACCTGGGGCTGTCGCTGTTCACTGATTAGCTGAGTTCACAAGAAGACTGCAGCTCATCACCAAATTCAGCACACAGATATTGCCAGGCAGAAATTTGCAAGTGCTGAGGCAGGTGTTTTTTAAAGATTGATATGGTAAGATGCAAGCACCCATAGCAGCAAGATTTTACCAGAGTACAGATCAGATGGGATGCTCCAAGTGTCATGGAAAGTCACCACAAAAGGCATAGAAATTATTTTTCTGAATACATTAGTGTTGCATAACAATGTTTTCCCAACCCTGCTGGAAACCAGGGCATCCATCCATGAGAGTAAATGTTTCCTGTTGTTTCAGATGTGGGTGGTCAGCACAGCTGCCTTCTTTTTCTGACTAGTTTTGCTCCTGACTATACAACTGGCCAGTTTGGCACATATCAAAAACTATATTTTACAGGTGGCCACTTATCTTAGCCTGCACAAACCTCCCATCTGTTGTATAAAACAGACTAGGGTATTGGCAGCTGTTGGAGGACTTGGCTCTTTGCTTACTGATTGCTACAATCACCGTTTCACTAGATGTACTGATGGGGAAAAAAATAAAAAAGAAACAGGATTTACAGCATACACAAAGCAACATCTGAAGGTTTGCATTTATAATGATTACTACTGCTTTTATAGCTATGTAATAAATTGTCACTATATTCTACAGTACACTTTAATGAACAGCTGAAATGCCACTAGAAATTTTGAAAACATTCCATTTAGGAATAAATCTGGCTCTGTATGACAGGGGAAGATCTGAATGTTTAATCCATTTTCTCAGAGTTACTATTACCAGTAACCAGTATATGAAAATACTATTTTCTTCCTTAAGACTTCAACTACATCATCTGTTTATCCTGCAGTGCCTGAACCTCTATTTGTGCCATCATAATTTCCACAACTAAGTATGACAGACAAGGGACTGAGACTTTGGGACAGCTCTTTGGCCAATATAAAATGGGCTGTTAGCTCCACTCACTGCATTGGATATGTTAATTGGCAGAAGGAGGATGTGAATTATTAAAGATCTTGAACAACTCCTCAAGCATGCAACATTGTTCCTGTGCTGCAGTGCCTGCCAGTGTGACAAGTGCTGAAGGGTAGGCTTGACCTCAGTGCCAGAGCCCTTTCAGAGGGGCTTCATCCTGTGCATAACCCTAAAAGAAGGGTTTTGCCTGTGATGCCTCTAGTTCCTTATGGATACAGGATGTGATGGTGTTGGTTGAAGCAGAATTCAGGGAGCTTACAGAGAGCATGAGGGGCTGGCCTGTCCCCTATGGCAACATGATGGGTTCACAGGTGGCAGGTCCCTTAACCAGCTGTGCTGTCCTTTTTTCCTTTTTCCCTGTACTGCTGCCTTTGCTCCAGGCCTCATCCCAGAAGATGGGAGCACAGCTGCAAGGGCACAGGTTGGCAGTGCACGGGATAGGAGGAGTAGCACTCCTGGGTGTGCTGTCCAAAAACCACACCAAGACACACCAGGAGAAAATGAGGAGTTTGGTTTTCTAATACTCTGCTGGCTGCCACTGTGGGTTTCCCAAAGGGGCTGAGCAGAAAAGGAGATAGGCCTGTGCTGAGATGTGTGAAAACGGAGACTGATGAGTTCTGGTGGAGAAATAAAGTCTTCCCTCAGTAAAGGAAGGAAAATGCCCCTGGTTCACACTGTGCCTCAGGTAAGATTGCCCTCCTGTGAGGAGAAAATGTTAGTAAAAGCCTGCAAGGGGCTCTGAGAAGCAGGAGAGTGTTCATTTCAGCAGAACATGTGTTTTAGCAAAGTACCTAAAACAGAAGATCTTGAAGGTGTGTAAAGGAAATCTACCTTCCCACACTGCCCTTTGGTTTCTGCTCTGTACATTTCAGACAGAATGGGGCTCATTCTACTGTTTTCATTCAAATATGGAAATTATAAGATTTAAAATATCTAATCGCCCCAATCCCTGCTGCAACATGGATGTTAATAAACACTTTTGACCAACTGTTGCAGACATGTTTGTATTTACAGTCTTAATTCTGATGGAAACACATTCTGGTTTCTAATTTGCTTAATTGACTGTTTGCAGAGTAAGGAGTCAGTCAGCTCAGGCAAGAACAGGAGGACCCAGGCTTAGCTGGTTTGCTCTGGTTTGTACAGGGAAGTCTGAGACAAAGGCAGCAAATAGTCTTAGCCTAGTGCCTGACTCAGGTGATGGTCCAAGGCCGAATGAAGGGGGAAGGAAAGCTATACATTACCCTTACATACTGCCTTGTTAATTCTGACTTGTATATGCTGGCCATAATTTAGTTCATTCAAATACATATTAAAGGTTTGAAAATCCAGTGTTAGCAGATTAAAAGTGAAATATGTTTGAATATATTCCTGGAAGAGTTCCTTTTTCTTCAAAATGGCTTTCAAATGCCAAAGAGAAAGTAGAAAACAGGGATTGACAAGAACAGGCAAGTTTAATTTCAAATATTTCCTTTGTGTTTATGAAAGCACATATATACTCATAATATACTCTTTTGTATATGTGCTCTTTATGGAAAACACTTTCATTCATTACGTTTCATTTCTGAATGGAAAAAGGGAGAGACAAGACTGAAGATGGATGCTTTCTTTCCCCTTTAAGACAGACATAATATAAAAAAGCGTTACAATGAATAACGGTCCTAAGACTGTATTGTCTTCTGCAAGCTCAGCATTCTGATTCATAGCACAAAGCACAGTGTTGTGCCAGATGGATTCTGTGCTATGCCAACAGAAAATGACAAAGCAGAAAAAAGTGGAAGTCCAGAAACATGTCCTGAATACTTCTGTAAGCCAGCAGAGAAGTAGGCTAAAATTTGCCTTCAAAAAACAGAAAGCCCCCAGCAACACACCACACACAACCCAAACCCAAGAAAAAGAAATGGCAGAACCACCACTATTGCTAAATATCCCAACTCTCATCTTTGTAGCCTACAAGGGGCTGCCCAGCTGCCTGGGGCTTAGTTATTGCAGACTGAATGCCCCCACCTCTGGCGTGGCTGGTGGGCATGTCCAACATATGTTTCTGTGCTCTCTTTTATTTGCATTTTAGTGTTGCTAGGAGGTAGAATAATCCAGTGCAGTCTGACACAGGGCAAACACTGAAGGACAGCAGGGAGGAGCATGTCCAGAACAAAGTCATTCAAGTGCATCTGTCTGACCCTGGTCATGATACGGGTCACCAGACTGGTGTAAATTCATCATGTCAGTACCTATGCTCTGCTGCTTTTTCAGTGTAGCAGACACAAATCTGTTGTACTACCAACAAGACATGGGCAGCACATAAACAGTTTCCAATTACCAGGGATTTTTCCAGATTTTGAAAATCTCCTTTTCTGTTTTTGTTTGTAATAAATGAACCTCCTCATGGGGAATTCCTACCATGAAGCTAAAAAAAACCCACCTAAAATCCCCCCTCTTCAAGTCCCTAATGTGTTGCTGAGAAGCCAAAGGTAAGAAACATAATTGAGAGTGCCCAGGTTCAGAAGAATAGCTTTTCTCTCAGAAGACCAATTGAGGAAAACTGTGGGCTTTCATGTCCCCTATAGCTAAAGGAGTACATGCTTTAAAGGGTTTTGGAGATTCCTGCTTGAGGAAAAAGCATCTGAACCTAGACTAAATGTGTGACACAAGGCTCTTTCCTTTTTCAGCAACAGAGAGATATATCTATCCAAGCTGGAAAAGCTCTTGCCTTGTGTCAGGTATAGCACTAAGAATGAACACTGCTGCAGGGCCTGAACTGGTCAGCCATGCCTGGAACCTTGTATGGGGTCTTTTGGTCTAGGCTGGGGTGAGAATGAATCCTTTGGTGCTCTCTGTATTAAAACCCTCCACTACTCTTTGATGAACTTTCTCTTTGCTGGCACAGCAGTCAAACACTCCTTCCTGCAGAAGGCACTCCACCTCTCCTCAGTGATGGCAGGCTGGGTTACTTCAGTGGTTAGTGACCTGCTACACCACTTAGATATATACAAGTGCGTGGGATCCACCCAAGGGTACTGAGGCAGCTGGCAGAAGTGCTCACAAAGCCACTTTCCATCGTTTACCAGCAGCCCCGACTAACTGGGGAGGTTCCAGTTGAGTGGTGGCTTGCCAGTGTGACTCCCATCTACCAGAAGGGCCCAAAGGAGGATACAGACCTGTCAGCCTGACCTCTGTGCTGCGGAAGGTTCTGGAGCAGATCATCTCGACTGCCACCACGTGGCACATGTTGGACAACCAGGCCATCAGGGCTGGTCAGCATGGGTTCATGAAAGGCAGGTCCTGCTTGACAAGCCTTGTGTTTCTCAATGACAAGGTGACTCGCTTAGTGGATGAGGCAAAGGCTGTTGATGTTGTCTACCTAGACTTCAGTAAAGCCTTTAACACAGTTTCTTGCAGTGTTGTCCTGGAGAAACTGGCTGCGCATGGCTTGGACAGGCTGGATGGCCTGGCCCAAAGAGTTGGGATGAATGGAGTTAAATTCAGCTGGCAGCCAGTCACAAGTGGTTCTCCCCACGGTTCAGTGTTGGGGCCAGTTCTTTTTCATATATTTAGCAATGATCTGAACAAGGGGATCAAGTGCTCTTTCAGTAGGTTTGCAGAAGACATGAAGTTGGGTGGGAGTGTTGACCTGCCTGACGGTAGGATGGCTCTACAGTGGGATCTGGAAAGGCTGGATCAATGGACTGAGACCAATTGTATGAGGTTCAACAAGGCCATGGAACACAGACCATGTCACCTCCACTTCTGTAATTGGTGCTATTATTGTGAGTAAAATAATTTTCCACCACTTGGATGTCTGGTAACACACTTGAGACATCTTCTCGCACACCTGCAGACCTACACTTCCCAACATAGTCATGGTGAGAACTCAAGTTTGAGTCTCAGTCTGTAATAATGTTACACTTACTCCTACTCAGAATACTGACAGACAGCTTTTTTCTTTTTTTAACCTCAGGGTATCTGGGATCAAGATATTGCCCACTGCAGTCCTTGTGCTATTCTACAAAAATCACGGTCTCTACAAGCTTGAACCTCACCTACTTATTTTAATTTTCAGGTCTCCTCCATTCACACATTAAAAGTTTGATTAATTATGGCAGTGGGAAAAACTAAGGCTTCCAGGTCTCTGCCAAACCGCAGGAGGAAAGCAGTTACTTTTCAGGAAC
>NW_009970725.1:11097937-11148100 GCF_000747805.2 Chaetura pelagica
GGAATGCCACCCAGCCATGTGCCAAGCTGGCTGCACAACCAGTCCTCCCTGCTTAGCACCACGATTTATGCAAGAGCTCTGGCTCCTGCATAAAGTAGGAGGATAGCACTCCAGCTCAGCTAAAAGGCATCTTCTGGGCAGACTTCCCATAGCTGAAAGTCCTCCTGTGCTACTCCAAGTTACAATATTGGCCAGTATTTATCTACAAATAATGTTTTCCAGTAAATACTAAAAAAGTATTTGCTGTTGAATGTCACTGCAGTGTTTATTTATGAGCAATTTTTCTTGACAAATTGCAATGCATTTTCAGTGCTCAGTGTCCTCAACTCCACGTGGATCTGAAAGCAGGTGATGGTCACCCACATACTGTATGGCCATAGGCCTGCAAGTCCTGCCACGTGCCTGCTTCTGAGTCACCTAGTTCAAAAAGGCATTTCCAAACACCCTGGCTTGATCTGTATAAACAGCTCCCAGTGAGGGAAGGAACACATATTAGTTTTGCAAATCAACACTGTTAATCCAAAGCCTTCACATAAACAAGCAGCCACCTGCATTTTCCAAAAACGCATTTTTCATATGCAGCATTTTTTCACTTCCTATTCAGCCTTCTGTCATTTCAAAAGTTTCAGATACCTATTGAAAATGTAAAAAGCAAAAAAAAAAGCAGATTCAACACCAGCTGTACAGATGTGCAACACAAACCAAACTACTGGAGAACTCTGAAAAGCAAGTACACTGCAAAGCAATGAGGAGGATAGGGTAGCAACTCTGTAAGGGAGAGGGGGAAAATCCCAAGTCCACTGAAGCCAAGAGGCTGAGCTCACCTTCTTACATCTCTGAGTAACAGCACAACCTCTGAATGAAGGTCTGAGAAAGCAAGACTCAATCGAGGGCCAAGCACGCTATGTGAAAAACACTTTGAGTGTCTCACCTGCTGTGGGCACATATTATTTCTTGGTAACACCTGCAAATTGTTGACTTGGCCTGTAAAATGTGCTGGTGGTAACTGTGGATCTGCTCTTCTCTCTGGATGGGTTAATTTTGAAAAATTATGTGTGCACTCTTACTAAGTGGCTGTTTCATTATCCTCTATTTTAGATGGTTTGTATTTGAAGAACGCTAATCAGCGTGAAGTGTAGGAAGAGAAGACTGCTTTTTCTTCTTTTCTAAGCAACTACTTCTAACTTATTACATTTTTTTCTGTGCAGACACCAGGGAGGTGGTGACTTGAAATGCACGCTACTCCTGACAACACAGGGGTTTAAAGGTGGTGAGAACACAGAGCAGTGACCTCTTGGATAATTTTACAACCAGTTTCTCAAGCTGTGACCAGGTAAGTATATCTTGGAACTCAGATATGACTTGCAGCCATTCCTTCCTTATAAAAAAAAACAAACCAACAACAAAACTCAACCCAAACCAAAACGAAGACATTTGGGGACACTGTTCAAATAGAGTTATCACTGACTAAGACAAAACCCTGCAACTACTATAGTCACACCAAAGAAGCTGACAATGCAAACTTTTCTTCTATAATTTTATTTAAAGCAGTGCCTAGAATATAAGTAAATGAAAAAATAATGCTGTGCAGTAGGCATTCTGACAGATCCTCTAGTGATTCTCTGGGCAGCATTCTCTGCTGCTTTGGGAGATTTTCCCTTTTATCACTGAAAATGCACAGCAAAAGTGATACCTCAGGAGCAGGGAGACTTTCCGTCCATACAACTTACCTCAGAAGAAAGAAGCTGATACCACTTCCCCTTCCGGTGCTTTTACATCAAATGAAATCCCTCAAAAGAAATCCAGATAATTAAAAAAGCCCAGCTGTTCATATGTATTTTATAACACTCTCTTTCCACTCCAAAGTCTTTCCGGTTTTGTTTTCCAGTGATTACAAGAAGATCTGTCTGCTGTACTAAGATACAATATGATGTGATACTCTGTTATTTTGGGTATGTGTGAAACACATTGTGGTCTGGGCAAGCTGGCTTGTCAGTGGTTTTTATAAACAAGGCCAAATAGCTGAATACCTCGAGGTGGAAGTCTATGGCTGATTTCCATTAGGAAAACTTTACTGATGAATAGAATTTTGCCCAAAAGACACAAAGTTATGCTTACCATACATTTTCAGATTTTTTTCTTCCTTTATTAAGAAACAGATGCATTCTATGTTATAGGCTACTGCTGGGCTTGTACAGAATTCATCCTGATAAAGTAGAAATAATTATATTTTGGACTATGAAGGAATCATAGAATCAGAGAATCTTAGGGGCTGGAAGGGACCTCGAGAGATCATCTAGTCCAACCCCGCTGCCAGAGCAGGGTCACCTAGAGTACATCACACAGGAACTCATCCAGGTGGGTTTTGAATGTCTCCAGTGAGGGAGACTCCACAACCTCCCTGGGCAGTCTGTTCCAGTGCTCTGTCACTCTCACAGTAAAAAAATTTTTTCGGATATTCACCTTGAACCTCCTATGCTCCAATTTACACCCATTACCCCTTGTCCTATCACTGGTCATCACCGAGAAAAGCCTAACTCCGTCCCCCTGACACTCACCCCTTACATATTTGTAAACATTGATGAGGTCACCCCTCAGTCTCCTTTTCTCCAAGCTAAAGAGACCCAGCTCCCTCAGCCTTTCCTCATAAGGGAGATGTTCCACTCCCCTAATCATCTTCGTAGCTCTGCGCTGGACTCTCTCGAGCAGTTCCCTGTCCTTTTTGAACTGAGGGGCCCAGAACTGGACACAATACTCCAGATGTGGCCTCACCAATGCAGAATAGAGGGGGAGGAGAACCTCTCTTGACCTACTAACCACACCCTTTCTAATGCACCCCAGGATGCCATTGGCCTTCTTGGCCACAAGGGCACATTGCTGGCTCATGGTCATCCTCCTGTCTACCAGGACCCCCAGGTCTCTTTCACCTACACTACTCTCCAGCAGTTCAGCCCCCAACCTGTACTGGGACATGGTGTTGTTCTTCCCCAAATGTAAAACTCTGCACTTCCCCTTGTTGAATTTCATCATGTTTCTCCCCGCCCAACTCTCCAACCTATCTAAGTCTCTCTGAATGGCAGCACAGCCTTCTGGTGTGTCAGCCACTCCTCCCAGCTTAGTGTCATCAGCAAACTTGCTGAGGGTACATTCTATACCCTCATCCAGGTCGTTGATGAAGATGTTGAACAACACCGGTCCCAGCACCGACCCTTGTGGGACTCCACTAGTAACACACCTCCAACCAGATTCTACCCCATTGACTACAACTCTCTGACTCCTTCCTTTCAACCAGTTCCTAATCCACCTCACTTCCTGGTCACCAAACCCATACCTGATCAACTTATCCACAAGGATGCTGTGGGAGACGGTGTCAAATGCTTTACTGAAATCAAGATAAACCACATCTACCGCTCTACCATCATCTATCCACCTAGTAATTTCCTCATAGAAGGCTATGAGGTTAGTCAAACATGATTTACCCTTGATAAAACCATGCTGACTGCTCTTGATGACCCCCATGTCCTTGATGTGCCTGGAGATAGTCACAAGAACAAGTTGTTCCATCACCTTTCCAGGGATGGAGGTGAGGCTGACCGGTCTATAGTTACCTGGTTCCTCCTTCTTGCCCTTCTTGTAGACTGGTGTGACATTTGCTATCCTCCAGTCCTCAGGCACCTCACCTGTTGCCCATGCAACAGGTTGTCCAAGGAACAAAGAAAAAAATATTTCGAGAATTGTGCATAATAGTGAAAAATCAGCTGGGCCCTGAAAGGGATTTTAAAAACAAAATTATTGAAAATAGTTATAATTTAATCCCATGAAAAAGAAATACCAAACGTTTTTGGGTCTGGGAGTAAAGGAGTAGAGAACCAGTTATGCCATTCATCATGCTGTTAGTGTCTCATGCAATGATTCAGGTAGAGACAGTGAGGACATAAAAAAAATACTTCCAAAGAGTGGGTGTCTTTCAGGGTTGAGGATCTGCGAAGGGGTCTTGCATCTCATTTTAAAGGAAGAAAGCCTTCAACTTTTGAGAAAGTCAGCTGGCCTCTTGTGCCGTAGTAGTAGGCATTTGTAAGTATTTCCAAATACTTATTTAAATTTAATTGTCATACTTAAAATTAAAATACATGCTTTACTGAATACAACACTACTCTTTTCCAATGAAAAATGAATGGGAAAAAATCCAGCAAGGTCAGGTGAAAAAGAAAAAAGTGCCCCAACTTCTGTGTGTGCATAGGGAAACAAATAAAGCTAGTTGCTTACAGAGAACTTATAAATAGTGTGTGGTCTAACCAGTAGGAATCACAGACCAACCAACTACCTGTGAATGAGTTAAGAAAAAACTCCTTTTCAAAACATGCTGAAGCTGAAGATGGCCTTCTGTGCTACGCAGCAGATGAAAATATCTAGATATCTGTGTTGCTTAAAACACCATATCAGGAAAAAAATTTAAAAAATTAAAAAATAAAAGAAAAAGGAAAGATAAACTCTGAAATTTTCAGTGTAAATAACTTCTACCTGGCAATTGAAACCACAGGAAAATGACCTTGGCTCACAGATTTGGAACTCAGTATTGACAGAAATTTGGAGGAGAAGTTTCATAAACTCTCAGGCTCAGCAAACAGAGTAAAGGGTGTTTGGTGATATAGACAAAAGGTACTTTAGAAGAAATGCATTTTTTTTATTAAACCCATTATTGGCTATGACCAGTAATTTACCATATAGTCTCAAGTCTATGATTTTGCTGAGGTGAGACAGAACTCCTTGAAAACATGTTCAGCCTAATAAAAATTCAGTGAGCTATGGAAAAGTTAAATGCATAAAATGTTATTTTGAAGGAAAACATAATGAAACCTATATTACTTACTTATATTACCAACTTATCTTCACCAAGGACAAATCATGCCTGACAAATTTGGTGGCCTTTTATGATGACGTCACAGCATCAATAGACAAGAGGAGAGCAGCTGAGGTCATCTACCTGGACTCATGCAAAGCATTCAGCACTGTCCCACATGAGATCTTGGTCTCTAAATTGGAAAGATATGGATTTGATGGATGAACCACTTGGTGGATAAGAAATTGACTGGCTGGTTGCACTCAAAGAGTTGTGGTCAATGGCTCAATGTCCAAATGGAAAACAGTGATAAGTGGTGTTTGTCAGGAGTTGGTATTGGGACCAGTGCTGTTTAACACCTTTGTCAGAGACATGGACAGTGGATTTGGAACTAGATGATCTTTAAGGTCCCTTCCAGCCCAAACCATTCTGTGATCCTGATTCTACTTTCTCAAGCCTCACAACTCCCACAGCAGGGGCTGCAATTTTGCCCTGAAGTTAGATAATTTAATTGAGTCATGTAAGTAAGCACCTTTTCCTTAGATAACCTCTTTCTGAAATGGCTGTTGTACTTCTAACAGCTATTATTACTTCTCAGATTTGTCGTCACCTTCATTAGGAAAACAGCAATATTATGATCATGTATTAATGCATTTCTTATTGCCAGAAGCAACAGTGCAGAGACTTGTTTGAACACTGGTAGGTCTTTGCATGCATGCGGGAGGCACAGGGCCACCTTTGAAGGTCTGTCCAGCATCCTGGGACTCTGGCTTCTCCTGTGATGTGCCAGGTGAGGGCCAGTTTGTCAAACTACTGATTTTTGTGCTCCCGACTAAGTAGATGGGGCAAAAAATGGCAGTCTGGCAAAATCAAGCGGAGTATCCCAGCTCTGCAACACCTTTACATTTTCCTGAGGTTTTTGGCTTGTCTTACTGCCACGAACATGCCTGAACTACCCACTTGGGTATGGGCATGCGCTGACACATCCAGGTAGACAGAGGAAGCACTAATTTCTTTCTCACTGTCCAAACACAGTTCCCAGTATTGCACCATGACTTGACATGGTGCTGCCTCAAATGAATTGTATTTTTTTTTGGTTTAGCACACATCAGCGATAAGCTGTGATAACTTACATGGATTTGGTGTAATGTAGCATGTGGAAGCACAGAAATGCAATAGAAGTAGGGCAACCTTCTTAAAATGACTGCTACTGGGAATCATGTAATATAATGTACAGAAGGGACTGGGAAAGCTTGAGAACACTGTAGAGATGTGGTCTTGAAAAAGTGAAAGGCTGGTAGTGTAACATGTGCACAGAGGCACCATAGATTGTCAAGCAGGCAGGGTGCTAGCCTGAGAAAAGTAAGTGTGAAGTAGCTAAGATAATAACAATAATAATTCAATTCCTTGAGTTGTTAATAAAGAGCTGAATTTATTCAGCCACCCACTAGGGGGAGGAATGATTCAGTGCTGCCAATGACTGCTATTTATTACACTTCTTCAATGCATTGTTTTTCTTAAAGCTCATCTCATGAGGTTTGCAAAACCTTTCCAATTCAAGGAAAAAACCCTTGAGTTTTCATAGTTGGTGAAGAAAGCACACAAACACAAAGTTCAAGGACTCAAGAAACAGAAGCATAGAAAACAGATGCTGCACATCTATTATATCTTGCAATATATGCTGATTTTTACAGCCCACATGAATGATAAACCTAATTGCCAATAAATTAGGATCCAAGGGGCAATTTGTTTTCATAACATTCAGCATATCATTTAAAAATTGTAGAATTTCAAGCTTTTTTAATGTGCTTTTCACGAATGAAAGTATTTTTTTGGTGACTACAAATGGCAGATCAGCACTGGGGTTGAAAAAGGAATTTTTCTTCCATACAGAAACTGGAAACTTGATACAAACTTTTTTTTTTTTTTCATATTCTTTAGGAATAAAGCTATTTGAAAATAGAAACCAAAGAAAAGCCCAACTCAATAATATGGTCTCAATGGCTGTATTACCAATCTTGCTCCTTTCACTAGAGATAGCTCTGCTAAATATTCATTTATAGCAGGAAGGAAGCAATTTGGATCTCTGAAGATTTTTTTGTGTACAGCTATTCACTAGTCACTAAAGAGAAGATACTCACTAAAAGGAAAATGTTAAATAAAATTAAAAAGTTGGTTTTATCTAAAGATAAGCAATTAATTAATTAGATAATTGCTATATGTTTAGCAGGTCATATATGTCCTTAATTTAGATAAATTCTGCTTAAGATAACAGGCCCAATCCTGCTTTTCCAAACAGAAAAAAAACCTAGCTAACACTCAGCAGAAGAAAATGGATCCATACTCCTTATAAGAAGACTGTGGGAAGCTCATGGATAATCTCTGTTGTGAGTGCACTAAGATCCTGGAATATCAGTAGAAAACTGCTCCTCCAGTAACTTGTGCTGATTGTTCTGGCAGCATGATGCTCTTGGTGGGTGATTAGGCTGCCATCAGTATGGGACCATGGGTGCTGCTGTATACCCTCTCTAAAGAAGAGAAATAAGGATACAGTAACAGGGACAAACATTTATTGCAGCCTTCCAAATGGCTTTTTGTAAGAAAATTCACAGATTTTCCAGGAATAGGCATTCACAGCACACAGTGGGAACCCCCTCCACTCACTGAGACTGTGACTTTCAGTGTGTGTGGTGTGCCTGCTTCTCTGTGCAGCACATGCCATGGCAGCTCAGGTTCTGAGATCCATTAAAATATCTTTTCCTAGCTCTGATGGCCCTCCCTATGGGGGAAAAAAAAAGAAAAGCATTTTAAGATTCCCTTCTGCTAGAGTGTGAAGGGTAAAAAATATGAAGAAAATTTATAGAGATGTGAGTGGGAAGCTGTTCATTAGTGTACATAGGCAGGGCTTAGAGGGAAGAGGAGAGATAGGACTAGCTGAAGATAGCATGCCTATCTACCATTTACCCCCTGTGAAAGTATCTGAACCACTTCTGGGACATATGTGAGCAATGGGTGTGGGCTGCATGGTGACAAGAGAGGAGGAGATGTGTTGAGTGATGAGCAGGTCGTACTTTGGGATTTCAACAGACACAGCAAAATGCAACATGAGTTACCGTTACTCCTAGAAGTAGTGTGCTCCCCTTTGGGCTTTCACGCATTATGGGGACAGCAAATACGTCCAGCGGGTGGAAAGAGAGAAGAGAGCATCCTGGCAACAGGACACACGTGGGAAGCAGAGCTGAGGAGAAACTACAGGAAGACATCCTTTTCTTCCTGGCTGAAGTGTTGCCAGCCTCTGCAACTCTTCCTCTGGCAGGGAACTATGAGGATGATTTAACTTCTCCCCACGCTGCGCCTTGCTGCTTGTGCAATACGGTGGGGCTCTTCCCAGGCATCTCAGTGAGCAGAAAGAAATGCTGCCACAGGCAGCATTTCATACTTCAGGAGTACAAAATAGGAGCTAAGAGCAAGGGGGCAATGACTAATGATGACTGTATTAGCATTTCTATGGCCTCTTTAGAAGGCTCTGTAATTGCTACACTAACTGTAATGAATCAGTCCTCATGACATCCCCATGTTCATGAGGCGAGTGTTACTACCCCTTTTTACCCAGTCCTGGAGGCACACTGATGCCTGCAGCTGGGAAGAGGCCAGGCAGGGAGCAGCAGTGGTGGGGCACACAGCACTCCTTCCTTGGCACCTGCTCCTGAGGCCACAGCCTACCTGACATGGAGCCACAGCAGGTAGGTGTGGGGGCCAGACCCTCCCACCACCCTGCTCCCCTCTGGTAGAAAACAGGCCGCCAAACCCAAGAGTTTTGCAATTCCAGTCCTTCATTTTAAGTGCTTGACTGATCCTCCCTTTCCCTACGGGAACAACGCAAGCCAGGTGCTAATTTCAGGTGCAGCCCTCGCACTCCTTTTAGACCTGAGAAACAGTGAGCAGCCAAATCATACCTCATAGTGCTCCTGAACCATAATTAACCTTAGTGTATCATTTTATGGAAGAGAAAGCTGTTAAATGTGTCTGAATTCAAAAGAACTTGGAAGAACAGTGGCAAGATAATGTTTTGAACAAGCAGTTTGATTAATCGATGGCAGAGGTTATCATCCCATTGTGTTGGGTAGGAGGCTGACATTTAAAATTTCATAAGTACTATTTCAGGGGGGAGAAAAAAACCTCCATAGCTCAAATTTTAATGCTACATTTGAGACTTGTAAACAACCCGCTGTAGAATCCAGTTCCCGGGATCCAGATCCCACTTGCATAGTATTCCTAAGGCCTCTCAGAGAAATAATTGACAATCATTTTTCATTGCCTTTTTCCTACTGAATGTCACATCTTAGGGAAAAGACTCAGTGTTGACTCTCAGCACAGTGCACACCTCCCAACAGTGCGAGATGCCCTCCCAATGAGGGCCTGTACTGGGGGCAACGGGTAGTCCAGGAAGCAGGGCAGGGGATTTGCATTCATCTCAGACCTAACCTGGATCAGATTTAACCTTCTCATTCTGGCTGGCTTCAGTGCTGCCCATGATAGAAACACTGAGGGAGTAATTGCAAAATATAAGATATTAAAATAAAAATGAGTATTCAACTCTGAAGAAAGCTTTTATCTTTTTTTTTTTTTTTTTTTCTACAATAAAGACTAATTTTACTTTTCCTCTTTAGAAATATGAATATTCTATTTATGAGAAGGGATTAGATTTTTTTTTAATATTGAGAATTGAAAATATTGTCAAACAGGCTTGAAAATAAGCATTAAGAAGTTCTAAAATCAGTGTTATAAATATTACTTTACATGTCAGTTTCATGTCACCCTTTAAAAAAATATTCCTTAAAAATAAAGACTCTTCCTCTATGTATTTTTTTCCTGTTGTCTATTACGTACACCACTTAAGGGAGGTACATAAAATAAAACATACAATCTGAAAACATATTCAAAAGATGAAGAATCTCTGCAACATCAAACTACGGCGCTGCTTTTAAAGATACAGCTGTTTAGGTGCTTCTTTGCTTGAATGAACTTCAAATGGATTATTTTATTATTCTTTGGGCTGTTGCCCTGAAGGCAACTAGTTACATTAAATAACAAGCTACCATTATGTGGACATGCTGTTTCTAAGAACAGGAGAAGGAAATAAATTCATAACATGCAATTTCAATAGAAAACGGGCTTGTCAATCTTCTGCCTGAGGCAAAACACACAGTCATCACAGAGACATAATGAATCTGACCAGCTTCTCTGGAGAAGGGGCAATCAGAGATGATAGGACAAAGCCTCCTTGGCATTCATCCATGTTTGCACAGGGATTAGTGTGCAAGGGCTGCCTGATTTACGGGTACCTTGGCTACCAGGCTGGGGTCATTGGCCATTGCAGCAACTTCTGCCCAGAGAACTGAAGCAGGGAGCAAAACCGGTTGTTCAGCTGTTGTAGTTTGGGCTCAGCCTGTCACAAAGCACCAAGGGGCCACTCACTCACTCCTCCCCACACTGTAGGACAAGGAGAAAATATAATTAAAACCTAATGGGTAGAGACAAGGACAGGGAGGATTGTCTCACTGGGTATGGTCAGAGGCAAAATAGACTTGGGGAAAAAATACATTTAATTTGTTACCAATCAAATCAGATCAGTACAAAGAGAAATAAATTTGGATCTGAACACACCTCCTCCCACCCCTCCCTTCTTCCCAGGCCTGAATTACTTTGCTCTTGATTTCTTTACCTTCTCCCCTCCAGCAGTGGTGCAGGGGACAGGGAATGGGGTTTATGGTCAGTTTGTCACATGTTATCTCTGCTGCTTCTTCCTCCTCAGAGGAAGGACTCCTCACACTCTTCCCCTGCTCTAGTATATGGTCCCTCCAACAGGAGACAGTCCTTCATGAACTACTCCAACATGAGTCCCTCCCATGAGGTGCAGTCCTTCAGGAACAGACTGCTCCAGCATGGGCTGTCCACAGAGTCATGGCCTTCTTTGGGCTCAGTGTCCTTGGCTCGTGGTCTGGCTTTGGTGCTGGGTGAGCTTCCAGGAGCTTCTTCCAGGAGCCACCCCTGGGGTCCTTCCCATGCTACCAATGCCCCACTACTACACAGACCCAGCACACCAGAGAATGACTCCAAAGAGAGCCTAAAGTGTGACTGAGTGCAACTAGCCACCAGGTATATGGTGGCAGCAATGGAGCACGGAATTGAAGAAAGGGACTGCCATTTTCCAACACAAGCTTCATGACCCCCAGGTGAGAAGATGCAAAGAGAAGGATCCAGAAGTGCTAGCAACAGACAAGCTCTAGTTGGGACTAGAAATCGTGGGGTAAAACAATCGTGAAAGACTCACAAGGATGATGTTAGTAACAGGGCCTCACCCTCAGCACGTTTGCTGATGACTCCAAGCTGTGTGGTGTGACATGCTGGAGGGGAAGGGGGGCCATCCAGAGGGACAGGCCTGAGAGGTGGGCCCATGCCATCTACATGAAGTTCAATATGGTCAAGTGCAAGGTCCTGCACCTGGGCTGGGGCTATCCCAAGCACAAATACATGCAGAGAATGTACTGAGAGCACCCTTGAGGAGATACACTTGGGGATGTTGACTAATGGGAAGCTCAACATGAGCCAGCAATTTGCACTTGCAGCCCACAAAGCCAACCATATCCTGGGCTGCATCAAAAGAAGTGTGGCCAGCAGGTCAAGGGAGGTGATTCTGCCCCTTTACTCGGCTCTCGTGAGGCCCCATTCGGAGCACTGTGTCCAATTCTGGAGCCCTCAACATAAGAAGTACGTGGAGTTCTTGGACTGAGTCCAGAGGAGGACCATGAACATGATCAGAGGGCTGGAGCGCCTCTCCTACGAGGACAGTCTGAGAGAGCTGGGGTTCTTCATCCTGGAGAAGAGGAGGCTCCAGGGAGACGTTATAGTGGTCTTCCAGTACCTGCAGGTGCTACAGAAAAGCTGGGGAGGGACTTTTTTACAAGGACATGTACTGATAGGACAAGGGGTAATGGATCAAAACTGGTAAAGGATAGATTTAGGTTAGACATTAAGAAAAAATTCCTTAATGTGAGGGTACATAAGAAGTACGTGGAGTTCTTGGACTGAGTCCAGAGGAGGACCATGAACATGATCAGAGGGCTGGAGCGCCTCTCCTACGAGGACAGTCTGAGAGAGCTGGGGTTCTTCATCCTGGAGAAGAGGAGGCTCCAGGGAGACGTTATAGTGGTCTTCCAGTACCTGCAGGTGCTACAGAAAAGCTGGGGAGGGACTTTTTTACAAGGACATGTACTGATAGGACAAGGGGTAATGGATCAAAACTGGTAAAGGATAGATTTAGGTTAGACATTAAGAAAAAATTCCTTAATGTGAGGGTAGTAAGACACTGGAACAGGTTGCCCAAAGAGGTTGTGGATTCCCCCTCCCTGGAAGTGTTCAAGGCCAGGCTGAATGGGGCTGTGAGCAACCTGATCTGGTGGGAGATGTTCTTTAAGGTCCCTTCCAACCCAAACCATTCTGTGATTCTATGATCCTAGGACTAGAGAAAAAGGTTAATAATTAAAGCACCATGGATGAAAATCTTAGCAGGAGAGTCTGTTAGCATCAGGGCTACAATAAATGAAAGCAGCAGAGAATGCTACACACTCCTTATTTTCAAAGGTGTGAAATTCATTAAAAAATTTAAAAGTAGATGTGGAAATACACAAATAGCCAATAGTCAGAAGGTGACTCTGTCGATGTGCAAAGGGACACTGTGCAAAAGGCTCTAGATGTGGTATTCCTCATGCAAATCTTGCCTCTATTAATTGAGAAAGGATGCTTATTAAGAACAGAGGATTATTACTGGGTATATTAAGGAATCACTTAAAAAATATAAAAGGGACAACAGAAATAGTGACATAGTAGATGAGGATTGGGTTAGGGATCAGCTGAGCAATCTGGACATCCATAAATCGATGGGTCTGGATGGAATTCATCCAAGGGTGCTGAGGGAGCTGGCGGAGGTCATTGCTAGGCCACTCTCCATCGTCTTCGGTAAGTCATGGGTAACAGGAGAGGTGTCTGAGGACTGGAGGACAGCAAATGTCACACCAGTCTACAAGAAGGAAGACCTGGGTAACTATAGACCGGTCAGCCTCACCTCCATCCCTGGAAAGGTGATGGAACAACTTGTTCTTGTCACTATCTCTAGGCATATCAAGGACATGAGGGTCATCAAGAGCAGTCAACATGGTGACTAGTGGAGTCCCTCAGGGGTCTGTACTGGGACAAGTGTTGTTCAACATCTTCATCAACGACCTGGATGAGGGTATAGAATGTTCCCTCAGTGGTAGACAGGAGGATGACCATGAGCCAGCAATGTGCCCTTGTGGCCAAGAAGGCCAATGGCATCCTGGGGTGCATTAGAAAGGGTGTGGTTAGTAGGTCAAGAGAGGTTCTCCTCCCCCTCTATTCTGCATTGGTGAGGCCACATCTGGAGTATTGTGTCCAGTTCTGGGCCCCTCAGTTCAAGAAGGACAGGGAACTGCTTGAAAGAGTCCAGCGCAGAGCTACAAAGATGATGAAGGGAGTGGAACATCTCCCTTATGAGGAAAGGCTGAGGGAGCTGGGTCTCTTTAGCTTGGAGAAAAGGAGACTGAGGGGTGACCTCATCAATGTTTACAAATATGTAAGGGGTGAGTGTCAGGGATGGCGTTAGGCTTTTCTCAGTGATGACCAGTGATAGGACAAGGGGTAATGGGTGCAAATTGGAGCAGAGGAGGTTCAAGGTGAATATCCAGAAAATTTTTTTTACTGTGAGAGTGACAGAGCACTGGAACAGGCTGCCCAGGGAGGTTGTGGAGTCTCCTTCCCTGGAGACATTCAAAACCCACCTGGATGAGTTCCTGTGTGATGTACTGTAGGTGGCCCTGCTCTGTCAGGGGGGGTTGGACTAGATGATCTTTCGAGGTCCCTTCCAACCCCTAAGGTTCTGTGATTCTATGATTCTATGATAGTGCTGACATTCATCCCAGCCACTGTCAGTCTAACATCTGATACATATATAGGACATCATCCACTTCCTCTCAATTTAAATTCGTTCATCACAGGTAAACAACAATTACTTTTTGCCCCAAATCAATTGATCTCTATGTAGGAAAGCAACAGAGAGTTACTGCTCTGCCAGAAATGACATTCTACCCAACAGTAAATGAGTGAACAACTGCAGTGGCACAGCCTGACTCACCAACATTTCAAACAATTCTGAGCAACAAATCTCTGCCAAAGCCTGGTTGTCTCACAGCTTTTACAGCCACATGACTGTGATGAGTCCAACAGACCCAGCACCAGCCTGAAATCCATGGCTAGACATTTTGATTGGACTCTATTGACTAGACAGTGCCAACGTTTCAGACTTTTTTGACTGCAAATTCATGAGGATGTGGTTAAGAGACACGTTGACTACCTCTCACCAGAATAACAAAAAAAGACCTTTTCAAAGACAGAAATTGCATCTGTCCCCCAAAATCCCAGCTTTTATAAATACAATTTTTATCATTGCTATGAAAATAAACATTATGAGATGAAGTCGTGACTCAGTCAATGTTGTCATTGACATAATTTCAACCAGAGAGCTTGTAAGTATTCTTCATTATGTATGTATCCTTGGGTTTGAGATTTATGCAAAGTTCAGAAGCAAATTATTTCTATAAATGTGATAAACCTAAATGGATGGTTTATGTTTTGTAAAACAAAGAGTAAAAGTAATAAATGAAGCAAGAACTTTGTATTATTTTGCATTCTAGTACATTTTTCAGTTTTTGTTATGCAAACAGTATGAAATATTTATTATTACAAGACAGAGTTTTAATAAACAACTATATTATGCCTATTTTTGTGTGATAAAGTAATAAATAATAACTGTGGACGTTTTTAGGACTAACCCAAGGAGAGCTACCTTCCTAAATAAGTTTTTCAAGGTTTCCTTTCATATGTAGAATAATGGAAGGCTTACCACACATTTGCAATAGTAATTGTCAGATATAAAGCAAGAGAGATTTATATACTAGTCCTGAAAGCTCCTGAGCCTGCCTTCAGTATGGTACATCACTGTCACAGTGCAGAGTTGCACAGATACGACCCAAGCATGGCTGCCACTCTTACATCACTTAAATAATGGGAAGGATTTGGGTGCTCTGGATGTGGCTGCTGGTATTTGGGGATGACAAAACCAGTTAGTGCTTTCTGCTTTCTCTGGGCTTGCTGCAGGCAAAACTGCTGGGTGCCTGGGGTGCAGGCTGGTCAGGTAGCAAATTCCTTCTGGGGGGGAATGGGAAATTGCTGTGCAACTCAGCTACAGATGCAATCACAAAAACTTCTCACAGGAACTCAATACCTGCTGCAAAGGTGCTTTCAAGAGTATTTTTTTCACACCAGCAAGTAAACAAACCGTGATCCTACAATGGTTCTCTATCCTTGTGACGTACAATGAATAGGAAAGCAGGCACAATGTAAGTAAGTCTTTAAGGTTTTTCCCTAATTTCTCTCCCGAAAAGATTCATAACTTCATTAGGAAGAGAGCAGACTTTTAAAAGCCAAGTCTCTTCAGATGTACTTTTATTCATGTGTGTCACCCAGGGTATTTGATGCAGACCTACTTTAGCACCTCGGCTCCCAGAAGCCACACACTTTCTTTGCTTCCTCCTGCCCCTAACCTCCCCATGCTGCATCCAAGCCAGCAAAGAACTACTAAAAGAAGTTGAAAGTTACTCCATCTTAGCAGTAATATAAACACAAGAAAACACAAGTAACAAATTACTGGGGATCAACACGACTTAGATATTAATAGTATCTTTTATTTGTAAGGGAGGAACCATCACTCACTTTCATGTCTCTCTCTCTCACCCTAACACAAGGCAAATAAACAGAAGATCCCAAAGCTCGTCTCCAGAAACGCTGTTTGCCTTGTAATTTCACATTAAAAGTAAAGCAAAACACACTATTTTAACTTTTTCCATTTTTAATCTAAAAGGGCTCCAGCATTCTATGGTGAAAGAATATTGCACTTCTGGATGAACAGGACAGAAAAATTATTATGAATAATTAAATTAATTATTGTGCCTGTTTGCTTGTGTTGTTGTTTTGGACATTAAGGACTCCAGTCTGGAGTTTGTACAAACATACGTCTCTTCTTACGCCTGTGAATTTTCTGCATGGCAGATTTAATACATCAGCTGAGCTCCCCTTAGCAAACTAAACCAGACAGTACAAGATTACATACCGAGAGTCTAGCATGGTATGGCTGGCAACAGGCAGAACATGATTTCAAAACACTAGAAATAAAATAGTATTTAAAATACATGAAAGAATTGTGCAGAACTGCCACTACTTTGGCTGGGCTATCTATTGAACATTATTATTATTACTATTTATTATTTTTTTTACTATTATTTTTACTGTTATTATTACTATTTAACAGCAGACCTTTAGGAATAACTTGGTCCTAATGAGAATTTTTTTTTTATATTTTAAAAATAAGTTAAGAACAATAATAAAGAACAATGATAGTGGGTATATTTAGCAGCCTGAGAAAGACAGACAGAGAATCATAAAATATTGGTCTGCAGGGGTCTTCATGAGGTCATTTTGTCCCTCCTACCCTAAGGCAGGATCAGTGATATCTAAATTTGTCCTGACAGATATTTTCTACCCTTTTCTTGAAAATGTCCACTGAAGTGATTTCTCTTGGCAATCCAATCCCATGCTTAACTCTCATTATCATTAGGAAAATCTTCTTAACACGTAGCTTTTGTGTGCCCTTGCAGTCTAAAGCAGTGTTTTTTCTTCTGTCCCCACTGGATTTTATTAACTTCTTTTCTGAGGCAGCTTTTTAAGGAGGTGGGCAGAAGTAAGGCTAAAAATAAACAAGGCCAGTTCTGCACACCAGCATGAGGTTGGCTGTGTAAAAATTATACTCTGAAGGAGATGGCTGAAAAACAGTCTTTGGTTTAGTGACTAGAATTGTGTTTCCTAAAACGCAAGAAGAAGTGTCTAGAAGTGTCCATTTGACCCATGAAGTACATCGATAGACTGGTTTTTAAAACAAACTGGATGGACTGGAATTCACCAAAGTAATTTGCTCTAAAATGAATACATGTTTACAGGATTTAAATGACAGAAGATAAGAAGTTGGGAGTTCTTGCTTTCATCTGCAGTTATATCTAACATAAAGCTAAATCTTGTACAAAACTGAGCCAAATGACTAGATATAGAGGAAGGATTTTAACTTCTACAAGTAAGGCAATCATTTACATGAGGCTGCAGCTTTTCTTTAACAAATTATTGACTTCCAAAATTCTGCTCCAGTAACTGCTGAAAGATCATACACTGACAAGCAAAGTTAAAGGCTATTTTTATTATTATTTTTTTTCCCCTGCTGATTCTTATGTAAGTTAATTCTAACTCTTTCATTGTCTTGAATTTCAGCAAGTAAAGGTAAAAGTACGAGTGAGGCAGCAACTGTAGTATAGGTCAGAGATTACAACAAAATCCTGACTTCTCATCTTAGAGAAACAAGAAATAACATTTTTATATAAATGTGACAATACTGATGTAGCAGGACATATAGAGTTAGGTTAAATTTTACAATGGGATAAGGAATGTCTGCTAGCAGTGAGACTGTAATAAGGCATCTCAACTTCATTGCAAGAGAAACTGGTGAGGATTATCACACAAGTAGAGAGAAGGAGTGCTCATCCTACCCACGTGAAACACAGTGAACTGTGGGAATGTTCTGTCTCCACAGAGGACTGTACAGTGAGATGAGTCATTTTGTTTCTGTGGTGGAAAGGCATACATACCTTTGTGTGAGGGGTTAAAAAGCCCCAAAGGGTCTAGGACAACTCTCTGCTGCCAACTCTCTGCCAGGACATCTTTGCACTGGGACATCTCCATGCAGGGACAATTCCTCATTGGGACAACTTTCTGTATATAGGCAGATGACACAGGCTGTGCCAGTGTCCTGGTGTAGAGATGTCTGGGTGTTGATATATCCCAGTGCAGAGATGCCCCAACACAGAGATGTCCTGGCATAGAGCACATCCCTGGCACGTCCCAGTGCAGAGATGTCCCAGTGAAGAGTTAGCAGTGAAGAGTTGTCCATTCCTGAGCCCCAGAAGGAAGCTGCCACAGCCCTCCAGCTCTCTCATGTACCCATCAGTGATATTAAGCATCAGCTGACCAAGCATGCTTTGTATAGCCATCAGTGAAAAGCTGCAACTGTTCATTAAAAGCTCCAAGCTCTAAGTGCCTTCAATAAATCAATATCCTCTGCTCCTTAAATAAAACAGATGTCAGCTGCCATAGGGAAAGTGTCAGCTCCAGAGGTATGTCCACCCATTACCACAAAATAAATATTTTTTTTTTATTGCCTTGTCTTTAAAATTTTCTTCTGGTTTAAATTCTGACCAACAGCTTCTCCCTAGCTTTCAGAGAGGAGAGAAGGGATTGCAGTAATATGAATAAAAAGCAAACTAGCATACAATGTATCAGTGACTGCAGGCTGGGGAAGTTACTACCTGATCAACAGTGGTTTCAAAATACTATTCCTTTGGCTACACGTCCAAAGCTCATGGAGGTGCTCCAGTCTCTTTCATGGGAAATCCCAAAAAAATCACCCTTCAAGCAAATAAATGAAAGACACTTCAAGGAAAAAGGAGACAATTCTTTCACTAGCTAAACGTTTAATCAAAATGAAAGAGGCTGCAACAGGAAACAATGAAACACACTGCACTGGAAACATACTGTAAAGCACTCGTAAAAGATTAATCAGACTTAGTCCTTTTGTACTAATTAGGAAAGTAATTGTTCCCTAATTGGATGTCACTTAACAAGAAGGAAAATTAACAAGCTTTCCTGCATGTGTCTAAAAATATTCACCACAAGGAAGATGAGGTATTGCATTACTCTTTATTTTCCCTCTCCCCTCCCCCTGTCTGTGATCTGGGCCAGTGAAGTTAATGCTACATTTTCATTAATTTGAGCAGAATGAGGACAAAACCTCCATTAAAAAAACAAAACAAAACAAAAAAACACACCTTTTGTTTATCTAACACCTTTTCCTAGGGAATTTTTGGGAGCATATTACAGTAATATAGAAACACCTTCAAGTAAATAGGACATCATTCCTAAGACCAAGATGATTTTCATACCTAAGGATGCTATACTGTACTGTGAAGTGCAGTGTAAGGAGATCAGCTTCAGTTTCCTTAAATGCCACAACAGCCTAGCCAGTGTGTTAGGCTACAATTATTCTTACATGCCTTGTAATTTCCCTCAGCACAGATACTTCCCAAGAGCAGCATCTTAGAAAAGCTGAGCAAGTAGGATAACCATCTCCAGAGTTTATGTTGTTCCATAATTTTCCAAGAGCTGCTTATTTCAGTTTGAGAAGACATAAAGATACCTACATAAACAAACACGTGTTGCATCACTATAGGAAAATCAAAGCTGTAATGACATCCAGCTTTGCACATGGCATTTAATTTGCTGTGTTTTTAGTGTAAAAAGCTGTTGGGCCTTTGTTTATCTTCTCATTCACATCAGTCTTAGCATCATGTTTAAAAACAGACATTATGCAATTTCACCATTAATTCACTCAGATGATGCACTTTACCTTCCCATCAGTCTATACGGATGTGCCCATGTGTGCATATCACCTTCCTCCACACAAATTACCACCAGACAAAATTATTTGGGAACGTTGTAGATTATAAAATTATTTTGATAATAATTTCCTTGACTTTTACAAGGATCAGGGAATCTTCTACCTGAAACATCTGTACTATGTAAGAATGAGTGGTTGGATTTTTTTTGCAAGTCATCCTACCAAAGCTGGTCCTGCAACTCTCTCAATATTTGATTTGTAATATAGGTTGAACTTAGCTTGAAGGCTTATCCTCCAGGAACTGACCTGATCAGCTCTCAGGTAATGAAAAGTTGGAATTCAGGATGTATACATCAGTTGTACCTCTTTCTTCTTGTTTTTGTCACTTTTATTAAGTTTGCTACCAGATTTTGCCTCTTAGTTGAGCTTGATAGTTTACTGTGATTTTATAGGTTATTAAGAAAAAATGGCAGAAAAGAGGCCAATTTTATCTTTGGATTCCCAAAACAGACAAGTATAAAGTACTTATGCTGTTTGTATTAACACATAAAAAACATAAGCCTGGGTGTACACAAATAACATGTACATATTTTAAGATATTGGAACGTCTCTGATAAACTTTAAAGATAGGAATTTGTTGGTTTATTCTAAGTATCGTTCATCTATGCAGTAAATTACAGGACTAGATGCAACTATGATGGAAATCCCACAGATTAATTATTTGCCATTGGCTGAAAAGGGGAAAAGCTTTTTGCTTGTATGCTCATATTCTCATAAGCACATATGCTCATAAGCATATTTGCTACTATGCTTATTTAAAAAACGTGTTTGTTGTTTATAGCAGTGTTTCTCCAAGTCACAGATGACTGGAAAAAACATGATGTGTGCATTAAAATACCTTGAAGATGAAGATTTGTTAAGAAAAATAAATAATTTTTGCTCTTCCTTCTCTCTTTTTTATGTGAGTTCTACACATGTATCTCCAAAGTATGAAGATCATGGAAATTGTCAATATACTGGTGACTAGAGAGTACGACTTGTCTAAGAAAAACATTTGAATGACTAAATATGAATTCAAAGTAACAATTCTACAACTGTGTATAACCCAAAAGTAATGTAAAATGTCCATAAGTGGATTACTGCTAATTATAGTAAAGTTTTAGAAAAGCAGCAATATTGAGTTAAGAAGCAGAATCTGAACCTGTATTTTAAGCAGTGAGTATGTGTGCACTAGAGAAAGCGAAAGGGCCAGAATTAAGTACAAGAACTCTGGTAACAGGGTCCACCTTTTAGACATCTTGTCCTCAATTGAGTTTTCCAGTCCCTTCCATATTCTTAATCTTTTAGGCTGGGAAAGTGCTGCCTCAAGTTATACCTTGCCCTGACCCACCAGCTACTTTGCCCATGCTCCTTCAAGAGATCCTAAGGGACAGCTGCAGATTGTTCTCTGCCTTACCCAGCTACAGAACTTCATAGAGTTTGCTGGAACTTTGTGTCTTTCAGACTTCAGTCCCTCTAGCATTAAAGTTGGCCAATGGATTCAAAAGTTACAGGGAGGTGATATGTGGACAGACAATGTAATTCCATACTTTTTTTTCCCAATGAAAACCAAGCTAAACACAACCAAGGTACATATAGATAGTGAAGGAAAATGTCCTGAATCAAGCTCAGTTGTAATAGAAATGTCAGTTATCTGTTGCCTGTATCTTCTTTAGAAGTCAGCTCACCAATCCATTTTCCATCTGCTTACAAGTGCAAGATAAACTTTTGCCACTTTTCCAGAAAGGGCAGGAATGTGTTTTTTTTATTTTTATTTTTTATTTTTTTAAAAATTATTATTATTATTATTATTATTATTATTATTATTATTATTATTATTCCCCCCCCAGCTGGATCAGTTTATAGAGACTGTGAAAGATTAAACACCCAGAGGATACTGTCAGCAAAGACACAAAGCTGCTTACTTCCTGGTAGGATAATTAGATTACAGCAGTGGAGGTGTGCATTTCAAGAGCACAGCAAGCTGTGCTTTATTCAGAATGGTACCACAGCATTTGACACATGTGTTGTAACCGCATGGAAACCATGGCATCGGAGTAATATTGTAGGAGGGAGATTATAAGGAATAGCAAGGAAAAAAAAACCCTCAGCAAAACCAGGGAAATAAATTTGTATTCTACGAAGGAGATGTGACACAGTTGTGCTGTTCAAAACTGATTCCTTGTATAAAAAGAAACATTGGTAATAATGAAAACCCCTTCTTAGAAGAGTAGGCGCATGAGCGATGGTAGCTGGGTAGGTGGGAGGAACAGCGTGGGTTGTGAGACCAATATTAGACTTAAAGTGCTCAGAGAGGAAAAGCCACACAATGAAAAATCCCTTCAAAAACAACAGTGAAAGCAAAAGGGAATGTGTTTTTCAGTTGTTTGCTCTGCCAAAGATGAAAGTGAAGCCAACTAGAGACTGCATAGAGAAAAGAGAGAAAGAGAGTAGCAGGAAGTGCAGAAGATCCCTGAGAATTACCACTGCAGAGACACTGCAGTCATACGGTGCCTTGTTCTTCACTGACAGGAAAAACATAATTAGAGGAGTTAAATACTACTCAGCTTTAAGGTGTTAAACATGTCCTGCAAGGTCAGCTAGAAAGTCCACTGGTGTCAGTAAAATGCTGCCTGCTGACTTGAGTGGCTTTTGGCTCATTTCCATAAAGCTCTTGCTTGGGTGCAAATTGAACTCAAGTCAACAGTAAGCCCGGGAAAGAACTTGTTATCACATATTACACTATTGCTTGATGACCTATATTCAGAGCGATAGGGGCCCTAATTTAGTCTCTGGCTGACATGCCAGTAAAACTCTATCACAGCTCTCAGGGTAATCAGGGTAGCCATGGGATGAACAAGCAATGTCATGGACAAGGTTGAATCACGCTACTAAGAAAGTATGAAGAAATCTGCAAAGACGACCTAGCTGAACAGAATACTTCAATTCCCAGAGCAAGTACCTGGCTAGTTCTTACAAAAAAAAGCCTTTAAATTATCATGTTCAGCAGAAAGGAATAAAAGCAATACATAATTATGTTTTATACAATTTGTATCTGAAGTGGAAAGGTTTCTCGGTAAGAGGTATTTCTATAAGTATCAGCATAGATTAATAGAAATAATTCTACTTCATCCCAATTTATGCTAAAAAGTCATTGAAAAAGAAAAGTTATTTTATATTTTGTCTTCTTCTTTTTTTTTTTCTAACATTCACCATTTTCTACCCTGTGCTTTACATCCTACTTTTGCATAGCTCCTAAATTTACATGAATTTTACAGAAAGCAGCTAAAAATGAAGCACATTCCTAAAAGCCTTCTTTAATAGGAAGGGATTAAAAAACATATATGAAATGAATTATTCCAACAGGCACTTTGCTGAATTACAATTACTTCAAAACTAAGTCCTAAAGTTTCTGCTGCCTAGCTCCTCAGATCTAACACCTTCTGTGGGTGAACAGTGACATGGAGGACTTGCTACTTTTAATTAAGTCCAGATTCTTTTGCAAATCTCGTACCTACAGAGAACAGAAATGACCTGAGAGCAAATACAGTAACTGTGATGCCTTGTACTTCACATATATATTCTGGAACTATGGAACATATGTTTCTGAGGTCTCAACAACAGTAAGATCTGTGCCTGATAGTGTGTCCATGCACAAAGCCACAAAGCCTGGCTTTGTGGAATTTGTGGTGGTATGTAATGTTTGTGTTCACCTTGCAGAGGCTGCAATAGCTGATCTCAGAGGAGGAGTTTTGGCTCAGGAAAGGATGTGGTAAAGTCTTCTGGATGATGAGAGGAATCACTGGATCCCTTGAGCAAGTGCCAGCTAGCTTATGAAAATCCCTGCAGAAAATGAGACTGCTTTCTCCTTTGAATGCTAACGGAAAGAGGGCAGAAGCAACCCCTGCTTCTCCTGAGACAAACTCAGGCAGGCTGCTATGAGGAGCAGAAATAAGCATGGTTTTGTCTACTGGTCTGTTCATCACTGATGTCAAGAGCATGACATTCTTAACAAAGATCAAATGCTTTTCTCTAAAATCTATTTCCCTGATTTTTTTCCCTCTTGGAAAAAAATGGGGAAGAGGAGGACAAGGAAGGAGAGGAAATTAATGAGAGACATGCAGAAGGAGTCTTTCGTCATTAATGACGGGTACTAGAGGAGATACAGCTCTTCTTTTCCCCCATTTTAAAGCTACAGCCTTAGGCAAGTTATACTAAAATTAGATTATTTTGGTTCAGTGAAATATGATTCATTATTATAGTGATTAATTTTGCAGAAGACAGACAGAAGCAATTGTTGATTTAAATCCACACAATTTTTTTTAATGGATATAATTTATTATCTTGCTTTAGGGGAATCTCTCAATTTTAGAATTATTTAAAATAAAACACTAATACAAAAACTATCCATTTGTGCAATATTAATGAGAATTAGAGTGATTTTTTTAAAGACTCAGACAAAATAAAAACACAAAAAAATCCATAAATTCGTTATTACTCTTGACTAAAACTTTCATAAACAATTAAAATAATTTCGGTTTTGGTTATCTTTCTCCACAAAGCACAATGCAATTCTGAGCGAAGTAAAAAGTAGAAACCATGGATTTGTCTATTTTGAGGCAGTCATTGCTCTTTTTAATTAAATGTCAGATGTTCTCTGATGAGTTGCAAAGACTAGCTTAGGGCTAATTTAACACACTGAGTATGTATAAATATGCAACTATGCAAAGCTTTTGCAGGCCAAAGCTATAATTCAGTGAAGTATTTAAAGAGGAGATCTATCATATATACCTGTATACCCACTTAACACTAACAGGTTGAAATACCTTGTGAGTTCAAAGCACAGATAGTAGGGTCCCTTTTCAGAATATCATAGAAATACATTGCAAAGCAACTCTTGTTCAGAAAAAAACCCCAACCAAAAATAAGCTTGACCAAACACAGTTGTTTACATATTCTCCTTAGCTGGTACTTAGACATAAAGAGTAGAAACAAACAGGAACAGAAACTGAATGTCTTAACAGAGCACTCTATATGATGTAGTAAAACATGGGCTTACTTGAGGGTGGTGAGCTCTGTAAGGGATGGTTGGGTGGCCTTGAGATAGCTCTCTCTCCTTGCAGCAATCTTTGGAGATGGCTTTGGACTTGTGTCTGAGTCTCCACTGTCATCATCCCCCATGGCTTTGATGTAACTGCCACTACGCATCCGTCGGCAGGGAATCTCGTCATCTTTCCCTCGTGGAGTGAATCCAGTCCATTCATCTTGAGGAACCTTAAGTGATGAACAAAATTATTTTCTTAGCACACTCTTCCCTGATGTAACTGCACAGCAAGATTTGACTGTGCTACGCCAAACCACAGCCATAACAAAAACTCCCATAGCCAAAGATCCACCTCAGTCCCATTTGACCCTGGGTTGCTGTTAGCATTGGAGGCCCACTTCTTCTCCTACATGGTCACAAGCACCTCTGGAGTTGTTTGCATTCTCCACTACTTATTTGGGAAGTTTCTAGCAAACATGCTAACTAGTTACGTCAGCATGCCCTATTACGTCTAATACTGGGTTGGATAAATCTGTTTTGGGTTTGTTTTTTTGGTGGTTTTAATTCGAAGTATTTAAAAAACCAGATCACGGTATTTTTGGTTCAGCTCAACATGTTGAACACTGTTGGAGAGGCACAAAAGATGAATTTCTGTATCACAATCTTCAGACACAGTGTGCATAGGTACACTCACCAGGATCATTTTAGTTCAAGATACATTTCAAATTAGTGGAGCTATGTATTAATGATCACAAAAGTAGGGTTGCAATTGTGAAATTATACTTTTGTTGCTTCTATAGCATATTTAGAGCAACTGGGCACCTGTCAACTTGCAGGGATCCTCCTTTTGAATTATGTTAGTCTGAGTGTCTGAGTCATATGACTCTTTACTCCCTTTTTTTTCTTATTGATGTGCACTATTTCTCTTCATCAGAAGTAAGTTCACTGGAAATCTGAAACACTGGGAATGTGCATTCATAAGATTTTGGGACTTAGCAGAGGACAGCTCAAGAGCACAGCGCCCTTGCCCATTCCTTCTCTCACTTCCTCTGCTCTTGGGACTTGTGATCGTAGTAAACCGACACCCTTCTCTTCCCCGTAACAGTGAAAACAACATGCAGTGAAGGAGGATCCTTGAAGGGGTTGTCCCAAAGTTGCTTTGCAGAAAACCCATTTTTATAGTAAAGGTTAAGCTGGAAGAGGGCTTTTTAGTTAAAATATTTTATGTTAGATTTAAATAAAAGAAGTTATGAATGTTTAGTTTGCTACTTTTCTGACTATTCTTAGTGAATCAATTCTACAAAGCAAGTTATAGCTACAAAGCTTTGAAGCTCTTACAAGTAATATTAAAAAAGGAGTCTTAAATCTGAGGTGCTAAAATTTGTCCTGCAGCTCATGAATACTACTATCTATCAGGATAAACACCAAGTATCACTTTTCTATGGAAAGTTTGTTCTTTAACAAGAAATTTAAGTTCTGCCGAGTGTCTTGTGCATCCATTGCTTCCCAAACTGCAGGCACAGTATTTACATGCCAGCTTGTTTAGACAACCAAAACTGAAACACTGTACTGTTTGCTAACAGCTTAGCTTTTGATTCCCACTACAAACATAAGCTTAAGTCCAGAGGCTGTAAGGCCTTTCAGATGTTACTCTCAACGTAGGTAATATTTTTTTATGGCATTTTATCAATCTATATAAACTGTTATAAAAACTACAATCCAAAAATCACTGTGCTATGCAAGGGAGAAAAGCATTCATGGGATTATTACTAATTATAATTAATTAACCAAGCTATTAATAACCCCTGCTATTGCTTTTTTTTCTGCTGATTTCAAACCCCAGACCTTGCCCACTTTCTTCCTTCACTGACTTTTCTTTTCCTGCTACTGATGGTGAGGCAGCATCATCTCAAATACTGTGTTCAGTTTTGTGCCCCTCAGTACAACAAGGACAGTGAGGTGCTGGAGTGCGTGAAGAAGGGCAAAGAAGATAGTGAAGTCTGGAGAACAAGTCTTACAAGGAGTGTCTGAGGGAATGGGGCTTGTTTATCCTGGAGAAAAGGAGGCTGAGGGGAGACAGTCCTCATACAGAACCCATAATTCAGGCAAGCTGAACACTTGCAGTTTTATTAAATAATAGACATGCTGTTAAATTTAATATTGTAGTTTATAGGTGTAATACAAGTGATGAGTGGTGCTGTAAGCACCATCACTCTGAAATTGTTAAATTCAATGTCATACATAAGTACAATACCTTTTATCCCAAAGCTTCTCAAAATGATTTAGATACAATTGGAAAAGTTCTGAAAGCTGGTTGCAATGAATTTACCAAAAAACTCCATCCTATTTACACACAAGCACTGTGTACTGTGATTAACTCTGAATGCTTTCTTCCAGCCCCACAGTTTGTATGATGTGACTGGGAGGAAGTTTCCAGTTTGAGCTCTCCTCACTCAGTGAGCAATCACTGGAAATCAGAATGCTACTTTTCTAGGAGCTCTTCCACCTTTTAAACACTCTAGTTGCAGAAAAGGAAGGATGATCTGTTCACATAAAGGCCAAAGGCAAAGCAGTCTCAAGGAGTGTCACAAACCCAGTGGCTGGTTTCTGTACTGGAAGTTACCTGCATGTGCTAAAGCAATGGAAATTATACTAATGCAACCCAAGTTCTGTTACCATATTATGGGTTTAAGGGTAAACCCTGTATGTGCTAAGGAGAAAAGGATGGCTATCATTAGGAAAAACATCTGGATTTAGAGAATGGCCTAAAATATCAACCCAGATATGCTTCTAATTTCAGTTAACACATTAAGGAAGTTCAAGTGTGTGTGCAAACTATCTTGCCTGCCTAGACAAAGCTGCAGTAAAAGAATGTAATGAATGATTAAAACCCTATTTTAGTTAACAGTCTGCCCAGTTTTCTTGCAGATGTTTAAGGCTGAGTGTGTGTGTGTTTTTTTTTTTTTTTTTTTTTTTTTTTTTTTTTTTTTTGTTTGTTTGTTTTTTAAGGTTTCAGAATTTCTATTATTCTATGATTTAAGAGAATATTAGGGCAAGAAATCTGTGTCTGATTCCCCTTATCTCATCTCCACAAGAGTCAGAAACCCTAATTTCAGAAGCTGGAGTAGAAGAAAATGGTAATTCATTGTCTAAATGGTAGAGAGCACTTGCAGGGTAAAGAAATGCTTTAGAAGAAGTAGATACACTGACTGTGTATTACTTGAGTAGGACAAACAACCCTTAAAGCTCAGCATTTCCTTTCATTTTACCTATTCTGTTGTTTAGAAAGTACAGGCAGAAAAAACTAATGTCAATATATTAATACTTCTGTGCCTATAGTAAAATACCTCAAGCAATACTGACTAAAAGAAGTGACCTGATTTTCAGAGTGCTTTCTTTAGTGCCTAAAGGAATGGCTGTATCAGCTCATAGCAGACAATGCAATTTACTGCCACAGTAGTGTTTCATATCATGGGAAAAAAAGGAAACCAAGAAGCCCTCTCAAAACTACAAATTTTGAAAATAAAATTTGTCATATTACTTCATGCATTCTATTCCTACAGATACGACACCAAACATTCTGTGGTATGTTTCCTTCCTTTGATCTGGAAAAATGCTGGGAATTGTGTCTATTTGAACCTCCAGCTCATTTGTTTTTCTCAGTCAGGAGGTCGGCACAAATTTTCCTGCTGGCTCTTACTTTATTTTAAGTGCCAATATTATGCCAGGTCACAAACTGCACTGCTCACAAGTGCATGTGCACAGTATCTGATGTCATAGAAGATTAATGGCATTTAGATGGACATAACTGAGTTAAAGCTGTTTTTTGCTTCTAAGAAAATCATGTTATCCAATTACCTTGGCAATACCATTTTTTTTTTTAGTATCAGAATATCAAGCAGGAACATCACTCACACGATTGTTTTCACTCTTATGAAAAAGGCGGAAGAGCTAAACCCAGATCTAACAATGAACATCATTATTTTTATTAAAATAAAGCTATTATTATTCACACGATTGAAGTAGTAGAGATCCTGGAAACATTTCAGTCTGCAAATGATCTTCAAGATCATGTACAATTGTTTCTTTACAAGTCTAAAAATCAAGAGTGCTCCTATACAAAAAGTACTGTGAAGCAGAACACAATTATTACTTGAAAATAAATAGAAAATACTCAGCAAAGGCCTCTGAGTCAGGCAACTTACTGAAACTTAAGGAGAACAGCCCTAGAAATACAATGATTGTTACAGGTATGAAAGCTAAGCCTGACTATAGTTTCTTTCTTCTGGTTAAATGGCACATATAAGATTCTTTTGTAAACAGAACAGACTATACTGATAACATCCTGCCACCAGCCGACATCTTACCTGGATTCACTCTAGATTACCTGTTCTAATCTTTAACTAAAGTTATGTTGCTTTGGAAGTGTCCACAAATGGTTATTAACCAGGCTGGACTGACTAGTCAATGTCTTTAATTCATGTTTTTAATGAAAGGAACTGGATTTTTCTAATAAACAGTCTAGTTCCCCAAATAAAGAAATTAAGCAAATAAGTGTACTTCCCCCCCCCCCCATTTGCAAACATTCATTTCAAATGCTCACACACAGTGGTATGTGAAATAAACCCAGCATGTCAGTAAAAAGGTAACAAAGCATATTTTATTCAATTGCTAAACAATAAAATTAGAATCTCTGACTGCCTTCTGTTTGCCCAAAATTGGTTTTAACTTACCTTATTGGATGAAATAACAGACAGATTATCTCTATAGCAAATAAAGTTCATTATTGATTGCTAGCTTGATTTGGGTTATTGCAGCTGAAATCATTAAAGCTTCTTCTTGTGCTTTGCCAAAGCAATGTGGATGACTATAGAAGTAAACACAAGGGCTGGAAGGAGTGGCTAACCATGCTCACAGCAGTAGTCTTGTAACTTTAGCTCTCTATTAGTATGCAAATACTTAATGAAATGAAATCACACAACTGAAAAACAATGCTTAATGACTGCTCAGTGCAGATTTTCAAACCCATGCAATTTGGTTTTCTTAGCCGTTATTATGCCTCTTCTGCATGCTGTTAAGGAAGTTTCAACTGCCATCTTCCACTTTCTAAGCCTATTCCCTGCACTCATGAATATTGAATTACTCAGACCAATAAAGATGAGTAGCATTTTCTTGTATCAATGTACATGCATTAAGAATCATTGAAGTATGCTAAAAAAATTAAAAAGGAATCCTTCAAAAGCCTGAAGAACAATATACTTTTAATAAGCGTCAAGAGTTTTCAAAATGGCAGATAGGAAGATTGCTTCTAGTTAGGACAAAGTTAATATTCTCAGTATCTGTAGCAACACTTGCTTTACTTTGTACTGTTTCAGCAATCAGATTCTACTACAAATTCATTTAGTTTAGGGGACTTATCTCTATATTTTTTTTTCAGATTTATCATTAACAGTCAAGATGAAGACCCTGCCTAAGATGACAGAACACAACTCCCTCAATCTGAAAAGCCCACATCTTGCATCAAACCTGAAGAACCAGTGTGAATAATTCCAATCTTTCTTCATATAAAATCATTTTGGAAAATCTTCTAGAACTGTATAAATCTTCGGAGAGTAAGTCAATAGACAATATTCTTGAAGTACCTCTCCAGTTTTTAGTGGTGCTTTGACCATTGGTGCTTGTCAATCTGAGTCACATCCTGTTTTATGAAGAAGAATGTGTACCTCCTACACAAAACAACCACATCTCAATTCCAGATAAATTTTCTCCTCCTGCTTTATGCATAAAACCCCAGGTAACCATGAAGAGGGCCATGTGGGTACAATGATTCCAGCCAAGGGCCTTGCAACTTTGCTACCCCCAAACGTACAGCAACCACCACAGCTATTAGCTGAAGGAAACATAACTGAAGTCATAGAGCAGACACCATGACCTCAAACCAAAATTGCTTCAGTCATACTTATGGACAATTGTCTCTCTGTGGCAGATGGCAGATGCTCATTCTCATCTTTCTCAACACCCTTGAATCTTTCTGTGCAGTTGAATATAATGAGATATGGCTCCTTGCCCAAGTAAGGATGACAGGATGACTGTTAACATGTACCAATCCTTGAAAGGACACTGTTAATGACTAGCAATGGAGAACTGTTCTTTCACTTCTAGATACCTTCTTTTGGCAAGAATCAGTCTTCTCCCATATAAGTTCAGCACCTGCATACAGTGACTAGTTGGCATCAAATGCCAGTGCTGGTAAATGAAATGTCATTTTTACTTTTCTTTCACTACACATGAACACAAGCCCACTATCAAGCAATCAGCGGGAAACTGGCTTGTGGATAGAGAACATGTAGCTGAATCTGCATCCTTAGAGGAAAAGAGATGTGGTGGGGAGAGCACTTCTAGAAACAGTCCTTATGTTGTTTCTGTTGGCTGACTGGATAATCTTGGGTGCTTTGCTGGTGTTGTGCCCTTGCAGGCAGCAGCTGTAAGTAATGCAGTTAAGCTACTGTCTCCAGCTGGCTATTAGTTCCTATCACATTTTAGTGTACAGTGCGTAGACTTCACTGAAACTTCAACAGTGCTTTCTTTTGGATTACAACAACGAAATATCTCAGTGTAAGAAGCTTTCATATGGTGCTAAGGAAATCTTCGTGGTTTCAGAACATCACAGCATGTTCTCCTCAGTGACTCCAAACTTTCACCTCAGCTCCTTTAGTAGTGTCCCACTGGATACCAAATCAAGGTCATGGTCTTCACTCTCATCTGCTGAGAAGTGAATTGCTAGATACTGGGAAATGTCAGAGATTTCCTAACAAACTGATTAGTAGACTGGGGTTATGCCAGTAAAGCAAAACTAGATACAAACTTATTTGCATAAAAGGCTCTTAGAGACAATTGAAAGACTGTCTCTGGAAGCCCTGGCCCATCAGAACTGTCACGGTGCCTTATCCAGCTGCGTGACACATTGCTTAGACTTTGATGAGACATGTACATATCTATCAGAAGTCCAGCAAAGAAAGTCTATTGCATAGGCTCAGGGTAAGAGGATGAAAGGACAAAAAATATACAATAGATTCATGTTCTTGTTGCTCAGTTCACTGGTGACAGAAGCACAGCTGTGCAACAAGCACAGCTCAAGAGCGTTTGTAAGGCTGAACAGAAACTGTGGCCAGCTGCTCCCAGCTCATACCACTCTTCTGGCACTGCAGTATTTCCCCACCCAAGATCTGTACTACAAATTCCATTCTTGAAACAAAGAAACCAATAAATGGATGTAGGTGAAATATTCCTTATTACTTTGGACTGACTGAGGAAAATATATCGCTGTTGAGTGTTTTTTTCTCCATCTACTTTGCGTGTTCCCACAATAAAAGTTAAGGATTGAAAACTATGTGCTATTAGACCGTAGTGATGTTAACAGAATGAATCAGCAGTAATTCAAGTTAATCTAGAAAACTTAAGATCGGTGTCAGTATACTGAGAAGTTACAGAATGATGATAAAAAGAGAGGAGAGAAAAATATTACCTAAGGAACATGGGCAGGCAAAACTGCAGCTAAATGTGAACTACTGACACTGCTGTAGAACAGCTCTCTTAGTACTTGTGTGGCCCCCATTACTGCACTACTCAGACACCAAAGGTCAGCCCAGGTTTTAATGAAATGAGTGAGCACAGAGAAGTTGTTAAGGGCAAGATCATGCTCACCAACTCAGCTGACAACTTCCTTTTCATTTTTTTAAGGTAAAGTAAAGAACTGCAAAGATAAGGAGGACAGCTATACTGAAATACTCTCCTACATGTTTCTCTTAGTATAGCAAAGACTTGTTGGGTGGGTCTGCAGTTGGGCTAAATAACCAATATCTATGCTCAATGGCTTTATTTGTTATTAAGATACTTTTTGTAAATAAGCTATTTGGTGCTTAAGTTATATTTTCCAAGTGATGAGAAATTCCCTAACTTTATTAATTACTCATACAATGTATTGCATAAACTGAAATAAAATAGTTTTCTGTGAATGGTATTTAAAAATATTTTTATATACTAGCACATTTTAAAATTCATGAACATTTAAGAATTTCCAAACATTTCCAAGTTGTCATTCCATTACCTGGAAGCTGGCCCAGAATACAATATATGACATTTTATTTCACAATTGTTTAATTGCTTCACTAGCTTTTCCAAGAAGTATGTTTCATATGAGCTCAATAAAAAAATCTGAAACTTATACCTCATATACTTTTAGATCTGACCAAAAAAGTGAAGGGGAAATAATAAATGCTTCATTAATTTTCAATTTATAAGTGAATAAGAGAAAAAAAGTCATGTTTTTATATATGTGTATATATATATATATATGAAGAATGGAAGATCAGTATCAATGGACATTAAAATACAACTTTTATATATATATAAAAAGGACATACTCAAAGGTTAATTTGAATATGTTAGATGCGACAGAAACACAACCATCACAAATGAGGAAAATTTAGAAATTATCTGGAAATACAGATAGACTTGCATAGGTAAGACCAGTATAAGAGATCTAACATAAATTGTTGTGTCATAATGATAAACACTTTGGAATTTAACATGCCACATTAAGAAATCTCATGACAGGTACTGGTCCTTATTAGCTCCCTCACCTAGAGTGATGCTCTCTGTTTGGCCATCTGTGGACAAAGGCAACAGAAAGAGGCTGTGATAGATCAGCACCTTCCAAAAACTGTGGAATTGCCTTGTCCTGAGACTGGAAAACAAGTCGCTTTAACTATTAATTTCTTAACACTACACATTTTATAATAATGCACGTTACAGACCATCTTTGCACAGGAAACTGGGCCCAGTACGCACCAGAGCCCTTTGCCACCAGAAAATACTTACTACACCCACAAACTTGGCTTATATTTTTTATAGTATTTTTCAAAGTCTCCTACCAAAGGACAAGCAATGCAAATGTGGAACTCAGGTGACTGCACTGTCATCCCTATCTACTGCACTTCAGCTTGCAGAATTAGAATTTCCATCCTCAGCCCAAGGTATCTGGTACAACTGACTTAATCTCATCAAATGGGATTAAAAGAAAACACATGACTGAGCCACATAAGAAAAAAAAAGAGGAATAACACTTAAAATGTCATTATTTGTATTTTCCTCCATCTCTTAATGAATGGACCAAGGACAATGGGAATAGTAATTACAGGGAACAATGAATGGCAAAACTATAATCAGAGAAAAACTCTGCAGCATCTTTGACACTCTATTAGCTTCAAAAATCATAAATTCGTAACAAACAAGAGTAGCAGACAAGAGTGTTAAAAATATCTACCAATGTATTTAGACCCTATTGCTCACAGAAAAGGCTACATTTTTTTTCTGATAATTTTGCATAGTTTTAATTTTTCCAGAGAAGCTACCAGAGAAGTAGAGGCTTTTCACTACTTTATAAATTATTCTGTCAAGGTAGAGAAACCATTTTGAAGAAGAATTTTGAGAAAACATGAACATTTCCTCCTCATTTTCCTTCAAATTAGTTCAACTCTAAGCCTGAATCAAATAAAAGCACTTCCTGAAGTAAGAAGCAGCTGGAAAAAAACCCAACACCTTATGTTTCTGCTATTCATTCTTGACAAGAGAGATAGAGAAAAGAGAAAAAAACAATTCCATTCCCGAAACAGAGGATGAGAGGAAAAGGTTTGCTTGACAGTCTTTAGATTAGTCTGGGAGATAATATATCTTTCTGAAGATGCACAGTGTTGACCCAAACCCCCCCTAGACCTCCAAGCATGGACACTGTGCCTCAGCATCCGGGCTGGAAGTGAAGCCTGCTGGGGTAAAGAAAGACTGTACAATGCAGGAGGACTCTGCTCTTGATCCAGATTCCAAAGCATGAGAAACAAACCCATCTGTAACATCTACTACTGCCAGCTCCTTCCACAGATCAGTTATGTGGAAAATATCACACTGAGTGAGATAATTGTTTGTTATTTCCATGTCTTTACACTGAGAATTCACCCAGATACTTTGTGATAAAATCCCTTACAAGCAAATGTGAAGTCAGTGTCATCTGTGATCTCTGATATACTCAGATCTATACAGATAAAGAAAATTAACCTGAATATGCTGAGTTGAAAAGAAGTCACTTCTTCATTGAATTCAGATACTATCACAAGAAGAGTTTGCATGAACAATATAGTTGCCTGTTTCAAGAATCAGAGAGTTTATGTGCTGGATCATAAACAACAGCCTAATTTACAAATGAGTTGACAAAACTGTCCACTTAACATGTCAACATAATTAACATAACAAAATTATATTATCAGAGCTGTCCAGTACTGTAATGAATTTTCAGCTTTCATCCCATTTAGTGCATTTCTACTTGTTCTAACACAGGACTCCACCTTTTGGAACAATTATGAGAAAGTCCCAGGAAAATAAGATACACAGAATACTTCTGCAGCCCAGCAAGGCAGTAATACACTGCTTCTGCTAGTATATATTTCTATTGTAGGACAGCCAAAAGACCTTAGCTAGGTTCTGCACCCCATTGTGCTGGGCACTTTGGATACACAAAAGGGAACAAAGTCCCAGCCCCAAAGGGCTTGCAGTGTAAAAAGATAAGTGATATAGTGAAGAGAAAGGCAATGGGATGCATTCAAAATAGACTGACTTTTAAATTCCTGTATCCATTTGTCATCCTTTCAAGCTGCCAAGAGAGAAGAATAATCCTGACCTGCTTCCTCAAAGCTACCCTGATCTATTTGAATATTATTTCCAATGCTAATCAAAGCATGGTTAAGATTTTCCTTTAAAAACAAAACAAAACAAAACAAAAAAAAATTCTAACCAGTTTTATTTCCCTGGCTTTTACAAACAAGTACAATCAGAACAAATGAAGCAGAATGAAATGAAAGCAAAAATAAAACTAACAGTGAGGATGGGAAACACAGTGAGAATTTAGTTATTCTAAGTAAGAGTTTAGTTATTCTAATTCTTGCCCTTGACAATTGTTGGACATATTTTCATACAGACACAGATAATGTCCTCTAATTCCACTTCAAGAATCTATTCCTGTCGGTTAAACATTATCTAAAAGTCCCTATGGAGGTGTTCATTTAAAGCTGATGCTGGCACAGTTTCTTGTTCTTTTCTAGCCATCTGGTCACCTACTGAATTTTCAGCTATTTTATCTAAACCTGAGAGTAAAATTGAAGAAGTAAACAAAAACATCAACAAAAGAAAAGTCAGGGTCCAAAGTAACCACAACAATGAAGCCTAAAGTTACAATTTCTTCTCACTCACAATATTTAGACAAAAGAGACTTAATGAAAAAACCCAACACCCTCAAAAGGTTGCAACCTGAGGCTATTTTTAACCCCCTGTCCCTCTTCAGTCCATACACACAGCTGTAAACATAAACTGATGAATCACATTGCCCCCTCTCCCTCCACCCCTCTCTCCTAACAGCTAATAGAAAATACACAGATCCATTTCTTTACATTAAAACTTAGAATCCCAGAGGCTGGCATTCAAAATGATTTTGTGTGCCATTCAATAAAACCTTTTAAGATCAATTTTTAACTGTGGACGTCTCAGTCCTACGTTTTCTCTGCATACTGACAAACAACAGAATGTGGAAGATGACTGTCTCTGTAAAGCACCCATTTAAGAAAACTCGCTACAGTTTCTATACAAATAGACAAGAGTCCCACTACATTAAAATGAAACCAAATCATCTTAGCAAACCTCTTTTTTCCTCATGGTCTTCTCTCTTCTCTGCGCAACGTTGTTCCATCTTACACACACACTTAGATGTGCCATAAGTGCTTCGTTTAAAGTGCATAAAAGCTATCCAGAGCTCTCCTAAGAATGAAACAGTTTAAATATTTTCTGATCCATGTTCCTGCCACAAACATTCACCCGCAGTGTGATAGCTCCAAGAGCAGACATCTGATTCTTGACATTTAAAGATACAATACTGGTGAAAAATAGTGACGCTGTATTAACTGCAAACAGCTTGTGAGGGAGTAGGTGATGTACTCCTAATATGTATAATCAGAACAAGCAATAATTTCAACCTTTTGATTTTTTTATTTTTGACTCAAAGCCATGAGAAAGAGGAATAGCCAGATAAACAAATCTGGACACATCACAATAACTATTTTATGAGAATTTATATTCTATGGCAAAGAGGAAAGTAGGTTGTTTTCCTGCTGGAAGAAGTACTAAAGTAACCCAAAGGTCCTCAAAAGGGTATCAAAAGCTTTCATACTAAAATAAGCAGTAAATGATGGCAAAACTTGCAATTACAGAAGTCAAATAATTTGTATCCTGGTAACATTCGGTTAAGTGACATTGTAATGCTAAGTGCAAGCACTACAACATCACATTCCCTATACCCCTACTGAGAGTGCCTTACAAATAAAAAAGGTACACAGGTCTTATTTTTCCCACATGAAAAAACTAAGCCTGTTCCAACATGAAATATTTATTTGAAATACTGAATGCTGGAAGCAATAAAAGAAAGAAAGAAAAAAAAAAGCAGATTGCAACATTACCCCTTGTTTGGTGACCTGTGACCTCTCCAGAAAGCTGAAATATCAGAGTAAACCTCCATCCCCCACAAACACCTGAGACAAGGCAGAGCACAGTTAACAGCAATCAGTTCTCTACACTGTACCTGGAGGTACTGACATGACCGTTCCTGTTGACACGTCTCTGCCTTCACCACTGTCTGGTCCATGTTAACTGATGCTTTCTGGTAAACTTCACGGGCTCTGCTCACAGTTAGTGTAGAGGACCAAGAGCTTTTCTTCATTAACTGGGAGTCCAAATTCACAGGCAGGTTTGCACAGGTAGAGCATTTGACATCATTATTGCTTCTGGATGACTTCACAGTATGTTCGCTAATAGTGTTATAGGCTTCCATAAAGTATTGGGAAGAAGAACGATCAGGGCATCTTCCCATGGTCATGACCCCACTGGGACCATGATAAATGCAAACATCATTGTCCAAGTTGTCATCTGAACTCCACCATCCTGATGCATTGGATCTGGGCTTACCTTCTGATCGCCTTTCTTTACTCTTGCTGCGCTTCCCATACCTCAACGTCTGCGACTCCTCCGGGCTCGCTTTGCTCCCGTTGACACTCCCCTTGGATGGTCCCTCCAGTGAATGGGACTTGGTAAAGAGCTTTTGGACCGAATGGACCAGATGCCGGATCCTCCCCGGGCTGTCACTGCGGTGCTCCATGGCAGTCCGCTTGTACTGCAGAGTGTGGTAGCCATCCCGATTCAGGAATGCGGTTGGTCTTGTTGGCAGTTCCATGGGGAACCAGAGCACACTCGTCCTTGAGTTCATGGTGGGAATTGTAATGCCTCCGGGGAAACGTGCTGCTGGCAATCTGGTCGCCGTAGGGCACCATGCACTCCGCCTGAAAAGAGTTCCTTTGAGTGTAGTAAGGGTGGTCTGCAGGATGAGGGTCCACCGGGTTTAACAAATATGGCTTGCGGTCCGGGTGGTGTGGCAGGCTGTCACATGCAGGGTCACAGGCAACCCCATGGTGATGACTGCGGCTGCTAGATAATCCCTTCATCGCTAATGTGAAGCAAGTCCCAAAGTCATCTAATACGTATGGCTGTGTGATGGGCAGATCTCAGAGAAAGGCCTGAAAGAACGAAATGCAACAGAAGCCATAAGATACTCAAGCTAAGAGAAAAAACAGCATGTGCACATTTAGTGTTCATAGTTTCTTATTCTAAAAACAACAAGAATAAACACTCTCTAATTCTTTTTATCGCTTCATCTTTTCCGTGTCAAACACAGCGATGGAGGATACCTAAATAACACACAAGAAAACTTACCTTGTTCCACCAGCTGGAAAACAGATACAAGAACATTATTCTAATATGAAATTCACTATTTATGAATCTACAACAAGCTAAGTATCACCACCTTAACCCAAAAACCTCAGGCCTGAAAACATTCATGGACACAGGCCTCCCAGGAAGCCTCAACAGCCCATCTGCACATTTCCAGGGGCAAATACACACATTTTAAAAGATACTGTCCATAACGGAGCACTTTATAGGTTACTCTGGGCCAAATACAAAGTCTGATGCCATTTATGGGAAACTTCTGCCTGCAATACACATCTGTTCCCTATTCAAGCACAGTTTTACTTGATCTCCATGCAGTCTGCCGAGATTGTAAGCATCTCTAGACAACACCAAAATATTATTTCTGTAAGATCTTTTCAAATTAAGAATAAAACAATACTACATTACACTAACTCTATCAAAATGAAGCCAAATTAACCATTTAATAACCTATATATTTGAGGTTGTTTTATTTACTGTTTACTCTCTCTTATTCACAGCAAAAATCTTATTCTGATAATGCATGGTGTAGCTAAATTTTCCATAACTTTTCAGAGAACTAAATATTTAAATATTCCCACCTACACCTTCTACCATTAGGGGAATTGGTATAGCCCAAAATTGCACAGTGTTATAACCGTGTAAAGGATTTCAACATTTAATATCTGGACACAGTTATTTGGCCCTGAAGTGACTTGTAATGTTATAGACTATTGATTACAAGTTGAAAATTGAAATCCTCATCACAAGTGATAAAATAACTACTCTATCTGAGGCCAGATGTTCTTGTTTCAGCTCCCACCACCAGCAAAATCTGGATGCAACTGCTACTGCAACGTCTGAGTTCCTACTGTGTAAATTACAGGGTTTCAGCTGAGCCAAAATATTCTCATGGTGCTGTCTCAGCTCCTGATGGGCAGAGGGCTCCCTCTCATACCACACACAACCGAAATGGGAGTCACTCAGCTACTTTATTCCTTTCCGTCATGGCTAATCTCATAATGCTTTTGGAAATGTCACCCCTGAGATCTTTCTTGGAGTATAGATAGACATGCATAGCAAACAGTTTTCTACTCTGTTCCTCCAGTGTTCTCTCAAATAAAGTTTTTGGTTTAACAGGTTGTAGACATTGTATCTACAAATTGGCAACAACGAAGTTTTCTAAAATAGCATGAAGCCAATGTCAGTCTGAAGAAGCAAGCTCCGCCTTTAATCAGACCATATTTCATATTTTCTTCTGAATCTGTGGTGAGCTAAAAAGGAGGCTTTTTTCAATATGCTTCAAAGCTGGTGTGGATGTCCTGCATTTCACTCCCCCTCACTGGATCCCTGCAATGCAGAAAATGTTCATTCTTGGGAGATCCTGAATTCCAAAACCAAAAGAGTTTCCATAAAACCTCAAAAGGCACTTCATATATTCCAAACAGATAAGCTCACTGGCTTACCTGAAGAGGCAAATGGCCAAAGGCACTTTTAAAAGCAGAAAATGAGTATATTCAGAGGGCTGGACCTGTAAGTTATACTGTAGTGACAATTCTTAGCATTTCTAAAGAACATTATACATCTCTACATATCTTTTAAAAACGTGATCTATTAGACACTGTAACAGAGAAATTTCCAAAGGGATGCAGCAGTAGATCCATTACTTAGATCACTGAAAATGTGACTTGACCTAGAATGTCCTGTCAAGAAGAATACCACTAAACTATATAAATATCAAATAAAAATACTGCAATCTCTGTTATGTATGAGTATCTCTCACCAGTGAAAACAAGGCTCCAGCCAGTTAATTTTTATCTAAATCCATTTATAATCACGCAAGAGTCCTCAAGATGACTGATAAATTATCTTCGGGCTAACAATAGACTAGTGTGCTATATTAGATAAAAAGAGTCAAACCTTGCCCCAAAGATATGAGGAAGATATGGAAAAGTTCAGTAAAGTGGGACATGCCCAGAGTCAGTGGATTATCTCAATTTTTCATTATCTGAATAGATATATGTCTTCATAGGAGACGTGTTTCATCCCTCTGGTCTTTTTTGTGGGCCTCCTCTGGAGTCACTCGAACAGGTCCACAGAATTATGATTATTCTGTATTCTTAATATATTGATAGAGCAGAATGGCTATAATGATGAAACACTTGATCTGATTTATAGGCTGGGACATAATAATGAGGAACATCACTGATAATAATGTGGATGTGTTAGAGTGCGTTGACAGGAAGGCAATGAAAATGATCCAAGGGCTGGAGCACCTCTCTTATGGAGACAGGCTGAGGGAGTTGGGGTTGATCAGCCTGAAGAAGAGAAGACTCCAGAGGGACCTTATAGCAAGTGACCTTCCAATACCTGAAAGGGGCCTGTAACAAGGCTGGGGAAGACCTGTTCAGTAGGGCGTGTGACAATCGGACAAGGGGTAATGGCCTTAAGCTAGAAAAGGGTAGATTAAGTTGGGCATTAGGAAAAAGTTCTTTAAGCTGAGGGTGGTGGATCACTGGAACAGGTCGCCTAGAGAGGTGGGGGAGGCCCCATCCCTGCAGACATTCAAGGTCAGGCTTGATGGGGCTCTGAGCAATCTGTTCTAGTGTGAGATGTCCTTGCTTCTTGTAGGGGGGTTGGACTAGATGACCTTTAGAGGTCCCGTCCAACCCAAGACCTTCTATGATTCTACCATGAAGACAAAAGATGAGCTAAAAGATGCAAGTACAGTTTGACAGATGAGAGCAGTAGTGTTAGCAGTTGTGTTTTGGATGCAGTGCCAATATGGATGCTGAGGAGGATGTGCAGGAAGTCTCAAAAAGTGAACAAGCTTATGAAAAGTGACATTTGTCTGTATAGAGAGAAAGGGACAGGGTTTCCATAAATTGTGGAGGAAGACTGTCTAAGTATTGCTGTATGAGCTTGGATGGCAAGTAGGATGGTGGAAACATTGAGGAGAGAAGATAACATTTAGTTCTACACTCATTTTGAGTCTGAGCTGTCAATGAATCTTCCATGAGGAAGAACTGGAGAAAAAAGCATAAAATATGTAAGATGATCAGCTCAGGAGGAATCAGATGATCAGATACAGAGAACAACAGAGAAAATATGCTTGTGAAAGCAAAAGATCATAGAGTTACAAAAAAAAGGAGGAAAAATCTTCACAAGACCAGCAGATTTAAAAAGAGGAGGGGAAAAAAGAAGTAGCAAAAAACGGAGTGATAGAAAAAAGAAATAAAAACCAAAAGGGAGCAACCAACCTGAGTAACAAAACAGAGTGATGTTAAAGGTTTAAAAAGCTGGAAGAAATTCCAGTTTGGGGTATATAACTGTTTATTCCCAACTCTAAGACAGGTGTATGCATTAGAACATTGTTGGTTTGTTTTTTTTTCTGTTGCAACAGCACTGAAAATATTTATTTCATCATGTGTCAGCTGTGTTTAAAAAAAAAAAAAAAAAGAATATTAACTACAACATAGCTTCATTTTACCTTGACTATTTCTGCTGCACTAATGGAAGTGTAACAAGTTAGAAAAAAAACACAACAACCCAAGAACGTACCATAGTGCACCTTTCAGGAAGGAAAGAGTAAGTATAATATACTCTGCACGGAAGAAAGGAGTGGTGCTTTTCTTAAAGACTAAGTGGAAAAATCTTCTGCACAGAAAACACCCCCAAAAACACCAATGCAGTTCCGAAATCATTCTCATACCTCGATCCTGCTTCAGTATGCTAATATATGTCTAGAAAAAACACCCTGCAGCCTCTGATTCCATCAGTGTTTTTTAAAACATATGCACCATTTTCTGTAATTGTGTTGGCTTAACCTATCAATCACTGTTTAGAACAATTAACAGTTGGAGACAGGGCTATCTGATCAAGCCATGAATAGCTGAGAGGAAGTCAATTAAGATTTTTATTGCATTGTTATTTTTTTGGCCAAGTTAGGAACATGTAATTACTCATGAAATAAGGCAAGATAATTGATGAACATACTGCATATTAATAAACAGTGGAAATAGTAATTCTATGGACAGCAGACCAAAACCACTTGATGGCATAGGAATAAATGAGATGTTAAATAGATACAGAATTTCAAAGATGAAAAATGCTTATTATTTTTAACATTCATGTTACGTTTACTTTTGTTTTCTCAGGGATGCCTTGGGTAAGAAGGATATGAATATATTAATCCTTGCAACTAACATAGTGTCCCTAATGCACAATAATTTGTTGGAGTAACTTAGTCGCTAGAAAAAGGCATAATTAATTCTTATGTAATTACAGTGAACAAGCATGGAAAAGAACAAAAGCTGAATGCAAAAATTGCCTGCACTTTAGCAAATTTGATTTAACTATATTGTTTACTCACATGTTCCAAATTTATTAATAAAACACTTCAAGAAACATATTATTTCCCTTAGATATATGTGAAATTCTCTTAGAAAAGATTTACTGATATGCCAGATAGTCTCATGAGACTGCAGAATTAAGTTTCTTGCATTTTTACAGGAAGGTAAGAAATGTATTCACAAAAATATGCATACATAGATATATAGAAAGTAATTAGTAAGGAGAAATTAGTAGGTGGTACAAAATGGATAATTAATAACTCAAAATTACTAATATAACAAATGTGGTTTGTGGCCACTAGCAACTTACAAACTTTCATAATTTAAAAGTATTTTATAGGATCACTATGGAGAATCAGCATTCACAATTTTCCCTTTTTTCAGTAATCTGATTATGTTGTAGCAGGTCAAGATTCAGAGCCAGGCAAACTACCATATGAAAAATATCATGCATAATGTAAATTGTAAGCTTAATAACTGCTAAGATAACGGACAGAATGGCAGTGATATCTGTATCAAGGTGTGTAGCTTAACTATAAAAACATGCAAGTAAGATATCGATGAGAAACAGACAAATATGCTCTTGCAATTTGTAGTAGCATTATAGAGAAAAAAGGCGATGTGATATTATGTGTAGTTACCCACACAGACACCCTAACAGCCAACCCTAACCCTAACACCAACAGAGACACCCTAAATAAGTCTCATCAGGAATGCAGCACCTGAAATCTAATATCCTTGTCTGTTCAGAAACCAGGGAACGAGGGATGTTGACATTTTCTTATTGTTTGTGTTTCTTCTAAAATACCATTTAGTGAGTTAGAGGATGCTTCTGAATCCTCAGCTTTCTGCCAGATTCAGAAACTAGAGGGGCTCGTACACAGGTGGAGGGCAATGTACACACATAATGTCATGTATGTACAGCTCTGCATCATGAAGGTGTTTAATCATGCACAAAAATTGAACCACACCTTTGGACCATATTGTTTCTTATGGATCAGATCACAGCAGTGCTTTTACTGAAAAGTTGTGTTACTGTTTGAACTGAAAGGACATAAATTACGCTTTTTAGCTGTACTATATGCAGTTGTGCTCCCATTTAATGCCCTGTGGAAAACAAAGAGAAGTTCTCATTTCCATATTGAACACATGAGGTTCTCAGCATTTGCTTATCTGTTTATTCACATGCTATGAGATGTTCCCAGGGAAATGTCTTTCCCTGATTTTCAGACTTTTGCAAATACATGGAAGATACATTTAGATTGATACTCAAACTTGCACATGCTCCCTATGCAGCACCTTGCTGTATCCCAAAGGTCTTGACATTTTGCAGCCATTCTGTGCATCCTTCCTGTTATTTTACATCACATTAATAAAAATCTAGACATCAATAAAAGGATACATATTCTAAAATGCATCCATCCACATATCAGAGGTGTTTAGAAGAAAATGAGGACTCAAATTATCTTCCTAATCTGTTCTGGCATGTAAAATGAAAGATACTGTGCCTCAGGTACAACTCTCATGAGAATGTCTGGCTTTTGCTTCCACATCAGCAACCCCAACAGGAAAGTGATATTTACAATATAATTTAATCTTGAATAGTGGACAAGGAGTCATAAAAAGAAATGTTTTGGCCAGTAACATAAACTCATTCCAAGTTCATGGGCAGATCAGTAAGTGGGAGTAACTAGGGAAAAATGTGATTAAACTCTACCTGATCTGTGAGGAGTCCCTGGTGAATGGTAAGCATCAAGAAAAAACAATGAGAGGCATCCCAACAACAATGCAATAAAAGCTGATGTTTTTCTTTTTTTTCTGTCTTCAGCCAACAATACTTAGTTTGCTTATCACTTATTTTATGCTTACCACTTATTTGTGGTGGCAAGTTTCACTTCTGCATTTGATGACTATTTTCGTCCATGTGCTTTTAGTGAGCAACTGTGGTGGTCAGCATGTGCCTTGAAGGTTTGGTTTTAGATTTCTTTTCTTCTTGTCTGTGGCTCAAAGCAAGTTGATTCTTCACTTCGCTAGGTTTGACACCAGAACTGTACTCACTAAAGGAACCTTACACATAATTAATCTCTGAATCATATCTAAATTCATTACAAGGTCAGCAAGAATTCTAGCAATAATATCCTGTTAGGAGTGCAACTGGCAATAGGCAGGATTGAATACAAAAATCTTGGCTCTACAAGTAGAACTACTAAACTGTGATTATTTGCTCTTCCCCTCTCCTCATTTGTAAACACAATTAACAGTTAACTCCTAAAAAAAACTGATCTGCTCCAGTGAATAATAATATACTGTGTAATTAGAGTGCTCATGCCTTTTTTGTGGTATAGGACATGGAGTCTCTCTGACTCGAAGAGGTGTGGCACATAGGTTGGAGACCCTATTGTGAATGCCACTGCAAATTCAGACTAGGAGATTATGTCTGTATAATATGCAGGCAAGATAATAAATTAAATGAAATCATTTGATAAACATCACAAAGGCAGCACGGAGGCATATTCTTCATATACAAGTTTAGATGTTGCATTAGATGTGTGCTTGCAGCCCAGAAAGTCAACTGCCTCCTGGGCTGCACCAAAAGAAGTGTGACTAGCAGGTCAAGACAGGTGATTTTCCCCCTCTACTCTGGTCTCCTGAGACCCCTCCTGGAGTACTGTGTCCAGTTCTGAAGTCCCCAACACAGAAAAGACATGGAGCTCAGAGGATTGTCATGAAGATTATCACAGGGCTAGAGCACCTCTCCTGCCATGAAAGTCTGAGAGAGTTGGGTTGTTTGGCCTGGAGAAGAGGAAGCTCTGAGGAGACCTGATAGTAGCCCTCCAGTACCTGAAGGGGGCCTACAGAAAAGCTGGGGAGGGACTTCTTATGAGGGAATCTAGTGAGAGGACAAGGGGTAATGGTTTTATGCGGAAAGAGGGAAGATTTAGATCAGATATTAGGAAGAAATTCTTTACTGTGAGGGTGGTGAGACACTGGAACAGGTTGCCCAGGGAGGCTGTGGATGCCCCATCCCTGCAAGTGTTCAAGGCCAGGTTGGATGGGGCTCTAAGCAACCTGATCCAGTGGGAGGTGTCCCTGCCCATGGCAGGGGGGGTGCATTTAGGTTATCTTTAAGGTCCCTCCCAACTCAAACCATTCTATGACTCCATGATTTTACCCTTCCTGGTCTGGAGGATGATGAACATTTAGACCTTAATAATTTTTTTTTTTTTTTCAGTACCTACAATGAGTTTTCAAAATGCTGTTTGGACTGGGGAAACAGAAAAAAGGAATGGCAAGGAAGATACTCCAACATTTGGAATGATGGTAATGCATACTTCCTTGGTTTGCTCTCTTTTGGGTACCCTACTGTCATGCCTAAATTTGCAGCTCTGGAGATCTTTTACTTGCTTCCTCACAGAAGACTTCTTAAAATTAAAGGTTTAGAGTCACTACTTTCTAGCAATCACAGATAATCTGTGTAATTTAGACCTCTTATATTATATCAGGATTACAGAAGGAAGCAAGTATGAGAGCCACACGTTCCTACAGCACTGACATCTCATAAAAATAGAAGGGCTATCACGTGGCAGAAAACATCCAGCATTAAATTACTAATAAATCTATGGAGATTCCAGGCTTGTATATAGATTCCTGTAAGCCAGTCATTTATGAATGTCTAAGGCTTATTTTTCCAGTCAGAATGAGATGATCAGCACATGAGATCTATATTCAATGTGTGCAATGTACTTTTCCTGTGAAAGTCAAGTAATTTCATCCTCTGTGATATGGTCACACAGTGAAAATGGACATCCTTGTACTAAAAGAGGCACTTGATCGTAATTGCAAGGACAGTGATGTCACCAAGAAAAGGAGCCACTGTAGCATCTAGAGAGTTTGAGAGTGACCTAATGGAAGGTGTTAATCTAAGTCAGACCTTACACCAACACTACACAGTCCTCGGCTGCATGGCTCACTGACTGATTTTCTACCAGTTTTTGAAGTGCTTTGCAATTATGCAGCATGGCACTCTTGTGACAGGAGTAACAGTTGAATTATTGCCTGAGCTACAGGTTTTCATGATCTCAAGAGCTTTTCCACACATATCTTGAAATGGCAATATTCACTGTCAAGCCCCACAATTGCCTTTTTTTTAGTCCTATGCACTACAGGCCATTCAAGGCACACCAAACCAGAGAATCCATAATTTTATTTCTGTGATGGCAGTGACAGTGTGATTATGTGACTGCTGATCTTGACCAGTAACACTCATTATTCCAACAGGCTCTAAGCTTTTATTCCTTACTACTTAGAAATTAAGCAAAATATTATGTTAAATATTTCTTTCTTCACAATAAAAAAATAATCCTCCAACTCTTTTTAATTTATTGAAAACCAGTTTTATGAGACTCTGCAGCTCCAGTCTTACTCATAGACCTTGACCTCATTTAGCAGAAATTTATTTCCTTGAAGAATGTTCTTCCAAGTACACTGTGATCTTTTAAGTCCAAGCAAAAGTGAATGCTACAAAAACATATAAGCATCAGACTCTAAGCTTGCAGATGGTGTCCAATCTTGGCTTTCAGTTGGTAGCTCTATCTGAATGGTGTCGACCCTGAAAATCTGTTGTCAGCCCCAGGAACTAAAGAAAACGGAGAAAGAAGTTTACAAGTGTCTTAAAGGAGAAACTTCATGGAAACCATATAGGAGCTCTGTGAAGACCAAGGGTAAGAGTCATGAAGACATGAGTTTTTAACAGAATGATACTACAGGGCTTATTGATCCTCACAGGTAGACAGCCCATATGCTACCCCTACTGGCACATCAGAAAGAAAAAAGCTTGCAGAGTCTCAGTGAAAATGTCCTGTATTTTAACTACCAATAACAATTTCTTGGAAAATCCACTTCATAGTCATATCAGTATTATGGAGCTTCGACTGTATAAAAAAATGTCACCACTAGGATCACTTTGCCTGGTCATGGCTATTTTCCAGGCCCTGTGTGCTCAAGCTAGGTTTCTCCAGTGAAGCAGCAGGATAAGAGATGAAGCAAACTGTGGCAAGAATGCTTTGTACAAATCCAAGGTCAAGGAACAACATGGGAGTGAACTGCCTCCTTGAAGAAATAAAAGCATTCTCTGAAGGTAGGAGACAAAAGAGATGAGCAAGCAGAGTGGAAGTTCATTGGGTTGGAAGAAAACAGTCATGCTTAGATCAAAACATAATCTTACTCATTTCAACCTGTTCCAGCTCAATCTAAAAGTGAAAAGAGCAAGTATAAGCTTGGTTTGGCATTGAATATGAAACATCTGCTTAAAAGGCAGAGAATAACAGGACTGTTGTAACTGTTCCCTAAAAACAGGACTGTAACATTGAACTTCATGAGTTTAAGATTTATTTTATATTTTAAAATTTTAAAAAAGCAACTAAAAACTGAACCAAACCCTTATTATATGCTGTGGTATGTAAGTGCTGTGGTATGTAAGAACTTTAATGACCTTATCTCTCATGGTTACAGTAACTGATTGATATTTATTGTCACATAGTAGATGGCATGGAAATAATTTCCGGTTTTACAGCAATGCCATGAAATTGAGTTAGATTCAGTGGAAGTCTTAAGCCACTTGTTCAAATCAACTTGCCTAATTTCACACCTGGCATAAAAATATTTTACAGGCATAAAAATATTTAGAAACAGAAAAACTGTATTTTCAGAGGAAAATATTTACTACAAGTATTTTTCATGAAGGTTGAATTATGAATAAACCGAAATGGCAACCATTTTGAAAGTGGACTATTTTTCACAGAATTCCATAGAAATGCTTGTCAGGCATGGCAAACATGGAAATAAATCTTAATTTATGAAGAATATCTGAAAAAAAATACTGGTACTTTCAAAAAGCTACTTAAATTTATCACATACCTCATAGTGTAAAATGTGACAGCAAAAGTAAGTATGGAAGAGAAAGTCTGTGGGCAAAACACCTTCCCCAAGAATGGCACTGGATAGGGGCTACAACCCCTCTAGGGGGGTATTCTCCCCTTGAGCAGAGGATACAACATCTCAACTTCTGATTTGAGGCTTCATTCAATTCTGCCTAAACCCCAGAAGCTTTAGCTACAATTAATCTATCAATTTACAACAGCAGTAATTTAAAAGCTTTTACAAAAACACCTGTAACAGTAACTGTGATTTTATCTGTCTACGATTCTGAAAAATCATAGACATAGAGAAAACATCAAAGATAAAAAGAAGTATCTCAGATTTTTCTGCTATTTTATCTGCACATGCAATTTTTTTTCCACTGCGCTCATGCCTCCTTCTGCCCCCCCTATGCCTTTTTCAGTAAGTAGTTTTAAAGTCCTGCACATACCTAAAATGCAAGTAAATTTAAAGATTAATAAATACTTTTTCAAAGTTTATTTTGAACTTTGTTCATGCATGTTGACGTGTGCAGACAAAGGGCATATGACAAGAATCTACAGGAGTTATACGATTAAGAATCAGAAAATAATTCTATTAATGCACAACTAAAACAAAAGCAAAGCTTAATCACTGAATTCAGAACATGCCTGATGAACCCCTGTAAACACTCTAAAATTTATTCATAGAAATATTTTTTTTCAGAACAGTGAACAAGCCTTAAACATTTCAGAATTTGCTTTCAGAATAGCTTTTAATAAGGAAGAGATAAAAATAACTTAATTTAAAAAAATTAAATTACTAATTATGAGCAATCTGATATTTGATAGGTGAAAATGAAAAGTGAATAAGCATGCTGATAGCTTGAACTGCACAGGTCAACTTCGTAATGTCATGGACTTTGATTGTGATTTGTACTTGACTGGCTGACTGATCTTTATTTCCACAGTTCATGACTGATTTTTTATCAGCTTGGTAAGGTTACACAGGATTCACCCTGAGGCTTTGACACCAGGAGGAACATTACAGCAGTGGAACCCTCACAATAGGTGCCACCTAAACTGCTGGTGCAGGTACTTCCCATACATGTTAGTAAGAAACTCACATCTGAAGATTTCTTCTTTGCTGCGTGCACCCTGTGCAGAAGATCATCACAAATCACTGTGCTTAGATATACAACATAGTAAATGAACATCTTACTGTTGAAGGATGCCTCACTTCATAGGCCCATTAGGCATTTATACACTGCACATTTTCTCTTGGAGGTTCACAGGGAATACCAGACTCTTTTATACTAGCCTTGACAGAATGTCACACATTGCTGACACTAAACACAATAATAAATAATAGAATTAAAGCTTTTCTTTATATATAGAGTAAAAAAGTCAAAATCAAGTAAAACCAGTAAAGAATACTTGCATTTAACTTGAAAATTGCTGTATTAAAATGCATTAATTGAAGCAGGAAAATCAAAGTGAGGGAGGGAAAG